>NC_061513.1:269971769-270312247 GCF_022539505.1 Lolium rigidum | reverse complement strand
TACTCTTTACTCGTACCATGGTATGTGGTCTCTTATGAACTTATTCATATGCTTGCAAGACATTAGACGACATTCCACCGAGAGGGCCCAGAGTATATCTATCCGTCATCGGGATGGACAAATCCCATCGTTGATCCATATGCCTCAACTCATACTTTCCGGATACTTAATCCCACCTTTATAACCACCCATTTACGCAGTGGCGTTTGATGTAATCAAAGTACCTTTCCGGTATAAGTGATTTACATGATCTCATGGTCATAAGGACTAGGTAACTATGTATCGAAAGCTTATAGCAAATAACTTAATGACGAGATCTTATGCTACGCTTAATTGGGTGTGTCCATTACATCATTCATACAATGATATAACCTTGTTATTAATAACATCCAATGTTCATGATTATGAAACTAATCATCCATTAATCAACAAGCTAGTTAAGAGGCATACTAGGGACTCTTTGTTTGTCTACATATCACACATGTACTAATGTTTCGGTTAATACAATTATAGCATGATATATAAACATTTATCATAAACATAAAGATATAAATAATAACCACTTTATTATTGCCTCTAGGGCATATCTCCTTCAAATCAAGTTTGGACTTCAACTCCAAATCGCGCGTGACCAATCTACCGCGGATCGGCCTGCTCATGACGACCTCAACCGTCCAAAGGTCACCCATCCAACACTAAGAAGTTTACCTCACCCCCGAGCCCCAAGGAAACAAAATTGGGGGACATAACAACCCTAAGACTATAGCGCGAAAATCCAACGGAAACAAATGTCCACCAATAGTCCACGACGACGAAGCATTCCTACTACCTCTTCTCATCCACATCATCCCAGGAAAAGGAACGTTGGTCACGCCCGAGGGGGCACGTCAGAATAAGAAAATCCGTATACGTTTTGCGCATCGGGAGGTGGTGCGCGGGTGTGAGAGACATATATGTTGATCACGGCTCGATTGCACATGTCCCTAGTTTGGTGGTCTAGCTGCTAGGGTTCTAGACGCCCTGATGTCGCCGAGGACGAGATGCGAGTTATTCTTTCAAGATGGTAACTCCATAATATGTCGACGTATTTGAAAGAGAGGCTTGTAGGAACATGGATTATAGTCAAAAGTATCTGCAAATACACTTAGAAATTTTAGTCAAATATTATACTCGCCATCGTGGAGCTATCCAGTTACATGCCGAGTTCCTCCTAGCTCCTGCTAGACCCTCCCTTGTCTCACCGGTAGGGATCAAAATATATAGTGAGGTGGAGGAGAAGGTTATTACAAATAGAGACTTCACATTAAAATCCCAATGTATATACGTAGCACACGACAAGCACACCAAGGTCAATGGATTGACGGCTCACCTGTGTTAATTAAGAAAAGTATAAAACAAAGTGCTTGTGTTAGTGGTGTTGGCGGGTAATCTGACCGCGATCACAGAGTAACACTCCCTTTTTCCCAAATTAGGATGCATATTAGTTTCGTTTAAATTAATTAGGATGCACCTTAATTGGTTAATCAAACGGAGCACGCATGGGTACAAGAGAAAAGAGGACAGAGGTGACCGAAGCTGCCGCAAAACCCATATACGGTTTTTTCCTCTCGCCAGTGATGCTGCCGGCATGCTCCGCCTCTAGTGCCCTTTGGGGATTGTATGTGCAGCGGATCGACCACGACCCCTCACCGGTGGGGGTTTTGGTTCTTTGTTTATTTTCTTTTTAATTGTCTTCTTTGGGATGGTGAGACGGTGGTGAAATTAATCTAAAGTCAGAATAAGGTCACCCTCACTCTATCCTCGCTTCGGTAGTGCGTCTAGCGTCGGCGGAGGGCGCGTGAAGTCATGTATCTAGAAGATCTCCTGGGATTCGGTCAGTTTTCGTATTCATTGTGTGGTTTCAGTTAAGTCTCTTCCGATCTACGAATATCATCATTGGCGATGGGTGTTGCTCTGGTGCGTTGGTTCTTTGGGGCCTTAACACGATAATTTTTTGTCTGTCTACTGCAACAAGCTCTAGTATGACAAACTATAGGGTGATGGAGGGACGAGGATGACGTCGTGCCTTTAGCTTGCGCTAGTGTTTCTTGTCATCGCTAGGTGGTTCAAAAACTTATTTGTAAAATCTACTACTTTTGAAACTCATTAATTATACTGATGTTGATGATTATTTGTAAAAAAATTAAGAGGGAGGACCTCCCAGCCTACAACAACTATAGATCGAAGTAGCATTGTGCCCAAACTGGTTCATTAGTTCTTGCATATATTTACATATGGAACAATAGAGATCAAGTGAAGAGCATGTAAATACGTGGCTAGCTAACTAATCAGATTCGAGACGATGGTACAAAAAAGGTCACCAGGATATATGGGAAAATAGTGCCCGACCGAAGGAACGTGCGTACATGCATGCGTAGATACACGCATGCGTTAATCATCTCATCCATCTTGCGCGGTCGGATAGGAAGGCGAAACCCAGGCGACGATCTCTCCGAGATTGAAGCAACAAGCCAATCAAAGCAAATCAGAACCAATTCCGTGACTGCCGCGGACACTTAGATTCCTGGCTTCCTGCTCCCAGCGGCAGCAAGTCCCTGTTCCGGTGATTCGATGCATGGCTGCCGCTTCTTCTCACGCCCGTCACACGGATCGCGCTCCCATCCGTCGCCTCTCCGCATTTCCAGCTGTTCCTCCTCCCTCGCAGCTGCCCGCGATGGCGCTCTATAAATCCCCATGTCGCTCTGCATGCCCTTCATCCTCCAATGTCGCCTTTTTCCTTCTCCACGTACATGACCTCACGGCCTCCACCACAATTTCCATCATCCTCAGCTCGAGAATCTCCTGCAGTACTGGTCATACACGTTTTCCGGCGAGACAGTCCGGCAGAGGCTGGAACACAGCAGTGCACGGCATGGTGTGAGGAAATTCCATGCCGGCGGATAAGACGCAGGCATGCTGCTTAGGAACTCTGTGCTTTCTTGATCTAATTCTTCAGTATAACCGTGGTGGTGTCACACAAACTTGTTATGTCTATTCTAGGTATTGAGTACGTCTCGTGGACTCGTGGTGCAGCGATTGAAGACATGGTCCTAGCTGCCGGAGGTACAAAGGCATATATATGCCTGCCCTCGATGTCGTCGGCCACTTGTTAAGCAGGGTACCTAAGGCTATTCCTTCTTAATTATTCTCTGATCTTCCGTTGTTGGTCTCTTTCTGCATTGGTTCTCTTAATTTTTCACTGTTGACTTGGTAGGATCTCTTGAGGTTCAGCTAGGTACGTAGGAGGTAGGAGATGACAGAGAGATATTCTAAATGGACCTTCATGAGGCATGAGTATATAGCTAGGAACAAGTGGAAAATTGTATATGTTTTAGAATTTTTTTTGGCTTACTGGCAGTACAAATCGATCTTTGTAAAATTCTAAGAACATGTTCAGTTCCAAATATCAATTCATGTGTATAATGGTGCTAGCTCTGGCACAATGTTGCAGCCAAACCATTTTATTGGGCACTTATGGGTTATGATTTAGTCTTTATTTTGCACACGTACGATTACATCTAGTGTATCCTAAACATAGGCAGGCCATCTTTACCAATTTTAATGGAGGAGATGTAGTTCCCTAAGCTAGGCAAGATGAACAGCTAAACTTTGCAACTGTGTACCTTGTTGTCTTGGTGTTGCTGCTTTGGTGAGGACATCTCCAATGGGGGACGCGGCGCCGCCCAGGAGCCATGGCATCACGCCCGGGTTGTTCGCTGGTGCGGTGCGCGCGGTGCCGCCGAACTCGCCTTGCCGCATCACTCGTATGGTCGAGGCGATTCCGTCCGTCTGTCTTCACGTCGGTGAGGTGTACGGTATCCGCCACGAGGACGCGCCGGCGGCTGTGACGTGAGCCATCAGCCATGGAGATTCTTCCTCCGTCGCACGCTGCGAGGATGGAGTTTGCCTGAGGCCTCAGTCTCACTACCGATGGAATTTTACTACTACAGCAGGATGGAGTATGGTTTTCTCTGCCGTTGTAGTTGACGGCCAGCAGAAGTGCAGAAGAGTACTTTAGACCTGACCAGGTCTGCTATAGATGCACTACTAGTTTATCAGTAGCTGATTCGTTCAGATAAGTGAGCTAGATGCGCAGCCTGCATGAGTTGGTCTTAGAACTATACAGGGTCATGCACGATTGATGATTTTGATTGGTGGATAATGACTAGATTGTGGCGAGGTCTTTCTCTGTGAACACTGCTATATCGTCCTAATTAGCTCACACATAAGCATATCGAAATCCAATTTGTTTTGTGACTTAATCATGTGCCTTTCAGGCCTCCTTGTATAGCTGGGATGAGCATGTTTTGTGATAGCCTACTAAGTGATGATGTGTATGGACTGTGGCACAACCTGGTACTGTTACTAGGTTTCTTGGTAGCTGTAACTCAACAAATAAATTGTGAGCTTTGCTGGAGCCTTTATTATATTGTAGTGTTGGTATATAGCTCACATGTCAAATAACCTTGTAATCATTCCATTTACTTATAGTTCATTCCAAATAAGGATGTAAAGAGTCATTTGTTAGATGTACATGTGACGGATCTTGCAGATAATCCTGTTTCATTTTCACCGGGATCCATTGCTGTTTTATAGTTGCCATGGTATATATTATTCATATTAAGAGCCAAGATCTATTACAACACACCGTATGGCCTGCATGATAAGAGTTCACATCATCTCCTAGTTGTGCATATAAAAACGTTTTCACTATCCTTGTGATCATGTTAATGATTGTTGTTTGTCTTGATGGCATTATAGGCAAGTTGGCGACTCTGGTTTTTCATTCTCATCATCCGGTGTACCACGGCTCCGATAGGCCTACAAAACACATCTAGTCCTCTCTGTCACCAAAGTCATGCTACTAGCATGCTACTAGCGGTCGCTTGTCCCGCTTGATACTCCTAGAATGCATGCATCAAGGCCAGTTCTGGGTTGGCTGAGGTGCGGGATGTGATGGCGGTGTGCGGGATGCAGGAGGACAAGCGGGGGCCGTCTACCTAGGTTGAAGCAAGACACGTGGTGAGCTATAAATTTTGTATGTGACCTGCATTCAGCGTTTATTGTAGCAACTATTAGTTATTATTGTTTGTAGGATAATTGACTACTATCCTTAAGTTTCTTTTCCGCACCAATTATATATTGTCGGGGTAGCACTAAGTTGGGATCTTGCATTTCAATTTTTTTAGAGTAACTTTTGTCGCCGCATATGAGGTTTTCGTTACTCTATCTAGAGCATTAACAGTCTGTCTCTTTCAAGGCCATGATATTTTCCACCTTCCTCCAACTAGCACTATTCTTAGAGGGGCTACAACTAGTCGATAATGATGATCTATAATTTTTTTTGCTTGTAAAGAGCTAGCATATGACTCTGCAAAAGCTGAACTTTAATATATATATATATATATATACATTTTATTTTTCTGCTTATTGATCATTAAGTAACTGATTCGAAATATACATTTGATGCCCAAGAATTTGTTTCTTTTTTCATAAAAAAAGAAGTTAAGAAAAGCTAGCACGAGTTCATGGCTTTTGTCATTAGCCAAAATTTCATATTTGTATTATGGTGTAATTTTAGTCTTTGTATTTGCATGTACACCAAGGTGGTTTTGGACTGCACCAAGCGATGGTTTCAAAACATGTTGAAGGAGGCACTCGCCGGTGAAGCCCCTCTGCAGCTCCTCATGGTCCAGATGTGTACAACAGCAGCTATGCCGTCAACAAGAATGAACACAAGGTGAGCCCAGACAACATTGAGGTGAAACAAGCTCAATCCGTATATTAGCTTATTCAGATAGTTAGTTAGTGAATACTAAAGATTTCGATGTGTTTGATTATGTTCCTCTGTCAGACAAAAAAATTGCTTCTCTGGATGTTGAGAACATATGTTGTCAAGTATGACATGTTGGTAGCTCATTATAGCATGTGTTGTCACAAGATTATTCTTACATAGAATACATAGTTTTTCATGTGATGTTTTTGGGGTAATTTAACTCTAGCGCTTGGTGTATGACACAGCCTTGCCGGCGTTTGAAGGTTTTATTCTCTTAAATCTTATTTCATGCTTGCCAGATAGGTGTTGTAGTACCCGATGTTTTTCTGTCCTATTCGTTGCTATATTTCTCTAGTCATCATGGATGTCTTCGTTCCTCATGGGATAAACATTATGATGTTTCTGTTGATGCAGTTCTTCTCCTTTTTTCCATGGAGATGTTTGTGGTACGAATGCTAGCTTCAGTTGCAGCAACTATGTTAATATTATGTGTAGATCTGTGATGTAGGTCGCTGGTTACCTTGCTTGTTTACTTCCACAATAGAGTATTCTTCTATGTAAACATTCACAGTTGTTGCCATAGAGCTTTGGCCTTGCCCAGTTTGAGAGCTAATGCTATTGATTCTTTCCTTGGATGCATGAGCCCTTTTTATTTTCCCTACTTCATATTGTCTATTATAAATCAATTTAGCAGTCTTAATAGTATTTTTAATTGTCTTTTGCACTGCAAATGATGATGAAATCAAGGTTTGTTTCTCAAAACATTCGCAGTTGTCGCTGGAGAGCTTTTGCCCTGGTAGGCTTGTTCCTTCGATGTCTGATGCAATTCTAAACATATATATTTGTCTCTTCCATTTGGTTTTATTTACTTCAGTGGATGGTAATGTATGCCAATGATGATAAAATTAGGGCTTGTTTCTCAAAACATTCGTAGTTATCACCTAAGGTCTTTTGCCCCCTGAGATCTAATGCTGTCAGATCCTTCCTTGGATGTCTGTGGGCATATTTGAGCTCATTGATAAGTTTGTTATGTATTATTTCTGCAAACTACTTTCTCCTCTGCTATTCTTTTTGGTCTTTATCTTGTTTATGTTTCTCATCTGTTTATTTTGGATAGTAACTTGGCTGACAATGGTGAAAACAATAAGAAAACACACATTTTTTTGAGGACTGCTTGGTGCGCTCAATGTGCTATGCTGTCAAATCTGTAATACTGATATATTGTTCCCCTGATTTCCTCTGAAATGGAATTTCACTTTTTTGTGGTTCAGATTTAATTTGCAATGTCAAAATTATCTGTTTGGTTCATGCTTGTATGGTGACAAAAGTTTACTAATAATACCATTTTTTCTAGACTCATCCGTCGCTATGCGTTGTCATTCTGCAATTCTGGGGCCAGATTGAACAACTTCCGGCGATCTGCAAGTTGTGAGTCTTTGATAATTTGAATATTTTCTTGATTGATCGTTTATTATGTGGTTCTCCCAGTCCTTTGTCTTTGGCCTTGATCTTGCTAATGCATTTATTGTTTCTTTTGGATAGTATTTGGTCTGGACAATGGTGAAAAACATGAACAAATAAACACACCGTATTTCAGGATTGATTGGTGCATTCCATGTGCCATGCTATCAAATCTGCATTCTGATGTTCAAATTAGAAATTTTGTTTTTCTTTGTTTCAGAGTTGTTCTTCAGCATTGAAATTCCATTTCAGTGCAATTGTTCATGCTTGTCCGTTATGAAAAACCTTCTAATCATACCATCTTTTGGGGTGATTAGTCGTTATGTGGCTATGCTTTTACTCTGCAGTTCTGGGGCCAAATTGAACATATTTTTGGGCTTCTTAAATAAATTGTCTATCAGTACTGCGAGCACCCGGTGGCTGTGGCGATGAGTATACCGCGAGCACGCGGGATGGGCGTGAAAGGCTGAAATAATGGGGTTCCTACCTTGCTTTCTTTTGGTATGAACAACAGATTCTCGTCACCCTTCTCCAAAGACGTCGGAAGCGTCAAGGAGGTATAGAATTTAGAACTGGATCTGATTGATCCCCCTTCGTCAGCTGCTTTATGCTGAAATATTTCCTCATTACCTTATCAATTGCGAAGGCAGATGGTCTTCTTCTTCCTCGTGATGGCGTTGATGTGGTAGGTATTGTACTCACAGTTCCCATCGCTGGGGGCATTCTACTACTCAGTGCATGCCAAAGAAGTGCCCCAGGTGGACTGAAACTCTCAAGCACCGTGATGGCTTGAACAGGCTAGAGCTAATGTAAGTTATGCAGCTACAGTTGGATGCGTCTGTGCTTACCTGAATATGAATTGTTTTCATAGGATATCCTAATCAGGGCAGATCCTCATTGATGCTTCATTAATGAAGCAGCCGCTGTTGAAAGCAACTCATATATGGAGCTCTCAGTACTATGAATTTTCTAAGTAGGGAAACTTGTGATATACTCCTAAAATTTTAGTAGGCCTAAAATTTTCTTGCTCCCATGCAGTGTGTTTAGTCATGAAGTAATTAATATTGGATATACCGAAAACTTATAATCCTCTTAGTTGCAGTATCACATGATTTGACTCAGTCTAATACATTTTGTTTGACATTTCTATTTTGATTGTTAACAACCTTTTGCCTTGGCTACAGTAAATTTGAAGATATTGTTGACGTGGATCATTTTTGTAAACTTGTTGTGCTTCTGCTATGTTGGATGTGGCTTCCCGCGCCTCTGTCGTGCGGTTGTAGGTTTGGCGCTGGACCATGGCCTTGCCAACACCGCGGTGGTGGTGAGTTGGCCTTGGATACAACTCTGATGAGATCCTTGGTTCCTTGCTCTGTTCCCCTTCTCACAATAGCAATTATATATATTATTTGCTTGCCATGAAATATTGTCCAATCAATATTTGTTCTAGCTTGTTGGTAGAGAAGCCAATATATAGTTGATGTAGTGATTTGTAGTGAAAATGTATATTGTACATTTGAAGCCCTGCTATATTTGTTGCGTTTTAGTTACAAAACATTGTCAAACTTTCATATGAAACTCCCCCTTGGCCGGAGAAGTCTTGCCTTCTGGATCTTTTTTCTCGGCATCTTCGGCCGGAGACGACACGTCTTCATCACTTTCTTCTTCTGCAGCTGCAGCGCTGGTCTTGGGTTCCTCTTGGGGAGCGTCCTTGGAGCTGGTCCAGGTAAACTGGGAGCCGGATTCCGCAGGACGTGCTTCCGCGTCGAGCTTCGCTTGAAGTTCCGCTTCCAGGGGTTCGTCCGCGGGAAGCACGAACTTGTCGTAGAATTCGTCATGCCGGATCCTGCGCGCGATGCGGGTGTCGTAGCCGTTTACTGCGTCTAAGAGCGCATTGACATCCGCATCCGAGGGAACTGCGGCGGTCACCTGGGCAAGATCAAGCTCCGGGTTGTGTGCTAAGCACATGGTCAAGGCCATCGCAGCTGCGCCTCGGGCAGATGATGCTTGAAGATCCTTCACCAGTTCCGGAAGAACGTCCATCTTTCCAACAAGCTTGCGAACGTCGCAAGTGCGACTCCTCTTGATGGATAGGTTATAGCATATCTTGCGGGAGGCGGAGATGAGATCTTTGCAGTCATCGCCTGCAAGTTGAAGAAGGTCATCCCGCGGGAACAAATTCCGGCGCTGTTCCGGATACCCAAGCGGCTCTGCATAAAACAGTCAGGATATAAGCATACAATTTGAGCATAAAGTAAAAAGTCGGAGCAAATATCTGGACAAGGTTTCAGTATAAGTACCCAAGATGTTCTCATTGAGAAAATCCCAGTGCTGTTCAGCGGTCTCCATATACTTCCGGAGTCCATTGAGCTCTTTTTGCTGCCTTTTGATGGTCTCGTTGTCAACATTTTTCTTCAATATCAGCTCGCCCTTTTCCCGGATGAACTCGGAGTTTTTCTCCGCCAGCTGCTTCTCGGCCTTTTCCCTCTTTAGTTCCGCCTCCTTTAGTTTCGTTTCCAGATCTTGGTACGAGGAGCGTAGGTTCTCAAGTTCGGTTGAGGCTGTAGCAAGGGAAGAGGATGCGCCTATAATAAAGTAAGTTAAACGCAAGTTCAAAATCGGAATATGACTAATGACGAAAAAGACGGAAACCAACCTTGGGCGTCCGCCAGTTGTTTGGACAGTTCCGCATTCTCATTTTTCAGAGTCCGGATATTTTCCGCCTGACTCAGAGTAACGCGGCGCTGCAGGGCAATGTTCTTGTGAAGCTCGTAATGCAGCGCCTGCTGTTCCTGTAAAACATAAACAGTGCAGGAGTAAAAATTCCGCCTGTAACAGTGGTTTCTTTCAAAGCATCATTGCCGGAATCTTTCCGCCATAATGCTTGGGGGCTACTCGGTCCAATTTAAAAACTTTCCCGGAAGTAATTTTTCTCTAAGCATCTAAGCGCTAACTATTATTTGAGTTTCCGCATACATGCTTGGGGGCTACTGGGGAGTACCTTTTGCTTGCAGATGAGCTTGTCGAAGAATTGGCCGACATCCTTCTTAAAATCTTGGATCTCCGATGTCGCGGCGTCAGGTTTCCCCCAGGCGTTGTTCAGCATGGCGTTGAGCAGGTCTTGTTCAAGCTCCCATTTCTCCGCCTCGGACAGCTTGTTGAAAAACTTGGTAGCATACGCCTTGGGGGTGGAAGTGATGTCAGCCGGATCTCCGAAGTTCTTCGGAAAAACGACGATGTCGCCAACGCCGTCTCCGGCCTTCTCAGAAGAAGTGACTTCAGCCTCTCCTTGGCCTTGTTCTTCCGCACCTTCTTGGGCAGGGCCTTTGGCCTTAGGATCTTCTCCACCTACCTTCTCGCTGCTAACCGGAATTATTTCCGGTGGAGTGTTTGCGGCAGGAGGGGGAGACGGATCAGCCTGAGGGGGAGATGGCTGAGGAGTAGGGTGAGAGGCACTTGGCGGAGCTGGAGTAGCAGGACCGACTGCCGGAGATTTCTTCATGTACTTAGTAATGGGCTCTTGGCTGGCGGTTCGCGTAGCGGTGGTACTCGGATTTCTGTAAACAAGTGAAAGGGGTGGAATAAGAAATAATTTCGCCAACATAAAGGTGCACCATATTCGGAAACTTACGAGGCGCCGGGGATGATGGGGCGCGTGCGTTTGCCAGCTGTTTCCAGCATTTTCAGGCGTGCACGTTCCGCTTTCCTCGAGTCTAGCGGAGGTGGCTTTACGGTTCTTGACTTCTTGGCGGAGGCCTCGCCGCTAGCTCCGGCCTCTGAGCCGGAAGCTTTGGCGCGGGGACGCTTCGAAGGACGAGGGGCCGCCTTGCGGGGTGCCTGTTCCTCTTCCTCCTCATCGTCGTCCGGAACCTCCTCCGCCGCGTCGCCACTGACGGGGACACGAATGATGGTGCGGAAGTTTTCCTCCGCCAAAGTGTTGAGCTGGGAGGAACATGCATAGAAGTTAAAGTTAATATCCAAAAAACTTGTGAAGTTTGAAGCAACGAAAAGAACAGAGCTTACCGGAGGACACTGGTCGTTTGTATAAATATCCTTGATCAGTTCCGGGACCTGTTGGCCCCTGGAAATCTTCACCAAAGTCTTGAACCTTCTCTTCAGGGAGTCGGCCGGAAGATCATGGCGGGTAACCCGGAGGAGATCGTCCGCCCCGGTATAAGCGCACATCAAGCGTGCGTTGTGGCGCAGGGGCTGGATCCTCCGAGAAAACCAGCTAAGTGTGAGCTGGGACCCGGTCAGTCCATCGTGGACTAGCCAGGAGATTCTCCGCGCTGCCTTCTCCAGAATTGGGGTGTGGGCGAGCGAAGGAACGAAGCTCCAGCTCGCGAGTTCTTCCGGAGGCTTGTTGACAAACTGGGGGAGGCCTTCATGGACGTCCGGAACTGAAGCGTTCTTCTCATAGAACCATCCGGCGTTCCAGTACCGGACGGATTCGTGCGAGTCGTGGGGAGGATACATACGGCTATGCCGGAGCATAAACGTCATGCTCCCGCAGTTCACCATTGCTTTGTCCTTGGTTTCTTTCTTCACCCGGAAGAAGAACTGCCATAGTTTGATATCTGGTCGGATCCCAAGGTGCCCTTCGCAGAGAGTTACGAAGTTGGACAGGAGGAGGTATGAGTTTGGGCAGATGTTGTGGGGCTGGAGCCCGTATGTGTTGAGAACGGAGAGAAAGAATTCCGAACAGGGAAGTGAAAGTCCGCGTTCCACCCAAGCCTTGGTCATAACGATTTCTCCGGCTTCAGGCTTGGGGACGTCGGAGTCACGAGTGAAGCTCCAGTGAGTGGAGATCATGCCCTCGTTCTGGAGCTCTCTAAGCTCCACATCGGTAGTTGCGCAGGGCCACCACTGACCCCGCTCTCCTTCACGGATCCGGGCCTTGGATGCCTTCTTGTTTTCTGTCTCCTGTACTTTGGCTGCCATCCTAGCTTGTCCCTCGAGTTCTTCTTGAAGTTCTTTGAGGGAGGGGATCCGGCTTGGCGCGGTGCTGGAAGATGCGGAAAATGGTTGAGCTAGCCTGATGTCGGAAACATATGGTGGTAGGAATGCTATGGGATCCGGACATATTGGTTCTAATGGATTGGGATCCGGGCTACTCGGAGAGCTACCAAGTACAGTGCGATGAATCAAGTGGCATGCTTCCGGCTGCGCCCATACAAATTGTTTGAGTACCCGGATCACTTAATCTATCTTCTACACTAAGTCTATCTTCTAAAAGGCCGGCGCACTTACCGCTAATGGCGCGGTGGCTCGACGGAGCTCCGGTGAAGTCGAGGTCGCCGAACTTGAAGAAAACTGCCCCGCGAAGACCACGAATCGGCGGCGGGGAGAAATTCCCGTTCAACCGCAGGAATCTTGGCGCGAAGGGGAGCTTGGACCGGCGGCGCGCGGAGCTCACCGTGGCGAAGTTCGCCGAATCGAGATCCGTTGGGCGGCGCGGCGCGAGGAGGAAGACGAAGTGGTGAGGAGAGGTGAAAGAATGGAAATTTACCGAGCCACGGGGTATTTATAGGCCACGTGCGGAGATTCGGGATTCGGATCCGACGGTGGAAACGGAACGGTCGCACCGTTGGATGGATGACACGTGTATTAGGTCAAATGCGTTAAGACAACGTGGAGGTAATTTGACCATGCACCCCCGAAATTTCCGGCTAAAGATTGGCATTTGCGAAAATTTAGCGCGGGAAAAAAGGAGGTTGTGCGCGGGAAAAACGGAATCTCCGTTGTGATACCTAATCTGAAGACGAAGGAATTCCGAGTGAATGAACCCGGAATCAAGTAGAAGTTTTTGAAGCTCTTCAAGATTCTCTTCGGATCCGAGCTGAATGAAGTCGGAGGAATGATGAATCTCGGAGAACTTCGGGGGCTACTGTTGTGGGTATACTTTATGGATATATCAACGGCATGGCCTAGATCCGGCAAGCCCGGGTGGCCCATAGATGGTGGTGAGGCATGTGGCCCATCGGGCGGCCCGGCTTGTCTGTAGATCCCGAAGGATGAAGTCCAGCCCAGAACTAGAAGCCGGATCTCAACCGACCTACGAAGGAGGCCGGATCCGTGACAGCCCATGAAGTATCCGGATCCAGCACGTACCTGGAGGAAGGCGGATCCTTGACGTGCACGGCAAGATATTGTACCGTAGTTAGGCAACTTGTATTCCGGCTAGGACTCTCCATGTAAACCCTAGATCCGTGCGCCTTTATAAGCCGGATCCGGAGCCCGAGGCAGATCTCGAGCTAGAAGCGAGACAACCACAACTCATTGTAACAACGCGAAAGCGCCCAGATAATTCCAGACAAGCAGCAGTAGGCCCTGTCATCGTGCAGGTGTTCCGAAGCTGGGTAACTCGCGTACCACCGTCCCGGGGTGCACTCCGCCATATGGCCCCTACTTCTTCTCCCCCTCGTGAGGATCCCTCCTCCGAGGTACCGTCGATTAGGCTACGATAGTAACTGAACCGGTGCAAAAGGGGGGGGGCCTTTTGCACCGGATTGTTTGCACCGGTTGGGCATCCGGTGCATATAGCCCTTACCAACCGGTGCAAAAGGCCCGTTTTCCACTAGTGACGCGACGAGACGTGTCGCTGCGCGCCAATAACTTCCGTTGCGAGGTAGGTGACGGTTGAGCGTCGTTCGTGTGTCAATGATGCGTCGGGTCTGCCACTCCCCGCCTCACTTCGCGCTCTGTTGGCGCGCCCGAAGTGTTCCCTGTGGAGCGGGTACAGCCTCGGGGTTGCCGGACAACGTATTGGGCCGCGCCGGGCGGAAAAGGGCTTTTCGGGCACTCGACTAGGGCGATAAAATGTCCGACGCGCCCAAAAACCTTTGGAGCCAGCTTTGGGGGACGTGAATGGAGATGTTGTTAGTACCGATGGTTGTATCATCTAGATAGAGGTGACACACATGATTCAGCCTCAAATCTCCTAGGTACGAGGATCCACGTCGCTTCTACACTATATTGATGTGTGTTTTTCATCACTGAGCGGGATTCGGTCGTGCGAAGCCAGATCAAAGGACATAGGACCCCCTTGAAATTTGAGCCAAATTTTAACCATGAAAATATAACATATAAATATAAGTTTCATAAATTATACTGCTGGATTCGTATTTGAAATAAGTTTTCCCACGGTTCATTTCATGTGGCAAATAAATTATATTTTGTTAGTTTATTCTATGGTTAAAGCTAGGCTTATTTTTCGATAGGGCTTTATGATCAGTACTAATACTGCTAACTTTTGCACCTAGCTCTATCTAGCTCGCTCGTAGAACATGGAGCATCCATGGGTGAAAACCACGAATATGACTAAACACATGCATGCTAGTGCAGAGCTAGTTGTAGGGATCGACCTAGCTAGTGCGAGCTACACCACCACATGTCTCTCCTGTTGAACCTCCACGAGCTTTTGACCTCCTTCTCCCACAAGACGTTTTGCTGCATACTTCCTCCATTTCCAAGCATTAAGGCATATATATATTCGCGGGCGCATATGGATTAAGCAGCGTCTCAGACTACATTTTCTTTTCAGTTTTGCCTTTCGTTCTCTTCCATTTGCATCAGTAAAGGAAAATCCATATTTACTCGCTTTTAACCCAGCTATGACCTGGAGCCGCCGCCAACCTACCTCGCGGTGCCGCCGCCTCGCCCCCCCCCCCCCAAGCATATCATCGCCACCACCTGCGGCTCGCCATGATCCGTTGCCTTGCTCCTCGAAGCTCGCCACGCTAAGCCGTTATCCCATCCACCCTCAAGCTACGGTACACCGGAGTCATGATCGTCATGTAGTTGCTCTACGCATTCGTGCCCCTCGATGTCGACACGACATCGAGGGTCGTGGTTCTGCTTTTCCATCACACCTGTGTCGAGGGTGGGATGGGGAAGCCGGCGGAGGTGTTCTGCCACCTTCTCGATGGTGCCGCCAGTTGCATGGTTCCTTTCGACCTGATACGGGGACGCCACTCCCTGATCACTCAATTGCCAAGGCTTGCTCCAGCTCCAGGAGCGTGGGAGGAGAATGAAGTATAGGGATGGGGATTGAGGGGTAGTATTGGAAAACGGGGACCAAATTCACCATGTGCCTTGTTCCTTGACAAAAATCTGGAAAATTTATACGTCCTAAGCATATGGACGGAGAGGGTATACAACATCATTCATACTACTCCATCCATTCATAAGTATAAGCCATATAATTTTTGTCGTGAATATTAAAGAATGTACTTGGAGGAAAAATTACATCCGAACTGAGCGGGATTACCCCGAACAATTGGCATGAGCACATAGTGGAGTTTGCATAACCCAATCCTAAAAAAAGTTGTCCACAAAAGTGGTGCAATGCAACAAAGTCTATATTCCGGATTTTTCTTAAAAAAACTATATTCCTTAATTAAAGCGTAATATTTTTTCTATTTTCTCGTTGAAAAAAAGGCGTGGGTACGGTTAAAAAGCCTTCCCAAGTCTGCCCTCCGTCACGGTGTAATTCAGGAGGCCATGTGCGGCTGGTGATTCGCTCTTGGAAGTTGAAATTCTATGCTGATTTGAGTGTCACGTTGTCACCCTTAAATTTAGGAGGTGCATGCAACAATTGAGGCATGTACACTGGTGGAGAAGGCATGCCTTTCCATACCCGCAACATCAGCTTGAGAAATCAATAGATATTAATCATACAATGTATTATACTCCATATTTCTTATAGCCATCTCTAGCAATTAATATTAATAATTAAATTTTGGTTGGAAATTTGTTGTTAAGGAAAGATATATGTGGTACAATGGAGAAAATAGTCTTTCCTTATTTTCTAAGAGATGATCTCTTAGCTAAGGGAAGACAACCTTCTCTCTCTTTATTCTCTTTATTCCAACTAAGCAAAAATCCAACGTGCAATCTCTAAGGAAAGGCTAACATCATCCTATTGTACGTGTCCTGAGAGAGAAAAATTAACCATGTGTAGTAGCTACTTAATAGGAGCATGACAGAAATTTTGAAAACTGCATAGCTCTCCTTTTGAAAGCTGCATATAGCTCTCCTTAAGCGACGTGCATCGTCGTATCTACGGGGAACGGAGGAAGTATCTAATTTATGCCTACAACTAATAAGGAGTTTTCACAATTAATAATTGTCATAAAATGTAGGGGAATCAATTGTCACCAGAACATCCCGTGAATGAAGAAGAAAATTAATTGCCGCTAGAAGAAAATTTGGCAAAACTTCCGTAGAAACTTACTTCATGCCTAAAATGTATGGGAATTAACTAAGTGAGCAGAAAAATACAGGGGAAATTAATTTCGGAGGAATTAACTAAAGTGGACAGAGCAATCGGGGGAATTAATTTCTGGGATGGATTGTACGGGATTCAAATGGTCAGGATGTTCTCCTGCCGAATCAACTTGCATGTTTGTAGGGAAGTAATCACAGAAATTAATTAGGGGAGCGTATATTTAGGGAATTAAACAACTCCTATCTTGTATAAACCCGAAAAATCTGAACTGCTCCGGGGACGTGATCAAATCCTTGCCTCTCCTTTATTTCCAGTGAAATCCCTTTCACGTGACAGACGAAAGGGTTAGCCTGCATCGTGACAACTCGATAAAGGCAAACTCATGGCAATTTAAGGGCATGTACAATGGGGACACGTAAGATTTTTGCTTACCTGGAGGAAAGAGATTAAAAAAAAAGCTACGTTCTCTTAACTAAGAGATACTCTCTTATGAAATACTCCCACTATACCATTTATTTTCCCTTAACAATACAAGGTACTTCTAATCCAAACCGTTCGGCAACCTTGAGGTGACCACCACTCTAGTGAACATGCTTGCTTTATCACCGTGCTCCCACACCTCCACGTAGCCAAAAGTAGATGATGGAGTAGAACCAACCATTGTAGTAGACATCATCCTCGCCACCTTTGCGTGAGGTTTCCGCCAGTCCCCTCGCCCCCCACCGTCGATGGCAAAGTCTGCGACGCCGAAGTCGGAGCACGTGATCGATGCATGGATTAGGACAAAATGTAAATAGTTGACAACAAGAAGAAATAGCTCATTTTATGCTAATTTCTCCTTTTGAATGTACTTGTATTCATGTTAAGCTAGCATGTTGCGCGATGGAAAGATTGAAGGAATATAGCTACGAGTAAACAATAGAGACGTGAAGCATTGAATCTAGGCAATGCACGTGCATCAGTGCATGAGATTCATTTAGGATTATGCGTGATCGAAGAGAAGAGAAGAGGATTAAATACGAACTTGTCCTGACGTTGCGCGGGTCAGCCTAAGCTTTTGGTCCTTAAACCCAAAACGACAGCGCCAAATTAATGCGCACTACAACGGAAAGTCGTTTTTATAGGTTTATTAGAGCAATTCCAATAATATAGCCAACTGTTGGCTATAACAAGATGTCATATCATTTGTAGTCATTATATAGCTAACATGTACAATAGTTGGCTATAAGAATGTAGCACTTTACTAATATATGACCCACATTTCACTCTCACAAGGTGCCTAGGAGCACGTGCAAGAGCTGACTATTGCATAGTAGCCCACCTCCCTTCTCTCTCCTCTTCTCTCTCCTCCAACTCATCTAAAATATATTATTTAATATCTTATAGTCAGCTGACTGGACTCTATTATACTTGCTCTTACGTGACTTTCTCTTCCAAAGGCCAAAGTGCACGCACGTACTCCCTCTCTTCTTTAAGAAATATACTAGTATCAACTAGGAACAGAGCCATTTTCTTCTTTAAGAAATTTGAAGTGCTACTAGCTACTAATTACTTACGGACGTTCATTCAAGCCATAAACATCGCCCTAATTTCTACCATTACACAAACAGTGCACGTAATAACTACCATCACATCTTGACAAGTTGTTATCACCAGATTTTAGACAAATCCAGAGGTGGGCCGGGCTTGGAAGATTACATGTGGAAGATTTCTGAAGCGGCCTGGCACGAAGGGTTTTGGGCTGAATTGCCCGTGTATCTGTAACATATTAGATCGTATTTTAGTTTAGAGATAGAATCTTACTCGTGCACGGTTTAGTGCACGCCCTCATTAGAAAGTCCCCTGGACTATAAATATGTACCTAGGGTTTATGGAATAAACAACAACTCACGTTCAACCCCAAAACAAACCAATCTCGGCGCATCGCCAACTCCTTCGTCTCGAGGGTTTCTATCGGTAAGCGACATGCTGCCTAGATCGCATCTTGCGATCTAGGCAGCACAAGCACGTTGTTCATGCGTTGCTCGTACTGAAGCGCTTTTGATGGCGAGCAACGTAGTTATCATTAGATGTGTTAGGGTTAGCATTGTTCTTCGTTTAAGCATGCTTACGTAGTGCAACCCTTGCATATCTAGCCGCCCTCACGCCTATCTCGGGTGTGGGGGCGGCACCCGCTTGATCATTATTTAGTAGATCTGATCCGTTACGATTGCTCCTTGTTCTACAAGGATTAGTTTAATATCTGCAATAGTTAGGCCTTACAAAGGGGGGGGAGGATCCAGTGGCACGTAGGGTGGCGTTCGCAAGTCCTAAACGGGATGTTCCGAGGATCAACTTCATGTTGGTTTTTAGGCCTTGTTTAGGATCGGCTTACGAGCACCGTGCGTGGCCGCGAGGCCCAACCTGGAGTAGGATGATCCGATTATGCGGTGAAAACCCTAAATAGTCGTAGATCTCATTAGCTTCATCTTGATCAAGCAGGACCACCAAGTATTCGTGCACCCCGTACGAATCATGGGTGGATCGGCTCTTTGAGCCGATTCACGGGATAACCTGAGAGCCGATCGAGGCTCGTATTTAATGTTTACATGTATGCCCTGCAGGGAACTAAGCGAGGCATCCCCATCACCTTCCTGACCAGGTATAGGTCAGGTGGCACGCCCCTGCACTTCGCATCGCCGCGTGTGACCAGAAGAGCATTGCGGGCCGTCGCTCGGAGGGGTCTCAGCCAGCCGCAGCTCTAGGCTCTTCCCGGCTCTACGGTGTTGACAAGGCCGCTGCCCGCCGGTGGGTTTTGGCGGTCAACACATTACGGCACGCCCGGTGGGACAATCGTCTACATCAACCACATCGCCATCTACATCTGAGATGGCGGACGGCACGCCGATCACCTACGAGGATCTGCTCGACGAGCTCAAGAAGCGAGTACAACGAGATCAAGGCCACCCTCGAAGCCGACCTCATCGGCTCTTTTCGGAGAACCCGTACCCATGGCATCGGATGGAAGGGATTCTCACCGCAAGGTGCGCTCGATGGGATAGACCTCTCTACCCCGTCGGAGGAACGCACCGAGGGTGCAGCGGCAGGAGATCAATTACCCGGTGGCTCACTCGCTACACCGCCGGTCCGAGAACTTGGTCAACGTGTTGGAGCGTGTCGCTCTGCGCGTGATCCGGGAGATCATGAGCCACCGGTACTCGCCGTCGGGACCAGCTCTCGGGACTCATCAAGGAGAGTTGCCACTCCAGTCCCGTCCACCGCTGCCATATGCGTTGGCAGCACCTGCTGAAGTGCCGACTACACCGGCATTCCTCGTCTACGGGATTGGTGGCGACCCTAGTGACTACCAGTTCTTAATGGAGGCGCCTAAGGAGATCCCTCATGGATACGCGTGCATGTATGTGCCGGATTGTGGGGACTGGGCACTCACAAACCAGGCCACAACATCAGGGACTCCGGCGAAGACAACATCGGGGACTCCGGCGAAGACAGGAGGAACGTCGGCGACAGAGCAGACGTGGCTAACTAAATACGCCACACCGACGAAACTCCCGAGCCCAGCTCCTGCAGATGGCTCAGAGCTGGAAAAGCAAACATGGCAGGCCAAGTACGCCACCCCGGCGAATCTTCGGAGTGCAACTCCTACGGCCAGCACAGCGGATCGGATCGATACCATGCCGAGAGACCAGTTCGGCATGATGCCGAAAAGAAGGGCAGTCGGCTATTCCAAGCCGTACCCCGACGATTACGAGATGATCCCGCTGCCACCTAAATATCGGCTCCCGACTTCTCCAAATTCGGTGGATCGGATGGCTCCGGCTCCATCGAGCACGTCGGCCGATATTTGGCTCAACTAGGACCGGCTTCGGTGTCGGATCAGCTACGCGTGAGGCTCTTTTCACGGTCCCTCACGGGATCGGCTTTTGGATGGTACACCTCTTTGCCAGCAAACTCCATCCGAGTCTTGGAAGCAATTGGAAGAACAGTTCCATATGCAATACCATTCAGAAGCTTCCGAGTCTGGCATTGCCGATCTAGCACAACTACGTCAGAAGCGCGGGGAAACGGTGACAGAATACATCCGGCGCTTCGGGAATCTTAGGAACCGATGTTATTCGGTTCGTATAGCCGAAAAGGAAGCGGTCGAGTTGGCAGTAGCAGGCCTTGCAACACAGCTCAAGGACATGGCCTCCCAAGCGAGTATCCCTCGGCTGGCGCACATGGTTCGAAACTATCGGCATATGAACAGCGCCACCCCGACCTGTACCAAGACAAGTTCAAGCGTGCGATAGTTATGGTCGATACGAGAGGAAGATGAAGTGCCTACGGGAGACCAAGAAATAGCAGTGGCTGAGTGGACTCGGGGAGGAACCCCCGTGGCCTGCAAATGGGTAAAGCCACCAGGGCCGCCCAGGGGATTTGATTTTGACGTGACCAAGGCTGAACAAATCTTCGACCTCCTGCTCAAGGAGAAACAGTTGACGATTCCTGAAGGTCTCAAGTTCCCCACGGCGAAAGAGCTAAACGGAAAGCCGTACTGCAAATTCCACAACTCGCTTTCCCATGCCACCAACGACTGCCGGGTGTGGCGTCGGCACATCCAAGCGGCGATAGAGAAGGGGCGGCTAATTTTCAACCGAGTACGCCATGAAGGTCGACACCCAACCCTTCCCCGCCGTTAACATGGTAGAAGTTACCTACCCTGAAGGTTGCCGGCCGGGTCCCTCGTTCAGCATCAACATGGTAGGACCTGGAAACCACTCTGGCAAAGATGGAGATGAGGGCAGCTGCTCTCATAGCAAGGATACGAGAGGAGGCCGCTCCACGCGATCGGCTCCGTCATGATGGCAAGCGCTATGTCACGGAGGGAGAGGTGAAGAATATAAGATATCGGCGACCCCTCTCCGATCACCTCCTCAACAAATATGTGAGTCGGTATGACCAACGCCGACGGTCCAATTACGATGATAGAGGAGATCGTCGGCTAGAGAAGCCAGAAGATATCGTCGGCAGGATCGCGATGAGGAGGAGCACGAGCGCTGTGCCACGGAAGTATCAGGGGAGCAAGATGACAACGCCAGGCATTGGGACTGCCCCTTCTTCAGACACTGCTGGGATTCAGGAATGAGCCGATTGCCCACAATCGGCAATTGCCCAGAATGCAATCAGAAAAAGAAGGAGGCAGCCAACGTGTCTGTGTTCGAGCGCCTAGGGCCTCTCCCGCCACAAAGCAAACGCGCTGAGTCACCTCGTTGGGCAGATCTTGAGGATTCAGAAGACGAGGGAGAAGTGGAAGAAGATAGGTACCACCGGCCAAGGTGGTGCCCTGACGGACTCAGCCGTTCCCAAAAGCGCAGGGTTCAGCGATTGCGCGGCCTGGAGGAAGCCGAAAGGGTGTACCTGCATACGCTAAGGAAGGCACGGCCTGATCTGGCTGCAAAGGTTCAGCGAACCCTGGATGAAGAGGGTCGTCCACGGAAAATGGAGTGGCGCCTAAACGAGGAAAGCCGATGATGAGACATCGGCTGGCACAAACATGGTACTCGTCTTGCCGACAGAGCTTAGCCCTCCACGACTCTACGGAGCACTCAAGGTGGACGACAGCAAGCGCATCAAGTCAGAGGTTGGGTTGGTTTTATCCAGCCTGACCAAGTAGCAAGATCAAACCAACGAGCAAACCAGGAGAGGCTGATCCTTGTGATCGGCCCCAAAAAATTTATGAAGGGAACTTACAAAACCTTCAACGAGCAAGCAACGTGGAGGCCGATTCCAGCAATCGGCCAAAATTATCCTCACCCACCATTCTGCCCGGGTTCAACATGTTATCCAACAGAGCCGATACCATCAATTCTCTTGACAGAATCGGCTCGGGGGGCACCCAGGTAGATAAAATACGAGGATATGCAACGGAAGCATCTCATCTTCTGTTGATGGGTATTGGAATATGGGGGGCCGATGCACAGGTCGGCTGTAAAATGAAAATTCGAAAATTTTCGAACATAGCCGATGCAGCAGGCATCGACTTAAGGATATAACAGCCGATGCATGGCCATCGACTCAAGGGAGATTTCTTCAAGAACAATGTCAGGAGCAGCATGGGCGTGCGGATCAGGTCAAGGATGGATTGCATCAGGTCCATCAAAGGAAAGGAGCCTATCTGGCCGGCGAGGAGCGAAGAAACTCGGGGGGCAGCTCACCTTGAGGGCTCTCTGCTTTGGGAAGCCGATTTATGTTTAAATCGGCTAGCTCGGCATAAGGAGCTCCCTCAGACATGATCGAGCCTAGGTCCATACAGCTCTGTTTTGCCTCGGCTAAGACTCGGGGGGCAACAAGCCTGGAAGATGCCCTGTTTTTAAGAGCCGATTAGAGTCACCTCGGCTGCGGCTGCATCATGGTCGTCTCAGGGAGGAACTGGGAAGGAAAAGCCGTCGTCTAGTGCAGGGTTTGGACTGTGCTGTTGCTGCAAGAAAAGGAAAGAAGTCCGACGCGTTGCTATCGGTCTTAGCATGACAAACGGAAGGAATGAAATTGGAGCGATTAAAGGATGAATGGAAAGAACAATTTCATTAATTCCAAGGAGCGGCTTTACAAGAAAGAGCCGATGGCTCTCAAAAGAGGGATATGGTGCCTAGTGCACTGCTACTACTAGTCCTATACTACTAGTCGTCGCTGTCCTCGTCATCGCCGCCGTCGACGTCGTCGGCGCTGCTCTCAGGGAGCTCCTCGTCGCTGCTGCCCCAGCCCTTGGCCGGAGCCTCTTCCTCCTCGTCATCATCATCATCCTCGCTGTCCGCCCAGGAGCGGAAGCGCTTGGTCGGCGGATACCCGATGGAGGAGGAGGAGTCATCCTCCTCCTCTTCCTCTTCGTCATCATCTTCGTCCTCGCTGTCCACCCACATGCGGGGGCGCTTCTTCGGCGGGAGCTGGGCGGAAGGGGAGGCCTTGGCCTTCGCTGCTTCTCCTTCTTTCTCCTCCTTGTCGGAGGGGAAGGGATTCACTGCGGGGTGGAGGCTGTCCTCGTTCTTCTTCTTCGGCGAAGATTGGGGGAAGAGTTTTGAGAAGGAAGAGGAAGAGGAAGACATTGCTACAGGAGGAGAGGGTTTTTTGGTGCCGATAGCTGGGATGGAATAGAGGATAGAGAGAGCTACCCGGTCGGCACGGTTAAATAATGAGAAATCTGGTGAAGGTTTAATGCCATTACAGCTTCCAAGGGATCGATGCTAAAGCTGTCGAGAATTTTTAGAGAAGCTGAGAAGACAGGGCATAATGATGACGGATGCTTGTAACGGCTCTGCTCCGCCACGACATGACCCTTCGAAGGGAAAGCATAATGATTTTGGAAATGTTATTTCCAAAACCAGAGGGGCATGTGTTATCACCAGATTTTAGACAAATCCAGAGGTGGGCCGGGCTTGGAAGATTACATGTGGAAGATTTCTGAAGCGGCCTGGCACGAAGGGTTTTGGGCTGAATTGCCTGTGTATCTGTAACATATTAGATCGTATTTTAGTTTAGAGATAGAATCTTACTCGTGCACGGTTTAGTGCACGCCCTCATTAGAAAGTCCCCTGGACTATAAATATGTACCTAGGGTTTATGGAATAAACAACAACTCACGTTCAACCCCAAAACAAACCAATCTCGGCGCATCGCCAACTCCTTCGTCTCGAGGGTTTCTATCAGGTAAGCGACATGCTGCCTAGATCGCATCTTGCGATCTAGGCAGCACAAGCCACGTTGTTCATGCGTTGCTCGTATCGAAGCGCTTTTGATGGCGAGCAACGTAGTTATCATTAGATGTGTTAGGGTTAGCATTGTTCTTCGTTTAAGCATGCTTACGTAGTGCAACCCTTGCATATCTAGCCGCCCTCACGCCTATCTCAGGTGTGGGGGCGGCACCCCGCTTGATCATTATTTAGTAGATCTGATCCGTTACGATTGCTCCTTGTTCTACAAGGATTAGTTTAATATCTGCAATAGTTAGGCCTTACAAAGGGGGAGGATCCAGTGGCACGTAGGGTGGCGTTTGCAAGTCCTAAACGGGATGTTCCGAGGATCAACTTCATGTTGGTTTTTAGGCCTTGTTTAGGATCGGCTTACGAGCACCGTGCGTGGCCGCGAGGCCCAACCTGGAGTAGGATGATCCGATTATGCGGTGAAAACCCTAAATAGTCGTAGATCTCATTAGCTTCATCTTGATCAAGCAGGACCACCAAGTATTCGTGCACCCCGTACGAATCATGGGTGGATCGGCTCTTTGAGCCGATTCACGGGATAACCCGAGAGCCGATCGAGGCTCGTATTTAATGTTTACATGTATGCCCTGCAGGAAACTAAGCGAGGCATCCCCATCACCTTCCACGACCAGGTATAGGTCAGGTGGCACGCCCTTGCACTTCGCATCGCCGCGTGTGACCAGAAGAGCATTGCGGGCCGTCGCTCGGAGGGGTCTCAGCCAGCCGCAGCTCTAGGCTCTTCCCGGCTCTACGGTGTTGACAAGGCCGCTGCCCGCCGGTGGGTTTTGGCAGTCAACACAAGTATTAGTATATTACATAATTAAACAAAGCAGCACCTCGACGGCTCCGCTCCGCCGCCGCACAGCCCGCTAGGCTCGTACTCTTCTCTCTTCATTGCACTTGTCGGCGACGACTGCCCCGTGCTCCTCTTGTGTTGCACTTATCAAAACATCAACACACATCAGATGAACCACCGCACACGAGCTGGAACAAACAACACAAAAAGGACACGGCTGCCCATTGGCTCCTCCAAAAAGATTCCTCCCTCTCTTCCTCACTTGCGTTCTCTCCTCGTCTCTTCTAGCAACAGGCGTCTAAAGCCATGATTCTCTCCTCTCTGCCACTACTAGCATTGTCACCACACCACAACATCGTCGGACCGGCGGCACCGTGGTTGGTATATTCGGATAACATGAGTACGCAACAACTAGCCTAGAACATCGGCGCTAGACGAAGCTCATATGCATGGTCGGGGTGGACAAGGAGATTAGGGTAGGGCGAGGTGGTCATGTATCGACTCTTTGGATGAGAATTATGCATCAATTCATCTTAGACTCATGGAACAATCAAGTTTGGACTTCAACTCCAAATCGCGCGCGACCAATCTACCGCGGATCGGCCTGCTCATGACGACCTCAACCGTCCAAAGGTCACCCATCCAACACTAAGAAGTTTACCTCACCCCCGAGCCCCAAGGAAACAAAATTGGGGGACAAAACAACCCTAAGACTATAGCGTGAAAATCCAACGGAAACAAATGTCCACCAATAGTCCACGACGGCGAAGCATTCCTACTAGCTCTTCTCATCCACATCATCCCAGGAAAAGGAACGTTAGTCACGCCCGAGGGGGCAAGTCAGAATAAGAAAATCCGTATACGTTTTGCGCATCGGGAGGTGGTGCGCGGGTGTGAGAGACATATATGTTGGTCACGGCTCGATTGCACATGTCCCTAATTTGGTGGTCTAGCTGCCAGGGTTCTGAGAGACATATATGTTGGTCACGGCTCGATTGCACATGTCCCTAATTTGGTGGTCTAGCTGCTAGGGTTCTAGACACCCTGATGTCGCCGAGGAGGAGATGCGAGTTATTCTTTCAAGATGGTAACTCCATAATATGTCGACGTATTTGAAAGAGAGGCTTGTAGGAACATGGATTATAGTCAAAAGTATCTGCAAATACACTTAGAAATTTTAGTCAAATAGAGACTTCACATTAAAATCCCAATGTATATACGTAGCACACGACAAGCACACCAAGGTCAATGGATTGACGGCTCACCTGTGTTATTAATTAAGAAAAGTATAAAACAAAGTGCTTGTGTTAGTGGTGTTGGCGGGTAATCTGACCGCGATCACAGAGTAACACTCCCTTTTTCCCAAATTAGGATGCATATTAGTTTCGTTTAAAGTAATTAGGATGCACCTTAATTGGTTAATCAAACGGAGCACGCATGGGTACAAGAGAAAAGAGGACAGAGGTGACCGAAGCTGCCGCAAAACCCATATAGGGTTTTGTCCTCTCGCTAGTGATGCTGCCGGCATGCTCTGCCTCTAGTGCCCTTTGGGGATTGTATGTGCAGCGGATCGACCACGACCCCTCGCCGGTGGGGGTTTTGGTTCTTTGTTTATTTTCTTTTTAATTGTCTTCTTTGGGATGGTGAGACGGTGGTGAAATTAATCTAAAGTCAGAATAAGGTCACCCCCACTCTATCCTCGCTTCGGTAGTGCGTCTAGCGTCGGCGGAGGGCGCGTGAAGTCATGTATCTAGAAGATCTCCTGGGATTCGGTCAGTTTTCGTATTCATTGTGTGGTTTCAGGTAAGTCTCTTCCGATCTACGAATATCATCATTGGCGATGGGTGTTGCTCTGGTGCGTTGGTTCTTTGGGGCCTTAACACGATAATTTTTCGTCTGTCTACTGCAACAAGCTCTAGTATGACAAACTTAACCCATATAGGGCGATGGAGGGACGAGGATGACGTCGTGCCTTTAGCTTGCGCTAGTGCTTTTTGTCATCGCTAGGTGGTTCAAAAACTTATTTGTAAAATCTACTACTTTTGAAACTCATTAATTATACTGATGTTGATGACTATTTGTAAAAAAAATTAAGAGGGAGGACCTCCCAGCCTACAACAACTATAGATCGAAGTAGCATTGTGCCCAAACTGGTTCATTAGTTCTTGCATATATTTACATATGGAACAATAGAGATCAAGTGAAGAGCATGTAAATACCTGGCTAGCTAACTAATCAGATTCGAGACGATGGTACAAAAAAGGTCACCAGGATATATGGGAAAATAGTGCCCGACCGAAGGAACGTGCGTACATGCATGCGTAGATACACGCATGCGTTAATCATCTCATCCATCTTGCGCGGTCGGATAGGAAGGCGAAACCCAGGCGACGATCTCTCCGAGATTGAAGCAACAAGCCAATCAAAGCAAATCAGAACCAATTCCGTGACTGCCGCGGACACTTAGATTCCTGGCTTCCTGCTCCCAGCGGCAGCAAGTCCCTGTTCCGGTGATTCGATGGCTGCCGCTTCTTCTCACGCCCGTCACACGGATCGCGCTCCCATCCGTCGCCTCTCCGCATTTCCAGCTGTTCCTCCTCCCTCGCAGCTGCCCGCGATGGCGCTCTATAAATCCCCATGTCGCTCTGCATGCCCTTCATCCTCCAATGTCGCCTCTTTCCTTCTCCACGTACATGACCTCACGGCCTCCACCACAATTTCCATCATCCTCAGCTCGAGAATCTCCTGTAGTACTGGTCATACACGTTTTCCGGCGAGACAGTCCGGCAGAGGCTGGAACACAGCAGTGCACGGCATGGTGTGAGGAAATTCCATGCCGGCGGATAAGACGCAGGCATGCTGCTTAGGAACTCTGTGCTTTCTTTATCTAATTCTTCAGTATAACCGTGGTGGTGTCACACAAACTTGTTATGTCTATTCTAGGTATTGAGTACGTCTCGTGGACTCGTGGTGCAGCAATTGAAGACATGGTCCTAGCTGCCGGAGGTACAAAGGCATATATATGCCTGCCCTCGATGCCGTCGGCCACTTGTTAAGCAGGGTACCTAAGGCTATTCCTTCTTAATTATTCTCTGATCTTCCGTTGTTGGTCTCTTTCTGCATTGGTTCTCTTAATTTTTCACTGTTGACTTGGTAGGATCTCTTGAGGTTCAGCTAGGTACGTAGGAGGTAGGAGATGACAGAGAGATATTCTAAATGGACCTTCATGAGGCATGAGTATATAGCTAGGAACAAGTGGAAAATTGTATATGTTTTAGATTTTTTTTTGGCTTACTAGCAGTACAAATCGATCTTTGTAAAATTCTAAGAACATGTTCAGTTTCAAATATCAATTCATGTGTATAATGGTGCTAGCTCTGGCACAAATGTTGCAGCCAAACCATTTTATTGGGCACTTCTGGGTTATGATTTAGTCTTTATTTTGCACACGTACAATTACATCTAGTGTATCCTAAACATAGGCAGGCCATCTTTACCAATTTTAATGGAGGAGATGTAGTTCCCTAAGCTAGGCAAGATGAACAGCTAAACTTTGCAACTGTGTACCTTGTTGTCTTGGTGTTGCTGCTTTGGTGAGGACATCTCCAATGGGCCGGACCATATCGAACGACCAAAGTGGTCGCGCGCATCTGTTTGCGTCGACCCGCGAACAACAAAATAGTTGTACAAGGCTTTGCGCCGGGGACATCTCCAGCGGGCCGACGCATATTTCTTTTGCTGACGATGTCAAGGTCGGTAATGGCGGTTAACGTCCCATCGAGGCCTACCGCCGGTGATTACCGGTTCGCGCGCAAAGGCGGTGCTTCCCGTGCGCCGCCAATACATTGGCGCGTTTTGCCACCGCTTCGCTTGCAGGGGAAACGGCTTTCGCGCGGCCGGTGTTTTCCGCCCCGCCGTGGCTATATATGGTGCAAGTCGGAGGACGAGGTTGGCACACCCTGACCAAACCGTAGAAATCATCCATGGCCGAGCACGACCGCACCTAGGCTCGCATTGTTCTCATGGCCCGTGGCGTCTTCCCTGATGATCTTGACCTCGCATCCCTCCATGCGACGGAGGCGTTCGACGAGGAGCAGAGGGCCGCGTACCCGACCGAGTAGCTAGAGGCGGAGGTGGTGGAGGCCTTTGTGGAGGAGGCGGCAATGGAAGCGGCGGCAGAGGCCAGGGCGGAGGAGGCGGCGGTGCAGGTGGTGACCATGGCCGACCTCGAGGCGCAGCTAGCGAGGCCAGGGTGGAGCTCGCGGCGGCGAGCACGGTGGCCAGGGCGTGCCTGGTGGCGAAGCTCGAGGGGCCACTGGCGTGGCAGGCGGCGACCATGGCGGACGCCGTCACTGACGACATGGACGACGAGGACGAGCACGACGTCGACTTGCTCCCATACGGCGATGAAGAGGGTGCGTTTGTGCGCCGAGCTGTGGGCGCTGCTCATGCCGTTCAAGAGCCTTCCTGAGGACGCGGCAGAGGCCCAAGCTCGTGGTGATGTGATGGCCATGATGCAGGCTTTCGTGCGCTCGAACCTGGTGGCGACGGCGTAGGCGGGGCCAGACCACGCGCGGATCGATCAGGACAACCGCGAGCTGCAGGACGCCATCACCACGAGGGACGAAGCGGTGGCGAAAACGGCGACAGACAAGGCCCCTACCGCGAGGACCTGGCGCGCATCACGGCGGACGAGGCGGCTGCGCAGCGAGCCCACTGGGACTCCTCTCTAGCGGAGGCCGTTGAACGTCGCCGGCAGGAAGACGTTGCCTCCTTCCGGGAGCAGAACATTTTGCACTAACCATCTCTATAAAGATAGTCATTTTGGTCAATCAATAGGAATGACAAACATTTTTCTTACCTGTGTCGCTGACCGGCGGGCCTGATTTGACCACCGCTGATGTATGGCGTGACCGCGCAGCGTCCGTGGAGACGCAAACTCAACACATATTTGGATCACGTTTGCGTCTCCGCAAACAGGCCGGTCACTATATGTTGGGCCCCTGAGCCTGGTTTCGGACGTATGTTTCAACCGCGTCGCTAGAAATGCCCTAAGAAAAAACAATGTCGACCGAACCCGCGGTTTTTTTAGGAAACCGAACCCGCTGTTGGGCTAAGGTCCAACCACGAGAGTTGAGGTCCACCGGCCCACTCAGCCCTCTCATTCTCTCACTCTGTCTTCCCTTTGTCGCAGACAACCTCAAATACCTCGCCGGCGTAATGTCCGCGGCCGCCTCGTCTCCCCCATCTCCGATACTTCATCCCCTCCCCCAGAAGCTCCTCCACTATCCCCGCCCGCATCAGGTCAACCGACACCGCCCAAGACTCACTGATGGGAGACGCGGCGCCGCCCAGGAGCCATGGCATCACGCCCGGGTTGTTCGCTGGTGCGGTGCGCGCGGTGCCGCCGAACTCGCCTTGCCGCATCACTCGTATGGTCGAGGCGATTCGGTCCGTCTGTCTTCACGTCTGTGAGGTGTACGGTATCCGCCACGAGGACGCGCCGGCGGCTGTGACGTGAGCCATGGAGATTCTTCCTCCGTCGCACGCTGCGAGGATGGAGTTTGCCTGAGGCCTCAGTCTCACTACCGATGGAATTTTACTACTACAGCAGGATGGAGTATGGTTTTCTCTGCCGTTGTAGTTGACGGCCAGCAGAAGTGCAGAAGACTACTTTAGACCTGACCAGGTCTGCTATAGATGCACTACTAGTTTATTAGTAGCTGATTCGTTCAGATAAGTGAGCTAGATGCGCAGCCTGCATGAGTTGGTCTTAGAACTATACAGGGTCATGCACGATTGCAATTTGTTTTGTGACTTAATCATGTGCCTTTCAGGCCTCCTTGTATAGCTGGGATGAGCATGTTTTGTGATAGCCTACTAAGTGATGATGTGTATGGACTGTGGCACAACCTGGTACTGTTACTAGGTTTCTTGGTAGCTGTAACTCAAATGTCCTGATAATTAACTGCAAAAAGGTTATGGTGTTTATGTGCTTTTATAACCTGGTAAACAGACATGAACAAATAAATTGTGAGCTTTGCTGGAGCCTTTATTATATTGTAGTGTTGGTATATAGCTCACATGTCAAATAACCTTGTAATCATTCCATTTACTTATAGTTCATTCCAAATAAGGATGTAAAGAGTCATTTGTTAGATGTACATGTGACGGATCTTGCAGATAATCCTGTTTCATTTTCACCGGGATCCATTGCTGTTTTATAGTTGCCATGGTATATATTATTCATATTAAGAGCCAAGATCTATTACAACACACCGTATGGCCTGCATGATAAGAGTTCACATCATCTCCTAGTTGTGCATATAAAAACGTTTTCACTATCCTTGTGATCATGTTAATGATTGTTATTTGTCTTGATGGCATTATAGGCAAGTTGGCGACTCTAGTTTTTCATTCTCATCATCCGGTGTACCACGGCTCCGATAGGCCTACAAAACACATCTAGTCCTCTCTGTCACCAACGTCATGCTACTAGCATGCTACTAGCGGTCGCCTGTCCCGCTTGATGCTCCTAGAATGCATGCATCAAGGCCAGTTCTGGGTTGGCTGAGGTGCGGGATGTGATGGCGGTGTGCGGGATGCAGGAGGACAAGCGGGGGCCGTCTACCTAGGTTGAAGCAAGACATGTGGTGAGCTATAAATTTTGTATGTGACCTGCATTCAGCGTTTATTGTAGCAACTATTAGTTATTATTGTTTGTAGGATAATTGACTACTATCCTTAAGTTTCTTTTCCGCACCAATTATATATTGTCGGGGTAGCACTAAGTTGGGATCTTGCATTTCAATTTTTTTAGAGTAACTTTTGTCGCCGCATATGAGGTTTTCGTTACTCTATCTAGAGCATTAACAGTCTGTCTCTTTCAAGGCCATGATATTTTCCACCTTCCTCCAACTAGCACTATTCTTAGAGGGGCTACAACTAGTCGATAATGATGATCTATAATTTTTTTTTTGTTTGTAAAGAGCTAGCATATGACTCTGCAAAAGCTGAACTTTAATATATATATATATATATATATATATACATTTTATTTTTCTGCTTATTGATCATTAAGTAACTGATTCGAAATATACATTTAATGCCCAAGAATTTGTTTCTTTTTTCATAAAAAAGAAGTTAAGAAAAGCTAGCACGAGTTCATGGCTTTTGTCATTAGCCAAAATTTCATATTTGTATTATGGTGTAATTTTAGTCTTTGTATTTGCATGTACACCAAGGTGGTTTTGGACTGCACCAAGCGATGGTTTCAAAACATGTTGAAGGAGGCACTCGCCGGTGAAGCCCCTCTGCAGCTCCTCATGGTCCGGATGTGTACAACAGCAGCTATGCCGTCAACAAGAATGAACACAAGGTGAGCCCAGACAACATTGAGGTGAAACAAGCTCAATCCGTATATTAGCTTATTCAGATAGTTAGTTAGTGAATACTAAAGATTTCGATGTGTTTGATTATGTTCCTCTGTCAGACAAAAAAATTGCCTCTCTGGATGTTGAGAACATATGTTGTCAAGTATGACATGTTGGTAGCTCATTATAGCATGTGTTGTCACAAGATTATTCTTACATAGAATACATAGTTTTTCATGTGATGTTTTTGGGGTAATTTAACTCTAGCGCTTGGTGTATGACACAGCCTTGCCGGCGTTTGAAGGTTTTATTCTCTTAAATCTTATTTCATGCTTGCCAGATAGGTGTTGTAGTACCCGATGTTTTTCTGTCCTATTCGTTGCTATATTTCTCTAGTCATCATGGATGTCTTCGTTCCTCATGGGATAAACATTATGATGTTTCTGTTGATGCAGTTCTTCTCCTTTTTTCCATGGAGATGTTTGTGGTATGAATGCTAGCTTCAGTTGCAGCAACTATGTTAATATTCTGTGTAGATCTGTGATGTAGGTCGCTGGTTACCTTGCTTGTTTACTTCCACAATAGAGTATTCTTCTATGTAAACATTCACAGTTGTTGCCATAGAGCTTTGGCCTTGCCCGGTTTGAGAGCTAATGCTATTGATTCTTTCCTTGGATGCATGAGCCCTTTTTATTTTCCCTACTTCATATTGTCTATTATAAATCAATTTAGCAGTCTTAATAGTATTTTCAATTGGCTTTTGCACTGCAAATGATGACGAAATCAAGGTTTGTTTCTCAAAACATTCGCAGTTGTCGCTGGAGAGCTTTTGCCCTGCTAGGCTTGTTCCTTCGATGTCTGATGCAATTCTAAACATATATATTTGTCTCTTCCATTTGGTTTTATTTACTTCAGTGGATGGTAATGTATGCCAATGATGATAAAATTAGGGCTTGTTTCTCAAAACATTCGTAGTTATCACCTAAGGTCTTTTGCCCCCTGAGATCTAATGCTGTCAGATCCTTCCTTGGATGTCTGTGGGCATATTTGAGCTCACTGATAAGTTTGTTATGTATTATTCCTGCAAACTACTTTCTCCTCTGCTATTCTTTTTGGTCTTGACTCTTGACCTTGTTTATGTTTCTCATCTGATTATTTTGGATAGTAACTTGGCTGACAATGGTGAAAACAATAAGAAAACACACATTTTTTTCAGGACTGCTTGGTGCGCTCAATGTGCTATGCTGTCAAATCTGTAATACTGATATATTGTTCCCCTGATTTCCTCTGAAATAGAATTTCTCTTTTTTGTGGTTCAGATTTAATTTGCAATGTCAAAATTATCTGTTTGGTTCATGCTTGTATGGTGACAAAAGTTTACTAATAATACCATTTTTTCTAGACTCATCGGTCGCTATGCGTTGTCATTCTGCAATTCTGGGGCTAGATTGAACAAATTCCGGCGATCTGCAAGTTGTGAGTCTTTGATAATTTGAATATTTTCTTGATTGATTGTTTATTATGTGGTTCTCCCAGTCCTTTGTCTTTGGCCTTGATCTTGCTAATGCATTTACTGTTTCTTTTGCATAGTATTTGGTCTGGACAATGGTGAAAAACATGAACAAATAAACACACCATATTTCAGGATTGATTGGTGCATTCCATGTGCCATGCTATCAAATCTGCATTCTGATGTTCAAATTAGAAATTTTGTTTTTCTTTGTTTCAGAGTTGTTCTTCAGCATTGAAATTCCATTTCAGTGCAATTGTTCATGCTTGTCCGTTATGAAAAACCTTCTAATCATACCATCTTTTGGGGTGATTAGTCGTTATGTGGCTATGCTTTTACTCTGCAGTTCTGAGGCCAAATTGAACATATTTTTGGGCTTCTTAAATAAATTGTCTATCAGTACTGCGAGCACCCGGTGGCTGTGGCGATGAGTATACCGCGAGCACGCGAGATGGGCGTGAAAGGCTGAAATAATGAGGTTCCTACCTTGCTTGCTTTTGGTATGAACAACAGATTCTCGTCACCCTTCTCCAAAGACGTCGGAAGCGTCAAGGAGGTATAGAATTTAGAACTGGATCTGATTGATCCCCCTTCGTCAGCTGCTTTATGCTGAAATATTTCCTCATTACCTTATCAATTGCGAAGGCAGATGGTCTTCTTCTTCCTCGTGATGGCGTTGATGTGGTAGGTATTGTACTCACAGTTCCCATCGCTGGGGGCATTCTACTACTCGGTGCATGCCAAAGAAGTGCCCCAGGTGGACTGAAACTCTCAAGCACCGTGATGGCTTGAACAGGCTAGAGCTAATGTAAGTTATGCAGCTACAGTTGGATGCGTCTGTGCTTACATGAATATGAATTGTTTTCATAGGATATCCTAATCAGGGCAGATCCTCATTGATGCTTCATTAATGAAGCAGCCGCTGTTGAAAGCAACTCATATATGGAGCTCTCAGTACTATGAATTTTCTAAGTAGGGAAACTTGTGATATACTCCTAAAATTTTAGTAGGCCTAAAACTTTCTTGCTCCCATGCAGTGTGTTTAGTCATGAAGTAATTAATATTGGATATACCGAAAACTTATAATCCTCTTAGTTGCAGTATCACATGATTTGACTCAGTCTAATACATTTTGTTTGACATTTCTATTTTGATTGTTAACAACCTTTTGCCTTGGCTACAGTAAATTTGAAGATATTGTTGACGTGGATCATTTTTGTAAACTTGTGGTGCTTCTGCTATTTTGGATGTGGCTTCCCGCGCCTCTGTCGTGCGGTTGTAGGCTTGGCGCTGGACCATGGCCTTGCCAACCGCGGTGGTGGTGAGTTGGCCTTGGATACAACTCTGATGAGATCCTTGGTTCCTTGCTCTGTTCCCCTTCTCACAATAGCAATTATATATATTATTTGCTTGCCATCAAATATTGTCCAATCAATATTTGTTCTAGCTTGTTGGTAGAGAAGCCAATATATAGTTGATGTAGTGATTTGTAGTGAAAATGTATATTGTACATTTGAAGCCCTGCTATATTTGTTGCGTTTTAGTTACAAAACATTGTCAAACTTTCATATGAAACTTTCATGTATATTCTCGTGCATTTTAATGTGGTCATCTCTCCGATTCTATCGAGTTTCTCTCTCTCTCGCAACTTGTATGATGGCCTACAAGGAATACTATTCTTTTTTCAGGCGCTAGTCAGGGCCATTTTGACTGGCAGCCTTCATTTTTCGTTGATGCTTATGCCATTTTCAAGTAGACAAATTGGCCTTGCAGCTGGTAGTTTTGGAATGAGACCAAGGTTTGCGACATCTAGTTCCTTGAGTATGTACTTGGACAAGAAATCGAATACCCAGGGAATATCAAATTAGGTATGCACGCTTAGCTTGGAGATTTCATCTTCTGGATTTATTTTTTGTGTTCCTTGTTCTTAAAGTGTTCATGCTTACAGATTGTTTCTGTGATACATGAGATACTCAGAACCTAGTTGGTAGGTGGTATATGTGGTGCTTCCATATTATTTGAATGTTTAATTGATAGTCAAATTTCTACTTGAATGCATTGGTACTAGTGTTGGCGAGAAGTGGAGCCGGAGACTGAAGGAAGTCTTTCTCATTGGTTGTTCTTGCAGCGCTTGGGACCTGGGAGCAACATATTATTTTGTCTTCTTCTGGGTCCTCTCTAGGCTCTAGCTATCAACTGTTCTCGTGGGGATTCGCGGAGCTATTGATCAGGTTTAGCTTTGTGTATCTATATTGTTTACATAGCCTATTGCACATGCACTCGCCATGTAGTGTTGGGCTGACCATCGTGTTTTAATTTCTTGATTTGAAAATATGTCCTATGTGCGTCATTAAACTGACAAGACATGCAAATTCTTGCAGGGTGCAGCATAGGGGAAGGACTATGTGAAGTCGTTGTGTAGGACGCGCTTGATTCTGTCACACCGGTGTCAACCACATGGCTGAGGTCAAGCTGCCAAGAGGTAAAATCCTGTCTATTATCATTTGCTGCCCGTCAAGCGCAGGGCCGTCTGACTTCTCATTTACGCCACCAAAAGTTCGTTCCTTTTTCTTAGTTACGTAGCCACATGCTTACCAGTCGTGCAGGGTAAAGATTCACATTAGGTTACTAGAAGTTAACTATTTATTTTGAAATAAATATTATCCTTTAGGATAGATGAAGGTACATAACATATTTTAGATACCCTTACTGTCGATGTTGCGACTCTTGAGCAATGATACTTTGTAAATTGCAAGTATTTTCACAACACGTTTGCATCGGAGATAAGCAAATTAAATGGATACCTTCCAAACTTCTAACTTAACATATATTGACAATTGCATCATCTTCTAAATTTCCCTCGCAAGATTAGAAGGACATTTGCAACTTCTTCGATTGCAATAATATGATGTTTCTAACCGTATATTGTGCAGATAAATTTACTTGGTAATTGACAACTGTAGGAATGCCTATCTTCTGAATCTAAAAAATTGTAATGATATATGTGACACAGATATACGTTACTTGGTCCACACTTACTAAACTGGTGTCTAACTAATCATTTTGAATTGCTCAGTGAATTGTATGTGTATGGAAGTATTTCAAAACACTAACATAATGCTGCCAAATCAGTACTTCTTAATATTTACTAGTGACCCTCTATACGTGAATTTCCTGAACACAAGCACAATGAAAACTGACCTAATGTGCTTGACAGTGATGCCGGCTACTGGGGAGCATCTGGATCCACCATTAGTCTAATAAACCAACCATAATATGAATATTTCGTTACTTGGTTTCAGCCAAACTAAAATCTTTATTGACCAATATTTTATTCTGCACTAGTGTTATTTTCAAGTTTATTTGTGTGATTGGTTAGCTACCATATGCTATTTTCAAGTTTAGTTGTGTAACTAGTCAGCCACCAGATGCCCTGTGCTATCAGGTATGCTCACTACTGAAGAAAATTATGCATGTAAGCCTGATGTTGGAGTGATAATTTTCTGTGCATATTGCTACTAGAACGTATCCGTAAGTGTTCGCCCCAAAGTGTGTTATTGAGTTGGATGTCTGTTCTTTATATATTGGTGTACAACAAATGATATTAACTCATCTGATGCTATAGGAATCGTGTAGTTTGTAAATTTTGGGCTGTACTGATGTTAGTGAGGTGTATCTGCTTGCTTATTTGTGTGACTTTGGGGCTTGTTATTTTAATCGATGGTGATATCCATCCATACTTTGCAGGAAGCAGAGTAGAATTGTAGATGGAGTTGTCCAGATCCGTCATGACCTAGCCATGCGTTGTTGCCGCTGCTGGGCTGGTTGTGGCCTCCCTCGCCTCGCACGAGGTGGTAGGCCCTGGCCACCCTTGGCTTCTACTACCTCCATTACCTCCAGGGGTCCCGCTATCATGAGATGGCAGCGAGTTCACCGCGCCTCGGCCATGGTCTTGTTCTATGCCTCGGTGTTTTAGGCGTGCCCCAACGTGGAGCACTTGAGGAGGTGTTAGGGAAAGTTGGAGAAGATCCATGAGCCCAAGATGGCCGGTCTTGGACGATATACTTGCACATCACATCCAGGTAGGACTTGAGTAGTCCTAACCGCTTGTTAGTTGTGTGTGTTGTTCGGCTGCCATACCTATTTTAATCTTAGCAATGGTAAGAACTGGTGAGAATTTCTTCTCCGTGGGCTTGCAGGTAATTGGCGAGCGAAGCCTTCTTTGGACAGTGGTAGCTGGACGTGATGCTGGATACGTCATGGTGTTCGCGAAGGGGAGAAGTGGATTTGGCCTTTATGCAGCAGCAGTGGAGGAGAAGAGGTGGCCAAGAGGTTTTTTTTAACCTGAGAATGGATGGTGCTTCTCTGATCTGGGCGCATGTGTTATGTAGCTACTATATATTTGAAATGTTTTAAGAGTTTCACATGCCTAAGAAGTAAACTTCATGTATGTGCTATCACACACTACCGAAGGAACTTATGCATGTGAGCCTAATGTTGGAGTGATAGATTGATGTGCATATTTGGATATAGCTACAACATATCTGCAAGTGTTCACCCCAAAGGGCATCGTTGAGTTGGTTGTCTCTTCTTTCTATAACGGTGTACGACAAATGATATTAACTCATCTTTGATGCTATGGGAGTCGTGTAGTTTGCAAATTTGGGCCTCTACTTAACTCATCTTTGATCCTGGAATTGTTTCAGTCGGATGTTAGTTTAATGTATCTGCTTGCTTGATTTCTCTTGGTATGTATTTGTTCTTCTATGTTAGTCATAACTTTCATGTTCTATTCTGACTTCGGGGACTTGTTATCTTAATTGATGGTGATGTTCATCCATGCTTTGCAGGAAAGCAGGGCAGAAGTGTAGCGAGCCGACCGGATCGGGTGTGACTAGGCCATGTGTTGTTGCGGCTGCTAGGCTGCATGTGGCCTCTCTCGCCTCGCACGAGGTGGTAGGCCCTGGCCTCCCTTGCCCTCTGGTACCTCCCATTACCTACAGGGGTCCGCTGTCGTGGCGATGGCAACGAGTTCACCGCGTCTCAGCCATGGTATTGTTCTACACCTCGGTGTTTTAGGTGAGCCCAGACGTGGAGCACTTGAACAGCCCTTAGGGAAAGTTGGAGAAGATCCAGGAGCCCAAGATGCCCGGTCTTGGACGATATACACATCCATGTAGAACTTGAGCAGCCCTTACTGCTTGTCAACTGTGTGTTGTTCGGCTGCCATACTATTATATTCTTAGCAGTGGTAAGAGAATTGGTGAGAATTTCTTGTCCATTCTCCTGTCCTGCAGGTAATTGGCGAGCCGAGCCTTCTTTCGCCAGTGGTATGTCAGCTACCGTGGTGCTCGTGGAGGGGGGAAGTGGATTTGGCTTTCATGCACCTGCAGCAGTAGGGGAGGAGCAGAGAGGGAGCCTGATGGGCTGTGGAAAGTCTAATGTTTTTCTTAACCTGAATGGATATTCCTTCTCCGATCTGATTTGGGCAAACTGCATGTGTAAAGTAGCTACTATATACTTTGGCATAATCTAGCTTGGTTAGTGCTTGAGTCAGTTTGGTTTTCGTGGCCGCTGGCAAGTCGGTATCATTGCAGTGTAGCTTACTCAGTTTAGCGCCGGTCTTTTATGCACTCTTTCTTTTATGATTTGCCATCAATTGTGTAGCTACCGGGATTACGATATCTTCTCTTTGCGAAATTATAATTTTGAGGCGTGGCCTATACCGACCTGGGCATGATCCAGCTGTTTTGAGCATTTCCTCCAGCCTTGATGTATGTGCAAAAAAGATTGTGTGGTTCATAACCTGTTTCTTGTGTATGTGACATGGTAGATGTGTATCGATCAAAAGAGTTTCTTTCTAGTTGTGGAACGAAGATCAGATCTTGGCTCCTCCTAATCACTGTGTATAGGTGGAGCGACCCATTTGAACTAGTTACTGTATTTTTAGGAAACAGGTCACCAAAATTTCAGAAAAATGGAATAACTGCATGAAACGTATTAATTATACCTAAAATGAATACGCGAAAGGAAGGAAAACAAGTCACTATCCAAGTACACGGAGGAAACAAAATCTTGACGTACCGCGCGTCCGGCATAAATTGCTCGTCCGGCATAAATTGCTCTGTAGTTAATGATCTCTTCCAAACAAACCCAACGTCCAGCGACCAGAAAATCAGGCGTTCGCCCAGCTACCCGCGATTTATCGGAATGAGATTAATGGCTTCACATAATTAGTTAAGAGGTTCCTTATTTTACGTGCCATGTCACCAATCCGTGGCTACACAGGATCTTGATGGTCCATCAAGTAAAACACATCTCTTTGATCGTGACGGATAGATGGATTGGGAGCGAAAACTACCGGCAAGAAATAGCGGGAGTCGAAAAACCCAGTATAGAACGAAAAAGTGGCGCCATAGTTTCGAAATTTTGAAAAATACCTCTAGCCTTGGCCTCCTCTATTAGTCTATAAATATGAGATGGGGTTAAGCCAACGCGTGCGTCGTGTGTGACGACTTAGACTTTGACTCTGTATATTTGTTTCTTCTCGCCGGACAAGCTGACACGCTGGGGTCGTTCGTCGACAAGCGCAGTTGTAGGCGAGCAGTTCTATTGGTCGTCGTCCGATGGATCTCAGGCTGGGAGCCATTTCACCTCAGGAGGTATATATGCATGCACGCACTCTCCTTTTATTTTTAGGATCTATATATTCCATCGTTGACAACAACAAACACCTCTCAAAACTTTACCTTTATGCTCTCTATATGATTTCAAAACTTAAAAAGCTCTAGCACATGATTTAATCCCTGCTTCCCTCTGCGAAGGCCCTTCTTTTACTTTCATGTTGAGTCAGTAAACCTATTTCCCTCCATCTTAAGCAAGCAATTGAGTTGTTGTGATCCAACCATCTATATTGTGATCTACTTAATCATACCTTTTATTCTTCCTTGTTTAGTACAAGTTTTATCTAAATGAATATAGCTTTGAAGGTTATTAATGATTATGAGGAGTTTATTATGATTGAGTATGCAAGTTTTGTTATAAGCTTTAATATAAGAGCGCTGCTCGATAGATAAGTATAATCTGTTAACTGTTCTCTGACCAAGAACGAAGTTTGCCATCACAAATTATGATTTCCTATGCACCTTTATTTGTGATTTCCTTCTACTTGTTTCAAGTGGAATTATACGAGGAAGTTGTTTACTAGAATGTCTTGTGTGAATTAATATGATGCTTCTTGTCCGTATTTTATTTATCGACTCTTCACGCCATAAACATGTGGTCTTGTTTACTGAGGTCAGTTTCGCTTGGGGACAAGCGAAGTCTAAGCTTGGGGGGAGTTGATACGTCCATTTTGCATCACTATTTTATATCATAATTTACTGTTATTCATTGATATCTTTTCACATTTAGAGATGATACTTATGTTATTTCATCTATTTTGCATGTTTCATGATTATTGGAGAATCGCGCACCGGAGTCAGGATTCTGCTGGAAAAAGCACCGTCAGAATGCAATATTTCGGAAGATCAGCAATTGACGGGAATTATACTAAAAATCCTATTTTTCCAGAAGACGGAGGTAGCCAAAAGGAGGAGCCGAGGAGGGCCGCCATGGGCCCCCCATAGGCCGACGCGGGCCCTGGCCGCGCCGCGCCGCCTTGTGGGGAGGGGGCCCACAGCCCCCTCTGGCCTCCTCTCCTTCGCGTACTTCTTCGTCCCGAAAACCTAAGCTCCAGGGAATAATCGCGAATAGCCACAGCCGCTTCTGCGGGGCGGAAAACACCAGAGAGAAAAGAGCTCTCCGGCAGGCTGAAATCTGCCGGGGAAATTCCCTCCCGGAGGGGGAAATCGACGCCATCGTCACCGCCATCGAGCTGGACATCATTGGGATCATCATCACCATCATCTCCATCATCATCACCGCCATCTCCACCGCTGCACCTCGTCACCGCTGTAACAATTAGGGTTGGATCTTGATTGTTTGATAGGGGAAACTCTCCCGGTATTGATTTCTACTTGTTATTGATGCTATTGAGTGAAACCATTGAACCAAGGTTTATGTTCAGATTGTTATTCATCATCATATCAACTCTGATCATGTTCCATATGATGTCTCGTGAGTAGTTCGTTTAGTTCTTGAGGACATCACTACTACAAAATCGCTTACCGCCGGCGCACCAAAAACCCCTACCGCCGGCGTTTTCGTATTCGCCGGCGATCACCTCGCCGGTGGTAAGGGGTTATCCCCGGCGCTTTCGTGTTCGCCGGCGGTAACTCCAACTTATCGCTGGCACCTTCTGCAATTCGCCAGCGGTATTTGTTACCGCCGGCACCTAGCCTATTCGCCGGGGGTAACTTTGTGTATCGCTGGCGCTTACGTTCTTGCCATAAAAAATCGCCAGGGGTAATAATAACATGAACCAAAAAAAATCTCGAATTACACTGTATATACACCATAATACACAGTATATACACAAAATATACAGAGAAATACCAGAATAAGATATACATCAGTAACACAGCAGGTATAGAAAGTCCCAAATGTTCATAACATGCATGCATCAATAACACAAGTTTAGATACTAGATAGTTGACCATATGGTTCAAACTCGAAGTAGCACATGTTACGGAAATACATATAAGTCCAGTGTCGATGACCTAGCTAAACAACAATGACATAATAAACTAGAGAGACGGTGGCGGCAAGCATCATCACGATGAAAGGGGTCCTCCACATCTCCCTCCTCTGTCCCGCTCGAAAGTTAGCGTATCGAGTTTCCGCCTCCTCCAAAGTGGTGTACCCCTTGTAGCTGTTGCCGCTGAAACGGTGGACCTGCCTCCTACAGTCTTCCCAGTCCTCGTAGACTCCAGGAACCCTGCCGTGGTAGACGACATAGTACGTCATCTATGGAAACACAGAAAAAAGAAATGAAAGTTGTTAGTACATTAGTAGAGAGAGATATAACATAGAGTAGTGCAAAGAAAAGGCATGGAAATTACTTAAGTAATTTTATGACTAACATTTGCAAAGGACAAAAGTGTTTGAGTCAAGTCGGCTTCGGCTCGGCGGGAAGGGACGGATGCCCTCGAGCGTGTTGAATGTTCTGTCGTCACATCCATCTTCTAATCGGCCTTCTATCTCGGCCTTAGAAAGTTCGGGACCATAGTGGAACAAGCCACCATTACCGCGAGACATCCCTCCACAGTATTGTGCAAATGGTCCGCTGGATGGCACGGAACTCGGCTCTCACGTTTTCATCGGTGGTGTCCGCCATGTTCACGGACATCCGCTGAAGACTGGATGGCAACAAGAGATCGTTCTGAGACCTTACAATCGACCTCATCTGTAGGATGGCAAACCAGGCCTCCATCCCATTGTCATGCGCCGATTGCTTGAGGCAGGGGAACTTGGTTATGTGGTTGCACACATAGCAACCTTTCACTTTCTTCTCATGCCTGATTTTGTCGATGCCAACCTCGGCTATGAAGCCGCTGAGGGCTTTATCAAGTGTAGACTTAAGGTCGGTGAAGTCCTTGTCCGGATCAAGCCCGAGTCGAGGTAACCGACATCTGAATGATACGGGTAAAAGAGGAGGAGGGTGCGTACTTGAATCTGCGCAAAATGGAAATAAACCATCATACTCGATCAACTATGAAGGAAATTCATGAAAGAATGTAATAGAGGGTACTCTAGTAACCAAATACTTACTCGCGGAAATATGGTATGACAAAGCATTTCTTATCCTTGTTTAACACCAAGAAATCCTTGATGTACTTCGCTAGAAACGCTTGTTCGTTACGGACGACAGACTGGAGTCATGTAGAAGGGGTCCATGATAGCGATGTGCGCTGTGTTCTCCATGGCGATACCGTGCGCCATGCTGAGCGATAGGAGGCGGACCAAGTTTCGGTCGAGCTGTTGCATGTTCAAGAGCCTGAAGATGTCTTCATATCGAATGAACATCAAGTCCGCGGGGTATGTGGTGACAAAGCCAAAGCCAGTGGGCACCTTCGCCGTCAAAACCGGGTACGAGGGATTTCTATCTCGAAGAAGTAGGTCCTCCTTCATTAGAACAGTATCATGCAAGCTCCTCATATCCGGCGTCACCTGCTGGACAATGTGTGCCGGCAGCATAGGCTGGCCTATGTGATGCATCTTCCTCCACGGGGTCGGCAACTTGTCATTAACCACTTTCTTGCTTGCGGCAACATCTCCGGACTTCTTCCGCTTCTTGGCCTTCTTCTTACCGCAACCGGGAGTGGCGTTTTGTTTCATACCCTCCGTGGTCGCACCAAGGAGTGTCCTCGGGGTAAGCCCAACTCGGGGTGGAGCGGTGAAGGCGGTAGTGTCTTCTCTGCTCGGGAGTTTCTTGTGAAAGGAACAACTTCTTCTTTAGCGTACGATCGGCGGGTGGCTTGTAAGGAGAAACCCCGTCGCCCTCCATCTCAGCGATGAACGTATCGATTGGAGCTTGATCGATGTCCAACGCGTTTCCGTGCTGACTCTCGGGCTGACCGTCGGGCTGGCTATCGGGCCCAAAAGGACCACCAGCCGGTGGAGGACTCGGGGCAGCCGTCGCATCTCGAGGAGTGACCATGCCATAGCTTGCCTCCGAACCTGAGGCGGCGGTGTTCAGCCGAATTAGGGCTTTCGGCCATAGAAGGATGTGATTCTTGAGGTCCCCGAGAGTGAGCGGGGTTTCCATTTCCGGGGTTGATAAGGAGGATGGAGGTCTTGGCATCCCGGTAACGACCGGTTCACGCGAACCCGGCTCAAGCTATCATCCATCCTGACGCAGTGGAAAATCCGCTGTGTTGGCAGGATGAAACTGCCGCTCGCTACAGCCTTCAACTTGTTGTCCACATTCAGTAGCAAGGTGCAACGAGTCGCGTTCGCACGTGAAAACATGTGTAGGTCGAGAGGGGCGACGACAAAGTAACTAATTTGTAGAGCTTGAGAGACTAAATTAATTACCGTGAGGGCGTCGAGCTCGGCTCGCGTTGAAGGACCGAGGCCAGGCGTGCGGGTGACTGAGGGGCTAGTACTCGGGGCCCCCAGGTCCGGCGAATCCTCTCTAGCGCCGACATTGCCGGCGGGTGGAGTCACCAAGTTGGGTGTGCATTGAGCGTGTCTAGTTGGAGGCCGGTTGTCCGAGTTGCTGGCGCCTAGGCTGATAACCGGCATCGGTCCCTTACCGCCGGCGTCGAAGTAATTCTTCATCGACGAGCACAAGATCAGGGATGATTTCATTGACCCTCGTTGGCCAGCGCGTCATCGACCTTGCTAGCAACCTCGGCACCGACGCGTTGCTTGAACCTCGGCATCGACTCGTTGCTGAACCTCGGCACCGACGCGTTGCTCCATGGTTGCTTCCAAGTCGGCCACCTTTTTCGAAGAGCCTCGTGCTCCCGGTCCTTCGCGCCTGCCGCGACTCCCTAGTGCTTGCGGGCACGTCCAAGCCATAGTCGGCAAGCTTGCGACCTCCTCCGGCGCCGGGGACACGGTGGGGCTTGTCCAAAGCGGCCGCGCCTTCACGGTGTTCAGACCCCTGATAAAAGGCGTGTCCCACGGGACTTTGCCAGTCGACGTCTGGGACGAGGAGCCAGCTGATTCGGCGGTTGCTTGTTCCGCCAACTGCCAGAAGTAACATGAACAATTTTAGAATGTAATGGACTTGGTGAGCAGTATCAAATTAATAAGCTGGTAAATTGCTTACCACTGCTTTCTCAAGTGCCATCACCTTCGCGTCGGCGACCAACTCAACTCCCACCACCACATCAGGTTTCGTGACACGTTTCCCACCCAATTCTCGATGGTATCGGGACCTAAGATATGCCCTGAAGAGTGGGTCTTTGTACTTGGCAAAAGGGGGCTCGAGGCCAGCATTTATGTAGGCCTGGTCCTCCTTGTCCCATACCGGCTGCTTGCCTTCGAAGCCACGGCAACCGAGATTGTGGTGACCGATGTTCTTTTCCGCCAGCTCCTTCCCCCAGGTCGATTGTCTTTTGGTGTACTCGAGCTCCTCGTTTTCCAAGAATTTATTATACTGCTCCAGCGTCATCCGCGGGAAGTGGCGCTGGATCTCTTCCCAAGTCTCATTGTCACCAAGCATCCCCCTCAGCATGGTTTTATAACCGCTGAGGTTCTTGGAGAACTTAGAGAGGGCTCGTCTGTTCACGATGTTATCCTTGGTATCCTCGTTCCCGTATTCCACGGGAACTCATACCGTGCGTGCAGCTGCGCAAGGAGTTGGGCCTGCGGATGTCTGCTTCTTCTTGGTTCGGAGTTTCGTCTCGTTGACGTCGACGACGTCCCGAAGGATTGCTCCCGAGTTGGAGGCCGTACCCCTTCGCCACGTGCTTGGGCTCGGTAGGAAGACCGGTCTTGACGTCCACCGCGGTGATTATCTCGCGAGTGGTGCCGACCCTGTTTGGGCGCCGCCGCTTCCGTTTCCTCTTGGCCTCGGTAGTAGTATCCGAGCTACCCCCGGCAACGCCACTGTCGGTGGTCTCGTCGGCAGCGGCCCTCTCATCCTCACCATCGTTGTCCATCTCATCATCCCCCTCCTCCGAGGACTCGTCATCGCTGCCCCTTGGAAGGTCCTCCAGCTGATCCGAGACCATGAGCCTGTAGTGCTCATCCAACTTCCGCTGAGAAGACCCGTCAGCGTCTTCGTTGGGGTCTGCAGAAGACGACATGCTAACAAAGGCAGATGTGACAGACATTAGGTAGCATGCAACAGTTCGTCCACCAAACTTGAGAAACTATCAAGGAGAGTATGAAAGCCAACCCTAACGAGTATCAATGTCCAAGAATTAAGAAAATCACTTGCATTACAACACATACGACTAGCATCGGCAGGTAACAAAAAAACCATAGAGATGGACGAGTACATCATCATGTTAAATCACAAAGAGGTACCTCACTCATGCATATAGTACTAATACTCACCTGGACAATATAGAGGAAGGCCCTCACTGGACAAAAGTGCACTCTAGCTAAACGTGAGTATTTGTCTAATTTGACTCGTTTGTCCTCTCTATTTTTCCTTTGCTACTCTGGACAGATAATTATTAGAACCAATCTAGTTGATAAAACATATATCATGCTTAATGTTCAGATAATATATATATCATGCATATCATATTCATTCGTGAAGATTAATATATCATGCTTAATGTTTGTAGATAGATCAAGGTACACGTGTCTAACGAAAGTTTGTTTTTGATAATGAAGGCTCTACCCTGAATCTGCTTTCTACCGCTGCTAACTGAACACAAGCAACTCTACATGATTAACACTGGTTCATCAAATACTTGGACAATTTACAGTACTATCTTGGTTCATCAATGTAACATCCCAAGTTTTCAACAATAATAAAGACAAGTGAGAGTTTCAATTACTCAAAAATTACAATGAACAAAAATTTTTCTATGCATATAGTGCCACATATAGAATTGTGCATATAAGTAATTTTTCTTTTGTGCCATTGCCATGATGAGTGTTGTCTTGTTGATCTATTGCTATGAGAACCATAATCAAGATCACAACACCCTAAAATAGGGAGAAGTCAAGAAAATGGGAAAAACCCATTATTCACTCACATACACCTTATGTAAAAATGCAAAATCATCACCAAGGCCATAATTGCTTTCTTCCTTGCTTCTAAAATGTTTCAATATGATAAACTAACACAATTGCATCTTTGGATCATGAATCAAAGCAAGAGAAATCAAGAACTCATCATACATATGATAATGGTCACTTGGGTGAAAAATATTTTCTTCACCACTTTGCACCCCTGTATTTCTTAAAACCTAAACTAAACTTTGTCAACCAAAGCCATGTCATCCAAGATCATGTCAAGGTGAACACTTTTCATGTTGACCACCATGTCCAGAGTTGACTAGGTTGACCAGAATTAAATTGACAAAAGAGGATCTGAGAACAAAATGAAGATCATCTCAAATTTGAAACTTTGCAATTCTTTTCCAAATCGAGTGCCACCACCACCAGTACATCACTATAATTATATAAAAGAGATTCACCAAAAAGAATTTCAAAATTTGAAAATTTTCTTCATGCGGCCATTGTGTCGAACAATTGGCGAGCATCTTTTCGAGAAAAGTGTTACATGCTATTACCCAGCAGTTTTGACCCTAAACCCCTTTGCAAATGTGATCATTAGCTAGTTCTACACCCCTGCCTCTAGCCCAGTACTTGCTTGGTCGATTAAAGCTGAGGAGAAACACACAATTTTGCAAAACAATACCATGCCGGCCACCTTTGGCATCTCCATCTCCAGCCCGAGTTTTAACTTCGCCCTTGTCCTGGAGCATCTACACAGCTCAAGGAATCGAACGGTACACGCACGCGCGAAGCCAAGCCTTGGCATTGGCCAGAACGGCCGTGTCCAAACCCTGCCAGTACACGCCCATGCACGCGGTGAGCGCGCTCTGGCGTGCGCCAGGACGCCGTGCACTCGAGCGAGCCCGTCCTCGCCCTGCATCCCTACCGCCGCGTCTAGCTCCCACTCCAAGCCCTACACACGCTAGACACGCTCGAGCACGGCCCAGAGCCTTGTCACCGTCGTCCTCCTCGCCGAAGTACCGCGGGTACTGAGATGCTCCCTGCAAGAAATCGAGCAATCCTAGCGCCCTCTCTCTGCCCTAGCTAGTCGTTGAGCATCTCCAGGACGACGCCTACACGCACGCGTCCTCGCCTTGCCCTTTGGAGCACCACAGGAGCCGCGCCATGGCCGCGCCCTTGCAGCACCCCTCGGCTCACCTCGACGCTATAAATAGAGACCACTCCGGGACGCTATCTTCACACCATCTGCTCCCCTCTCCTCACTAAGCATTCCTACACAGTCAATTTCACCGAGCTCGCCGGAGCTGCTCGAATTGCGAGCTCGAGTCCGCCGGAGCCCGCAGAAGCTCTGCCTCGATTGACGCCTCCCCGAGCTCCACAACTGCGCCAGTAGCCTCCTCGTCGACGACAGCTTCTCCGCGCACCTTGCCAGAGACCTGCAACGGCCTGGTAAGCCCTCCGACCCCCTCCTGCCGCCGTGGCCTCGCCGGAATCCCGCCGGGGACGACGACGCACACACACCGTAGATCTCTGTCTTAATCGGACGCTCCTCATCGCTCGTACCGCTTCGGCGTGTTATGAGGCGCCGACTGGTGGCCCCCACCCTGTCAGCGCAGCCCACCGCACCAGTTGCTCGCTGGGCCGCGTTGTGCTGTTTAAATCCTTTCGGCCCGTTAGCATTTCCCGCCAGGCCCAATTATTCAAATCAAAATAATCCATTTAGTCCAAATTCAGATACTGATGCTAACTTCAAATTTAAATATCTGGAGATCTACTACACCAAATTTAACCAATTTTATATATTTAGAAAGCCCATGAAATTATCTAATTAATGGCACAGGCCTCATATCCAAATTCGTATTAGAATTTAAATGACAAAAATAACAAGGCAGGGCCTTTTATAACTTCAAATAATTATTAAAAATAATCTATAAATGATTTTTAGTTAGTTCCAACTCTAATAAATCATAAATGATGTCCTCTAATTAATTATGCAATAATATAGACAGGTTATTTGTATGATCATGGACAAGATCAAATAAGATAGCTATGTAGCCAATTCTAGAACATTTCCACTTGGAATTTAAACTAAATAAACTATATGAGAGCTACTCTCTCATTTAAATCTTGATCCTAAGTGATATAACCAGGGGGAAAGATATAGACTAATGAACCCCTGATATTTATTACTTAGAGATTTTAATGCATTTAAAATAATGGTAATATAACATGTGAAGTGTAGCACTTCAATTAAATGATACTCACATATAATAGATATGAAATGTTGACTTGAGTCAACCTATATTTCATACCTGATTATTATATGAGGAGATTAAATCTAAATATAATGTAAGGAGAAGAAAAGGAATTTCTATAAGGAATTATATATCTAAATTTAAGAAATAGGAATAATGAGAGGAAATTATTTCTCTACTAAATAAGAAACCATCAAATAACTCACCATGCCATGTTTGCTTGCTAATAGGACTAGAGTGTGAACTCTTTGCGTGTTTCTAGTTTCGTATGAGAGTTGGCTTAGTATTTATACCTCGTATTCGTATATAGACGCTAGTCACGAGGAGTACCAGGAGGAAGAAGCATACTCCCCGGAGGAGGAAGAACACTTTGACCACCACTCAGCTCAAGGCAAGCTAACCCTTGCTAAATACAAGTGCTTAGCTCTACAAGAGCAAAGGCACCATCACACTTTACTTTTATGTATTACCTATCCCATGTTTTTACTTTATTTTACTTTGGCTTATTTATTTTCAAAGTACTTTTTGATTTATGTTTCACTTTGTCTAGAGTAGAACAATACTTGGAATAGATTAGCACAACTCAAGCTAGATAGCACCCCTCATATAGTTGCTATTGCTAATCAATTAAAATTGACTACTCTAGATGGGAACATGGTGAAGCGAAATGACTTTGAAAGAAAGTAAAGTGGTGATGAAGGTGAACAAGAGAAGATAGTGATTTTTGATAAAATTTGATGATGGGGTCTGAATGCGATACCCTTCCAATATTACAAGTACCCCCACAATACCCGATTATGGGTAGGGCTTAACTAGAAACTTGTGTGTTTTAGTATGGGTTCCCTCTAAACAAACATCATAGGGGTTACGCCGAGGCTGCCTCCGTTAAGTGTGGAATGATGTTAAATGAGGTGAATGTACGGCCCAAGCCCTGTGCAGTTCCCGGGTTGACTGCGGTTTCCACCGGGAGGCCAAGCTCATGGGGAGAGGTGCTCATACTAGCATATATAAGTGAAAGGTTATGGTTGATGATCCGCGTACTGTGTTACGATGATTCGAGGTTATCCTCGACGGATGTAATCAAAAGTTGTGGCACAAGAGTACAACCTCTGCAGAGTGTTAAACCTATTCGAATAGCCGTGTCCACGGTTACGGACAATTGGAAAGGCCATACTATCTCCGTTATCTTTAGAAAATGTGCTGGTGGATTACAAGGTGACATTATGGTGAATCATAATGAGTTGTGGGAATGACACTAATGTTCCCACTTGAGTTAGTTTAGCACATGATTTAGGCTTTTACCAAAGATTTATGAAACTAAAACTTGGCTTTATGCAAATAAACCTAGAGCTTAGCACCCCCTTACACTTAATGAGTATTTATCTTAGAGTTAGTTTGCGAGTACTTTAAAGTACTCATGGCTTTGCCCTGGCTATTCAAATGCCAGACTTTGAAGAAGAGCAACAGTATCAGGATGATGGACAGCAGGACGTCTATGATAACTAGGATCGTCTTCTAACGTCAAGCGTTGCCCGTGGAATAGATAGTCCACTACTACTATGCTTCCGCTACTTATTTGTGATGTTGAACAATCTATTTGTGTAATATTGGATCATGTGATCCCTTGTTGTAAGACTCTATGTGTTGTAATAAATGATGACTCTGAACTACTTACTATTATGTCTCGCAAAAACAATCTTCCTGGGATTGCGATGTATGATGTAATAGGGCATCCGGACTTAAAAATTCGGGTGTTGACAAGTTGGTATCAGAGCCATTGTTTGACCTTAGAAGCCCCTAGTTAGAATGGACGTTAACAAACCTAGTTTCAAATAACTTAAATTGAATAGTTATGAAAAATACAATCATACCCTTACCTTTGAGTCTTTTTGTTAAATGGTCAATTCATGTTCTTATTTATAAGTCACCTAAAATTTTGAACACTTGCACTCTTCTAACTTGCTTATCAATCCCTCTACAGATGGAGCCCATCATTCCGACGGAGCCCTTCGTTCAGACCCAGGTGTACGACCTGGCGAACGGAGGGGACCTGATCTTCGAACGGGATCTGTTTGCCCTCACCGAGTTCCTCGGGCGCTCTCCTCCCGTGTTCTACGGGGGACAGATCGCTGGGCCGGACAATGGTCCACTCCAGTGGCTCATCATGGCCAACCTCCCCGGGAAGCCGGAGTCGCCAATGTTCCGCCAGATTCAGTTCTCCATCCGAGAGAACAACTGGGTGGATGGACTCGCCCGCGCTATGCAGGAGGCTCTCGCCCGTCTATGCGGGCAAAACTCGGTGGCCATCGAGGGGGAACGCTTTGCGCACTTCGCAAGGCACTCCTCCCTTGGACTGCCCCTCAGCCTGCCGTTCCACCCCGTGCTTAGGCACCATGTGGATCACATGGACTTCATGCTCTTCGAGACTCGTGCTGAGCTGGACAACTCCCGCTCCGCCGCCATCCACACCCAGGGCCAGCTGAACCAGTACGCGGAGACCATCAAGGTCATCGCAAAGGAGCGGAGGACTCTCCGCCAGCTGGTCGCGAAGAGGGAATCTACCATCCACCGCCTGAAGGCCAAGCTCTCCATCCTGAAGGAGACCATCGCCACCCAGGCAGAACAGCTCCAGCTGCTAGAAGGAGAGGGTGAAGGGGAAGACATCCAAGGGGATGGCTACTCCTATGTCAGCAATGACAATGACTACGAGGATGACGATGAGGGAGACCTTGACTTCCACCAGACCCTGCCTGCCGGGATGGACACCACCTTCCCGCTCCGCATCGATGGATAGCTTCCACCCCCCTTTATGAGCACTGGCGTTGTATGATATGTATCGGTCCTTTGTATCCGCCCCATGTATCGTAGTTTGTTGAAAGGGTTCTTAAAACCCTCCTGAACTTTGGCTTGTAATAAGTGCTACCTCCATGACTATGTTTGTATGTGTAATATTATTAGTATTTTATGAATCAAGTTTAAGTTGTGTGAATTTATCCCAAAATGAGCCATAGAAATTTCCCTCTCATCTCGTTATCCATATCCCTGTTCAGATGGCACCTCCAACTCGCAACATGACTCAAGAGGCAATGATGCAGATGTTGCAACAGATGTTGGCAGATAGAGAAGTTGAGAGAACTGAACGGCAAGCCAACCTAGCTGCACTTCAACAGATTGCTCAGGGCAATCAAGGCCACGGAAACCATGACCATCCAGGGTCAAAGCTGAAAAACTTCCAAAACACCAACCCACCGGTGTTCAGCAAGACAGAGGAACCCCTCGATGCTGATGATTGGCTCCAAACTATGGAGAACAATCTCGAGGTTGCCGGAGTGGAGGACAACGAGAAGGTGTTGTTCGCCACCCACTATCTGGCTGGACCTGCACGTGCCTGGTGGACAAGTACCCGCGCCTTACATGCGGGGCAAATGATGACTTGGGAGGATTTCAAACTCAAGTTTAGTAAGTATCATGTGCCCCCGGGTTTGATTAAGAAGATGAGGGATGAATTTAGGGAACTGAAGCAAGGCAGAATGACCGTGGTGGAATACCGCGACAAGTTTCTCACTTTGTCAAGGTACGCCCCGGATGAGACAGATACTGTTGAGAAGAGGAAGGAAAGGTTTCTGAATGGACTGCATGATGAGATGCAGACTGTGCTGATCAACATTCCCTTTGCTGATCTGGAAGCCCTTGTTGACTCCGCCATTCAGATGGAGGGGAAGATACACCAAGCCAATGAGAACCGCAAGCGCCGTATGATGAACCAGAGTGGGCCCAGCAACAACCACAAGTATCGCCCCAGCTCAAGTGGAGGGTTCGCCCCAAGAAACAACAAGCCCCCGATGCAGAATCCACGTCCGAGTTATCAGAACCGGAGTGGAGGGAACCCCAGGCCAGGAGGCCACCACAACTACAACAACAACAACAACAACAACAACCACAGCAACTTCAACCGCGCTCCACCTCGCGCCCCCAACAACAACTCCAACACCGCTCCAAGGACTGGGAGCAATGCTGTTCCTGTCACCCCCAAGGACAAGTCCACCTACAACTGCTACGAGTGCGGAGTGGCTGGGCACTTCTCTTATGAGTGCCCCAAGAAGCTCGCCAAGACTGCCGCCAACACCTCGGGCCCTGCACAGCAGCAGCGTCGTGTCACCACCAACAAGAAGTTCGCCCCCAACAACCCGAACAACCGCAACGGCCGCCTCTACCACATGAACGCAGAAGAAGCTCGTGAAGCCCCGGACGTTGTGCCGGGTATGTTCTCTCGTTAACTCAATACCCGCAAGAGTGCTGTTTGATTCTCGGAGCATCGCATTCATTCATTACCGAAGATTTTGCATGCACTAGTAAGATTCAACCCATCAGTTTGAAGCATGTCATGATAGTTCAAATACCCGGGTCAACCACTAAAGCTAGAAAAATTTGCAAAGATGTGCCAATCGAATACATGAAATAGATTTCTATGCCAATTTGATTGTTCCGGGAGCAAAAGGTTTGGAAGTAGTCCTCGGAATGGACTGGATGGCGAAACATCATGGACTGATTGATTGTGCCAAGAAGGCCATCACCATGACTAGTAGCACCGGAATAATAGTCGAACACATATCTGAAAGGTTGCCCAGAAAATTCACTTGTAACCAAAGCCTAGCCAAACCCACCTTGGATCAGATCAGGGTCGTTTGTCGATACCCTGATGTGTTTCCGGATGATCTACCCGGTATGCCCCCAGATCGGGATATCGAGTTTATCATCGAGTTAATCCCCGGAACTGGACCTATCGCCCAGAGAGCCTACAGCATGAATCCGGCAGAGTTAGTGGAACTGAAGAAGCAACTGGATGATATGCTATTCAAAGGTCTGATTAGGCCAAGTGCATCACCTTGGAGATCACCAGTTTTGTTTGTGGACAAGAAGGATGGTGCAAATCGTTTATGTACGGATTATCGTAAACTTAACGATGTCACCATCAAGAACAAATATCCCTTGCCAAAGATAGAAGATTTGTTTGACCAACCGATCTGGTGCCAAAGTATTCTCGAAGATTGATTTGAGGACTGGTTACCATCAACTGAAGATTCGTGCCACCGATATCCCCAAAACTGCTTTCACCACTCGATATGGATTGTATGAATACAATGTCATGTCATTTGGATTGACCAACGCCCCCGCCTATTTCATGAACCTCATGAATAAGGTCTTCATGAACTTCCTGGATAAATTTGTCGTTGTCTTCATCGACGACATCCTTATCTACTCCAAATCTGAAGAAGAACATGAGCAACACCTGGAAGCGGTCTTAGATACCCTTCGGGAGCATCAGCTGTACGCCAAGTTCAGCAAATGCGAGTTTTGGTTGAAGGAAGTAGGATTCCTGGGACACATATTGTCCGCCGGAGGAATTGCCGTTGATCCTGCGAAGATCAAGACTGTTGAAGAATGGAAAGCCCCAACAACTCAAACTGAGGTCCGTGCATTTCTCGGATTGGCGGGATATTACCGCCGATTCGTTGAAGGATTCTCAAGCATAGCTAGACCGATGACTCAATTGCTGAAGAAGGATAAGAAGTTCGAATGGACGAACAAGTGTGAAGAGAGTTTCCAACAGCTCAAGAGCAGACTGACTTCAGCCCCAATTTTGATCATGCCGGACATCACTAAACCATTTGATGTGTATTGTGATGCCTCCAAGATTGGTCTTGGATGTGTGTTGATGCAAGAAGGGAAAGTAATATCGTACCTATCAAGACAACTGAAGCAGCATGAGCAGAACTATCCAACACATGACTTAGAGCTAGCAGCTGTCGTGTTAGCACTGAAAGTATGGCGTCATTACCTCATGGGTAATCGATGCGAGGTCTACTCAGATCACAAGAGCTTGAAGTATATCTTCACTCAGAAGGAGCTGAACATGAGGCAAAGAAGATGGTTAGAGTTAATCAAGGATTACGACATGGAAATTCACTACCACCCCGGCAAGGCCAATGTGGTAGCGGATGCTTTGAGTAGACTGCCGTGCCAGTTGAACTCCATGATCGCCGAAGAACAACCTAGTCTGTTTCAAGAGTTTGAGCAGTTTAGAATGGAGTTAGTAAGTGAAGGATTTCTCGCCAGCATTGAACTCCAACCTACCCTGATTAGTCAAATCAAGGAAGCCCAGAAGAACAATGCAAGCATTGACGGGATTAAGAGTCAGATAGCAGCAGGAAAGGCACCGGGATTCACTATTGATGAAGAAGGAGTGCTATGGTACAACGGACGCCTTTGCGTGCCATCAGACTCAGAATTGAAGCAAGTCATTCTGAAAGAAGCTCATGACACCCTTTACTCCATTCACCCCGGAGGTACCAAGATGTACCAGGATTTGAAGGAACAATTCGGTGGCATGGAATGAAGAGAGAAATTGGAAGCTACATCGCCAAGTGTGACATCTGTCAAAGAGTCAAAGCCGAACACCAACGTCCCGCAGGACTGTTGCAACCCCTACAGATTCCCGAGTGGAAGTGGGATTCCGTAGGAATGGATTTCATCACAGGACTGCCCAAGTCTAGTAAAGGAAATGATTCCATCTGGGTAGTGGTCGACAGACTAACCAAAGTCGCCCACTTCATCCCCGTCAAGACCACCTATCAAGGACCGAGACTCGCAGAGCTATATATCTCAAGGATAGTCAGCTTGCACGGAACCCCGAAGTCGATAGTATCCGACGGAGGATCCCAATTCACCTCCAGTGTTCCGGCGGAAAGTACATGAAGGACTCGGAACTCGTCTCGAATTTCAGCACGAGCCTATCACCCGCGTAGACGGATGGACGGACCGAAAGAGTCAACCAGATACTAGAAGATATGTTGAGAGCATGTGTGCTAGAGTATGGATCTAAGTGGGAAGACCGCTTGCCGTACGCAGAATTCTCGTACAACAACAGCTACCAAGCCAGCTTGCGGATGGCCCCCTTCGAAGCCTTGTACGGAAGGAAGTGCCGTACCCCTCTGAATTGGTCGGAAGTAGGAGAGAGTCAAATCTTTGGGCCAGATATTCTCCGAGAAGCCGAAGAGAAGGTTCACAAGATCCGCGAGTACCTCAAGACAGCCCAATCAAGACAGAAGAGCTACGCCGACAAAAGACGCCGAGAGATGACCTTCGAGATCGGAGATTTCGTATATCTCAAAGTGTCCCCCCTTAAAGGAATGCAGAGATTCCAACTTAGAGGAAAGCTCGCACCCCGATATGTCGGACCTTTCAAGGTCCTGAGTCGCCGAGGAGAAGTATCCTATCAACTGGAGTTACCAGAAGAAATGTCAGCGGTGCACAATGTGTTTCACATCTCGCTACTCCGAAAGTGTTTAGAGGTACCTGAGAAGACCGAGGTTTTCAAGAACATCGACCATCGAGCTGTAGATATCAACTCAGATCTGACATACCGCGAAGTACCTATTCGCATCCTGGAAGAAGCTTTCAGAACCACCCGTACCCGAAGTATCAAGTTTCTGAAGATCCAATGGAGTAACCACACCGAAGAGGAAGCCACTTGGGAGAGAGAAGACTTTATGAGGACTGAGTACCCAGATCTCTTTAGTACCTAGTTTTCTCAGATCTCGGGACGAGATCTTTTGTAAGGGGGAAGGGTTTGTAACATCCCAAGTTTTCAACAATAATAAAGACAAGTGAGAGTTTCAATTACTCAAAAATTACAATGAACAAAAATTTTTCTATGCATATAGTGCCACATATAGAATTGTGCATATAAGTAATTTTTCTTTTGTGCCATTGCCATGATGAGTGTTGTCTTGTTGATCTATTGCTATGAGAACCATAATCAAGATCACAACACCCTAAAATAGGGAGAAGTCAAGAAAATGGGAAAAACCCATTATTCACTCACATACACCTTATGTAAAAATGCAAAATCATCACCAAGGCCATAATTGCTTTCTTCCTTGCTTCTAAAATGTTTCAATATGATAAACTAACACAATTGCATCTTTGGATCATGAATCAAAGCAAGAGAAATCAAGAACTCATCATACATATGATAATGGTCACTTGGGTGAAAAATATTTTCTTCACCACTTTGCACCCCTGTATTTCTTAAAACCTAAACTAAACTTTGTCAACCAAAGCCATGTCATCCAAGATCATGTCAAGGTGAACACTTTTCATGTTGACCACCATGTCCAGAGTTGACTAGGTTGACCAGAATTAAATTGACAAAAGAGGATCTGAGAACAAAATGAAGATCATCTCAAATTTGAAACTTTGCAATTCTTTTCCAAATCGAGTGCCACCACCACCAGTACATCACTATAATTATATAAAAGAGATTCACCAAAAAGAATTTCAAAATTTGAAAATTTTCTTCATGCGGCCATTGTGTCGAACAATTGGCAGGCATCTTTTCAGAAAAGTGTTACATGCTATTACCCAGCAGTTTTGACCCTAAACCCCTTTGCAAATGTGATCATTAGCTAGTTCTACACCCCCTGCCTCTAGCCCAGTACTTGCTTGGTCGATTAAAGCTGAGGAGAAACACACAATTTTGCAAAACAATACCATGCCGGCCACCTTTGGCATCTCCATCTCCAGCCCGAGTTTTAACTTCTGCCCTTGTCCTGGAGCATCTACACAGCTCAAGGAATCGAACGGTACACGCACGCGCGAAGCCAAGCCTTGGCATTGGCCAGAACGGCCGTGTCCAAACCCTGCCAGTACACGCCCATGCACGCGGTGAGCGCGCTCTGGCGTGCGCCAGGACGCCGTGCACTCGAGCGAGCCCGTCCTCGCCCTGCATCCCTACCGCCGCGTCTAGCTCCCACTCCAAGCCCTACACACGCTAGACACGCTCGAGCACGGCCCGAGCCTTGTCACCGTCGTCCTCCTCGCCGAAGTACCGCGGGTACCGAGATGCTCCCTGCAAGAAATCGAGCAATCCTAGCGCCCTCTCTCTGCCCTAGCTAGTCGTTGAGCATCTCCAGGACGACGCCTACACGCACGCGTCCTCGCCTTGCCCTTTGGAGCACCACAGGAGCCGCGCCATGGCCGCGCCCTTGCAGCACCCCTCGGCTCACCTCGACGCTATAAATAGAGACCACTCCGGGACGCTATCTTCACACCATCTGCTCCCCTCTCCTCACTAAGCATTCCTACACGATCAATTTCACCGCAGCTCGCCGGAGCTGCTCGAATTGCGAGCTCGAGTCCGCCGGAGCCCGCGAAGCTCTGCCTCGATTGACGCCTCCCCGAGCTCCACAACTGCGCCAGTAGCCTCCTCGTCGACGACAGCTTCTCCGCGCACCTTGCCAGAGACCTGCAACGGCCTGGTAAGCCCTCCGACCCCCTCCTGCCGCCGTGGCCTCGCCGGAATCCCGCCGGGGACGACGACGCACACACACCGTAGATCTCTGTCTTAATCGGACGCTCCTCATCGCTCGTACCGCTTCGGCGTGTTATGAGGCGCTGACTGGTGGCCCCCACCCTGTCAGCGCAGCCCACCGCACCAGTTGCTCGCTGGGCCGCGTTGTGCTGTTTAAATCCTTTCGGCCCGTTAGCATTTCCCGCCAGGCCCAATTATTCAAATCAAAATAATCCATTTAGTCCAAATTCAGATACTGATGCTAACTTCAAATTTAAATATCTGGAGATCTACTACACCAAATTTAACCAATTTTATATATTTAGAAAGCCCATGAAATTATCTAATTAATGGCACAGGCCTCATATCCAAATTCGTATTAGAATTTAAATGACAAAAATAACAAGGCAGGGCCTTTTATAACTTCAAATAATTATTAAAAATAATCTATAAATGATTTTTAGTTAGTTCCAACTCTAATAAATCATAAATGATGTCCTCTAATTAATTATGCAATAATATAGACAGGTTATTTGTATGATCATGGACAAGATCAAATAAGATAGCTATGTAGCCAATTCTAGAACATTTCCACTTGGAATTTAAACTAAATAAACTATATGAGAGCTACTCTCTCATTTAAATCTTGATCCTAAGTGATATAACCAGGGGGAAAGATATAGACTAATGAACCCCTGATATTTATTACTTAGAGATTTTAATGCATTTAAAATAATGGTAATATAACATGTGAAGTGTAGCACTTCAATTAAATGATACTCACATATAATAGATATGAAATGTTGACTTGAGTCAACCTATATTTCATACCTGATTATTATATGAGGAGATTAAATCTAAATATAATGTAAGGAGAAGAAAAGGAATTTCTATAAGGAATTATATATCTAAATTTAAGAAATAGGAATAATGAGAGGAAATTATTTCTCTACTAAATAAGAAACCATCAAATAACTCACCATGCCATGTTTGCTTGCTAATAGGACTAGAGTGTGAACTCTTTGCGTGTTTCTAGTTTCGTATGAGAGTTGGCTTAGTATTTATACCTCGTATTCGTATATAGACGCTAGTCACGAGGAGTACCGGGAGGAAGAAGCATACTCCCCGGAGGAGGAAGAACACTTTGACCACCACTCAGCTCAAGGCAAGCTAACCCTTGCTAAATACAAGTGCTTAGCTCTACAAGAGCAAAGGCACCATCACACTTTACTTTTATGTATTACCTATCCCATGTTTTTACTTTATTTTACTTTGGCTTATTTATTTTCAAAGTACTTTTTGATTTATGTTTCACTTTGTCTAGAGTAGAACAATACTTGGAATAGATTAGCACAACTCAAGCTAGATAGCACCCCTCATATAGTTGCTATTGCTAATCAATTAAAATTGACTACTCTAGATGGGAACATGGTGAAGCGAAATGACTTTGAAAGAAAGTAAAGTGGTGATGAAGGTGAACAAGAGAAGATAGTGATTTTTGATAAAATTTGATGATGGGGTCTGAATGCGATACCCTTCCAATATTACAAGTACCCCCACAATACCTGATTATGGGTAGGGCTTAACTAGAAACTTGTGTGTTTTAGTATGGGTTCCCTCTAAACAAACATCATAGGGGTTACGCCGAGGCTGCCTCCGTTAAGTGTGGAATGATGTTAAATGAGGTGAATGTACGGCCCAAGCCCTGTGCAGTTCCCGGGTTGACTGCGGTTTCCACCGGGAGGCCAAGCTCATGGGGAGAGGTGCTCATACTAGCATATATAAGTGAAAGGTTATGGTTGATGATCCGCGTACTGTGTTACGATGATTCGAGGTTATCCTCGACGGATGTAATCAAAAGTTGTGGCACAAGAGTACAACCTCTGCAGAGTGTTAAACCTATTCGAATAGCCGTGTCCACGGTTACGGACAATTGGAAAGGCCATACTATCTCCGTTATCTTTAGAAAATGTGTCTGGTGGATTACAAGGTGACATTATGGTGAATCATAATGAGTTGTGGGAATGACACTAATGTTCCCACTTGAGTTAGTTTAGCACATGATTTAGGCTTTTACCAAAGATTTATGAAACTAAAACTTGGCTTTATGCAAATAAACCTAGAGCTTAGCACCCCCTTACACTTAATGAGTATTTATCTTAGAGTTAGTTTGCGAGTACTTTAAAGTACTCATGGCTTTGCCCTGGCTATTCAAATGCCAGACTTTGAAGAAGAGCAACAGTATCAGGATGATGGACAGCAGGACGTCTATGATAACTAGGATCGTCTTCTAACGTCAAGCGTTGCCTGTGGAATAGATAGTCCACTACTACTATGCTTCCGCTACTTATTTGTGATGTTGAACAATCTATTTGTGTAATATTGGATCATGTGATCCCTTGTTGTAAGACTCTATGTGTTGTAATAAATGATGACTCTGAACTACTTACTATTATGTCTCGCAAAAACAATCTTCCTGGGATTGCGATGTATGATGTAATAGGGCATCCGGACTTAAAAATTCGGGTGTTGACAATCAAATACTGTGCAAGCAGTAAAATATAAGAATTAACAATTTGTGGTTAACTTTGCTTTAAATTGCCAGTGTCACTACTAGTTGTAAATCCACCGCGAAAATTCGGCATGACCTTTGCTAAAAATGGTCATGCCAGAGTGCCAGAAATTCGCCGGAACGGAAGTTAATCAACATTCCGGCGAAACATTGGCACTCAATGTACCTGCAGAGACATATCTGGGCAACAAACTGCATGCAGAGATACAAAATTTTCAATACATCTGGGCCATTTCACAGCTCATTTCACAGCATATGCACTCAACTAATTACCTTGAGCTTCTGCAGGAGTGAGCGGTGAAGACGAGGTCGGAGAGGCGGGCAGCTTGTTCCTGCGGCGGTTCCTGCGGCGGTTGGCACCTGGTCGGCGGGCTGGAGAGGCGGGCGTGAGCTGCTGCGATGGGAGCTGCACATAATGCACATAATGCAATTACTAGACTTGTTGCACAGATGATATAATGACTAGACTTGTTGCACATAATGCACATAATGCAATTACTAGACTTGTTGCACACATTACAGTGAGTATAATGATTTTTCAGAGAGTAGATGCATACTTCAGTCGATAATCAAAAGTAAAGATTGAAACTTTGAAACACAACTGCTGCTAAGAATGTCTCTTGTTGTTGCTAAAAAACTCACGATAGATCTAGCAACGAGTTGTATATGTACCATGTATAACGAAACTCCAATATCACAATTCATCCGAGTCACGTATACTGGTATAACCCAATAAAACACAGATCTAAACGACGGCATTACACACAATCGTTAGAGTCAAGAGCGATGGAAAATAAAAGTCTACAATCAAGAACCAAGCACTGCTATCAAAGAATAGTGGCATATTATAAGATGTAGAGGATACAATGGCAAGAATCAAGCACTAGCCAACAAGATGGCTACATCTTCCATACTATAGGATTCTAATATCCCTCTCTCTGTGAACCTCGTTTGTGCACGACAAGCATGAATATTCCATCTCGTCTTTCTACTCTTTCTTCCCCAGCGCCACACCCAATATTTATTATGGAGAGTAGCAAGTAGATAATCCAGGAACAAAATTACACTAAATAATAATTAAAGCGAGAAAACTAGTTCTTAGAAAGTTGAACAATTGAACAGAGCACCCAATATCATAATTAAATCATAATCCAGGTTGTATGCAAAAACTAGACAATTAATCATGTCGGTACCATATCAATCTACATCATGAATTATCGGTGACGAATCTGTACCATACTAGCAATCAGTTCATAACTACAGAAAACAACATAGTGCTCACCTGACCTCCAACAAGGTGACGTTAACCCCAGGTCTTAGCAAACAAATAATCTATCTACCACAAGACTATATATAAAACTATGCTGACAAGCTAGCAGATCAAAAATTGTAACCCAGAAAAATAAATTATGGATATAAGATTATTAGCAAGATCAGCAGCGATAGCAATATTGAGCAAAATAAATATAACCAGTTTATGTACACCATTTTGCCAATAATAACTACCTCAAGGCAAGACAATTGCTTGTAAACAGAGACTCTTAAGAATACCGAATACATAGATACAGAACCCAGATGAGCATGCCATAACCAAATGAATTGGAACCAAGCTGAACTAGCACCATAAAGGTTAGAACACATGAGCCGAAACATCCCAAAACACATGGAGCGGACCTAGACAGCATTGGGCAATTAACGAATCGACATTACGGATCAAGCGGTAGCAATTTTTCTAGGAAAATGGTAGAACAGGGACATATCGATCCCATAGTAAAAGCACCATCCACGGGAAGTCGGACAAGGACGAGACAGCCCTATCACCCGGAACGAGCGCCACGGAGAGCGGGGAGGAGGAACCGACGAGACCTACCCGATTCGTGGAAGCGAGGCGAGGCGGAGGCGGAGGCGCGCGGGAGGCCACGGCACAGACGCGTCGACGACCCGAGCGCGGCTAGGTTTCGCTGCTCGAGACGTGTCGGGGCGGGCAGGGAGCTAAAAGAGCGGACTCTCGCCGGCCGTCGTCGGAGGCGGAGTCGGAGGCGGCGGCGTGTGGTTGTGGGGTGGGAAGGAAGAGAAAGGGGATTTGGGGGAGGCGGCAACGGCGACGTGCGGTGGGGGATTTAGGGGAGGCGCGTGGCGACGGCGGATCGACGACGGCGCGGGGGATTTGGGGGAGGCGGCGACGGCGGCGGGTCGATTTGGGGGTAAACGCGCGGCCACCAAACGACTAAGTCGTGCACGCGTGACCCCGGCGTTTTGCCGTAAACGCCGGCGGTAAGGTTTGAGCCACTAACGGGTGGGCCCACGTGCATTTACCACCGGCGAAATCGACCTATTCGCCGGGGATAACATGTACACCATTAATGCTGTAAATCAGGTTCATTATACAAAAACGATCCTCTCTTGCGGTGGTTGCGATGCATTGCACTGCAGCCGAAGCACCCGGGGTTCGAATCCCTGTGGGTGCAAAAATGGCACCCTTTTTTTCTTTTTTTAAGTTTTTTTTATTGTTTCTAGTTATTTAGATAAATTGTCCTTTGGCAACATCCGATAAAATAAATCAATGAAGGATAAATTGCAAGACATAAATTGATGATTTTAATTCTTGAATGACTTCAAAGTCCTTTCGAGGATATCCGATAAAAAACCGAGACATAAATTCAGGATACACTTGAGACGGACAAATGGTTGTTCGAGAGATAATTATTAGAAATACACAAATGACTTCAAAGTCCCTTCCGCTTGGTCCTTGTGACCCCACCGGTATCGTCGCGACTCCTTGTGTACGGAGGAACACTTGACCTAGGTAGCGTCGTCCTTCTTCTTCTTAGTGTGTAGGTTCTATCGTCTTCATCGGGTTCTTCCATCATTGGGTCTCCGACGAGGCCGTCGAAGTCTTGCTCGTCGGCCACTCCATCCATTCCGACGAGGGCCCTTTTTCCTCTCCTTACGACAACACGGCTGGGCCTTGACGGGTCAGTTATGAAGAAGCATTGCTCGACGTGCTTAGCCAATACCCAAGGCTCATTTTGCGCGGTGGGGTTCTTGGTCTTGGATTTGGGGGGCAGTCGCATGGTGGTGACATACGCATCTTCTTTTGTGACGTCCGTAGCCCATCTGACACGAAACATCGGTAGCTTCTCCCCGACGTAGTCGAGCTCCCAGATTTCCTCGATCCTTCCGTAGTACCTTTTCTTCTCTTCACCCGTGTACGATTCCATCGTCACACCCGAGTTCTGATAGTCGCTTTTTTGTCTCTCTCCTCTGTGGAGAATGTGTAACCGTTGATGTCGTACTTCTGATAAGTCATGAGGTTGGGGGCGGGCCCATAAGACAAGGCCAATATCATTTTGTCTACGTCGCTTGCCATTGGTGGGGGATTGGCATCAATCTGGTCTTTGAACCAGCTCGCGAAAGAGGAGTTATGCGCTCTAAATACCTCTTCTTCCGTCATCGGCTTGTCAGCCCTGCTCTTGATCATGTTTATGTGCTGATCCACCCAAGGCTCTACCTCGTTCATGTCTTTGTAGTGCTACTAAGTGGGCCCTGTTAAAGTCTGTTCTCCTATCATCTTGATCAGCGTCGAGTTCCCTCCTGCCAGCGTTGTGGCCTACTCCCTCGAATCTGCCGAGGTGCTTGTTGGCGGGCAATCCAACCGGACGTGGGTCGTCCTCGTTTAAATAATTCTTGCGAGAAAGAGATGCACTCCTCGGTGAGAAAGCCACTGGACGATGCTTCCATCCGGATGTGCCCTGTTACGAACATATCCTTTGATGAAGCCGTTCATTCTTTCTAACGCCATCATGTTGTGAAGGAACGCGGGCCCAAGATCCTCGATATCGTCCACTATATGCACCAGCGAGATGGACCATGATGTCAAAGAATGCGGGCGGGAAGTACATCTCCATCTCGCATAGGATGGTGACGATCTCTTCCTGCGGCCTCCCGAGTTTCTTGACGGTTATCGACTTTCGAGTGATGACGTCAAAGACGTTACACGGGTCGGTCAGCGTCGCACGAACGTGCGGTTCCATTATCCCTCGGATAGCAACCGGAAGTATCTGCGTCATCATGACATGACGAGTCATGAGACTTCATCCCGCTGAAGATTTTTTTCGTCGGGTCCAGCCATCCGCGTATCGGCCCCGCGTAGCCTAGGGGAAATTTGACTTCTAGCAGGCACTTGAAGAATTGTTCGAGCTCATCGGGATTTAGAGTGAAGCAGGAGGGGCGAGGAGTTTCGCGCTGCTTGGCCACCCTTTTGCGTTTGCGACCATCCGTCTCCTCCTCCTCGGTTTCCTGGTCAACCTGCGCAAAATGAAGCTCTTTTCGATATCAAGGGCCATCGGGTCGTGTCTTGCTTTCGACCCGTCTTTGGTCCTCTCCGGCATGTTGAGCACGGTGCCAAGCAAGCTCTCGCACACGTTCTTCGTGATATGCATGACATCAAGGCTATGAGGCGTACCGAGGATCTTCCGAGTACGGCAAGTCCCAAAACACGGACCTCCTTTTCCATACCCCCAAGAGCGGCCCGGGTTCCTTTTTCTTTCTCTTGTCTCCTTTCTTCCGCTTACGGATCTTTATCTTACCCGCCGGAGGGCAGTCTTTCCAGTTTTTCAACAGAGTATCTATCTCTTCGCCGCTTCGCCTAGGTGGAGGTCCCTCGACCTCATCCTTCCCATTGAACAGGTCTCCACGCTTCCTCCACGGGTCATTCTTGGGAAGCCACATTCGATGCCTCATGTAGACGGTTTTTGAAGACCCGGGATCCTTACCCAGCTGTAAAAATGGCGTCTTTTCCATGCACCTCACACATGCCTTGTGTCCGTGGCACACACGGCACGCGATATATCCGTATCCAAGATAGTCCTGCACCGTCGTCAACGGTGCGGCTTTCATACGGAAAGTTTCTTGTCCGTAGGCGTCCCAAGTTTCTGTCCCTTCCTCCCACGAGTGACTAGCTCCTCCTTCAATAGCTCCGGATACGGGTTGATATCGCTCCCTGGCTGCGTCGGCCCTTGGATTAGCATACTCATGTGTATGTACTTCTTCTTCGGGCATAGCCATGGAGGGAGGTTGTACATCCATACAAACACGGGCCAGGTGCTTGTGCTTGCTGCTTTGGTTCCCAAACGGATTGAGTCCGTCGGTGCTCGCACCCAACCTGATGTTCCTTGGTTCTTTCCCGAATTCTTCGTAATACTCATCGTCTAATGTTTTCCACGGCTTGCATCCGAAGGGTGTGTTAGCACTGGGTTTTCAACCCGTTCTACATCACGCATCACCGCCTCCTTTCTTTCCGCGTGCCGGCGCATGAGCTTTGCTTCCTTGGGGTCCACGAAGTACCGGCTGCAGACGGGGCGTGAGCGGGAAGTACCACACAACTTTTCGAGGAGATTTTTTTGTCCCTCTCTTGTATCGAGATTCGCCACTACTGTGGGCATGTATCGAGATTGGCATGCTCGTTCCGATATATTACGCGATCAGCGATGCATGCGTGGTATTTACTGGTGCGGTAAATCGAGAGGGCACACGATTTTCTTGGCCTCCTGTAGGCTACCGGCACACGTGTTATCTTTAGGAAAGTGGATCTTCAAGTATCCGAAGAGTTCGTCCACGCTTGTGTCCGTCCATTTGTGCTTTGCCTTCATCTCCATAATATCGAGAGCGTATCTCAGACGGCTCTCCTCCGTCCCACGAGCTGCATCGTACAACGGAGTTCTCGAGTCTACCTCGAGTTGATCTAGCTTAGCCTTCCGTCTACCGGCGATTTTGGGGTCGGTCGATGTGTTGCTTGAGAAGAAGTTCTTGAACATGACGGTCCTGCACGGCCGCGGTTAGCGGGGTATTTCTACTCATGTCCTCGTCGGCCGCATGCTCTTCCCGGCCTTCTTGATCACCATCAACGTGTGCGCCATCCTCTTCAACCTCGTCTCCATTGTCGTGTGGGGCATCCTCTCCATCACCTTCGTTATCATCATCTCCACCATCATCATCTCCATCACCATCGATATCATCATCTCCATCATCACTCATCCACTGAGTATGCCCCTCCATGAAACTATACCTGAGCAGGTGTTGATTCACTATGCCTGATAAGGGGTCAAACAACGATCCTAGCTTGCATCTTCGACAATGACACATGATATCCTTTCGCTTTTTTCGATACATGTCGGCCGTCGCGCGTTCCACGTATCTATCCACGACGCTTTCCCTCATCGCGATGACCATCGCCGCCTACAAGACAAGATAATTGATTACACCGCCGTCTCGGTTTTCACGGAAAAAATTCGGCATGACCTTTGCTAAATATTGTCATGCTTGGAGTTCCAAAAATTCGCCGGAACGGAAGTTAATCAACATTCCGGCAAAACATTGGCAACTCAATGTTCCTGCACACGTCAACAAATGCAAAACAATGCATTTACATATATGGAACCGCATCTTTTGCCATCACTAGTGACATAAAACCGTGAATTTTCACCAACTCATGAACATTCCACTCATTAGCTATATACCTATTAGTTGACGCGACGTCCAAAAGCACCGGAGAGACGCCACACGTCGACTTTTATGCTCGAGAGATCTAGAGATCTAGAAATAGCTAGATCTAGTGGAAAAGGTGGTGGGAGGAGATAGATCTAGATCTAGATCATGCAAATCATGCTAGAGGGGCTAGGTAGTGCATGATTTGCTCAAATACATCATATTTTGTTGGTTGAAATAGCTAAAATGGGTGGGGGAATGAGATAACAAGTGCTTGGGTTGATTTTCCATCACATATGAGTGTGTGAGGGTGGTGGTAGGTGGCTGGTCGGGCTAGCTAATTAAATGGCAAAGCCCGGGTTACCGCCGGCGCCAACATGCGTTTGCCGGCGGTAGGGCCCATTACCGCCGGCACCTACGGCCCACAAACGCCGGCGGTAAGTGCAGGATGGGTGGCCCACCCAGCCACTTGTTACCCCGGCATTTGCATTCTCGGGTTCGCCGGCGGTACAACCCGCTACCCCCGGCGATTTGGGCATAAAACGCCGGCGGTAAGGGCAGGCTGGGTGGCCCGCCGAGCCACTCATTACCCCCGGCATTTTCATTTTCGTGTTCGCCGGCGGTAAAGCCCTCACCCCCGGCGCCTTACGTTCAGCTCGCCGGCGGTAGGGTTAGGCCACCCTGGAAGGTCTTACCGCCGGCATTTTCAAACCGTACTCGCCGGCGGTAAGGAGTGCTGCTATAAGGCTTTCCCTAGTAGTGCATGGGTGAAGTCTAAATGTTAGTAGTGAATTATGTTGGTTAATATTCAATGTTATGATATTTAAGTTGTGGTGTTATTCTTCTAGTGGTGTCATGTGAACGTCGACTACATGATACTTCACCTTTATGGGCCTAGGGGAATACATCTTGTATTCGTTTGCTAATTGCGGGGTTGCCGGAGTGACGAAACCTGAACCCCCATTGGTATATCGATGTAGGAGGGATATCGGGATCTCGAGTTTAAGGTCTGTGGTTAGATTTATCTTAATTACTTTCTTGTATTTGCGAATGCTTGCAAGGGGTATAATCACAAGTATGTATTAGTCCTAGGAAGGGCGGTGCATTAGCATAGGTTCACCCACACAACACTTATCAAAACAATGAAGATTAATCAGCTATATGAAGCGAAATCACTAGACTAAATTCCCGTGTGTCCTCAAGAACGTTTGGTCATTATAAGTAAACAAACCGGCTTGTCCTTTGTGCTAAAAGGGATTGGGACACTCGCTGCAATTATTACTCTCGCATTTTACTTACTTGTACTTTATTCATCTGCTATATCAAAACCCCCTGAATACTTGTCTGTGAGCATTTACAGTGAATCCTTCATCGAAACTGCTTGTCAACACCTTCTGCTCCTCGTTGGGTTCGACACTCTTATTTACTACGATACACCCCCTATACTTGTGGGTCATCAACACCCCATGCTATAATTGTATTAACCGGAAATATTAATACATGTGTGTTGTGTAAACAACCAGAGTCCCTAGTAAGCCTCTCATTTAACTAGCTTGTTGATTAATAGATGATCATGGTTTCCTGATCATGAACATTGGATGTTATCAATAACAAGATCATATCATAAGGTGAATGTTGTGATGGACACACACCCATAGTAAGCATAGCATAAAGATCCAAGTCATTAAGTTCAACTTGCTATAAGCTTTCGGATACATAGTAACCTAGTCCTTCGACCATGAGATCATGTAAATCACTTATACCGGAAGGATACTTTGATTACATCAAACGCCACTGCGTAAATGAGTTGTTATAAAGGTGGGATTAAGTATTCGGAAAGTATGAGTTGAGGCATATGGATCAAGAGTGGGATTTGTCCATCCCGATGACGGATAGATATACTCTGGGCCCTCTCGGTGGAATGTCGTCTGATTAGCTTGCAAGCATGTGAATAGTTCACAAGAGATGATATGCCACGGTACGAGTAAAGAGTACTTGTCGCAGACGAGGTAGAACGAGGTATAGAGATACCGATGATCAAACCTCAGACAAGTAAAATATCGCGAGACAAAGGGAATCGGTATCGTATGTAAATGGTTCAATCGATCACTAAGTTATCGTTGAATATGTGGGAGCCATTATGGATCTCCATATCCCGCTATTGGTTATTGGTCGGAGAAGAGTCTCAACCATGTCTGCATAGCTCACGAACCGTAGTGTGACACACTTAAGGTTTGATGTCGTTTTAAGTACATATGGAATATGGAATGGAGTTCGAAGTTTGTTCGGAGTCTCGGATGGGATCCAGGACATCACGAGGAGGTCCGGAATGGTCCGGAGAATAAGATTCATATATAGGAAGTCACTTTCCAAGTTTGGAAATGATCCGGTGCATTTATGGAAGGCGCTAGAATGTTCTAGAACCTTCCGGATGAAATCACCATGGAAGGTGGAGTCCCGGTTGGACTCCACCAAACCCAACCAGCCAACAAAGTGGGAGGGTGGAGTCCATGGAGGATTCCACCTCCTTGGCCGGCCAAAGAAAGGGGGAAGGGAGAGTCCTTGTCCCTCTAGGTTTCGTCCATAAGGCAGTTTTTGAATTGGGGTCTTATTCGAAGACTGTGGGCAAACCCTTGGGGTTCCACCTATATAATGAGGAGGGGAGGGAGGGGGCAGCCTTGTACTTGGCCGCACCACCATAGGGCCCCCCGGCCGGCGCCCCTACCCCCTCTCTCCCAAACCCTAGCACACCTCTCTCCTCATATACCTCCCGTAGCGCTTAGGCGAAGCCCTGCCGGAGTTCTCCACCACCACCGCCACCACGCCGTCGTCCTGTCGGGATTCCAAGGAGGATCTACTACATACGCTGCCCGCTGGAACGGGGAGAAGGACGTCGTCATCAACACCGTACGTGTGACCGAGTACGGAGGTGCTGCCCGACTGTGGCACCGTCAAGATCTTCTACGCGCTTTTGAAAGCGGCAAGTGATCGACTATAGCAACAACGAGATCTAATCTCGTAGGCTTTGGAAATCTTCGAGGGTTAGTCTCATGATCTTCTCGTTGCTACCATCTTCTAGATTGGATCTTGGCTTGTTATTCGATCTTGCGGTAGGATTTTTTGTTTTGTTTTCTATGCTACGAATCCCATCACTAAGGATGGTTAGGTTACAACATTTCGTGATGGTATCGCAATGCCGAACTTTGTGACTTGATCACATTGCAATACTTATGTGTGTGTGTCCATCATGTTCTCTAACATGATTCCATTATTAATGACAACTTGGTCCATGATCACGAAACCTTTATCATCTTTTTAATCGATGGACTATATCAATAGGGACGGGGTTTTGTCTACATACCACACGTGCATTAATGTTTCCGTTTAATACAATTATAGCATGTCATAAAACTTATTATGAACAAACACAGATATAATAAATGAAAACATCTTTATTTATTTGCCACTAGGGAACACATATCCAACAACTCCTAGCCCCCGCGGTCTATTAATGTCCTCCATGCATCGGTCGGCCGCGAAAGAAATGGCGACGCCACTCTTAAATTGCATCTGCCTTTTTTCCCTTCCGCCGCGATGGAGCAAAGCGTCCTGGACATATTTTCCTCGCTCTAAAAGTGTTTTACACCACTTTTCCAATCGTGGGTGTAAATATTTATCAGCAAATATGGAATATTTCCTACATCACCATCACCACTAATATAATAGGATCCAGAGGGTCAAATCCGCAATGTTTATGATGCAGACTTATGTATCCGACGGTCCCACATCCTAATGATGTTGTGTGAACTGGCCATCAAACCAAACTACTTATCGCAGTAACCTAGAAAAACTTAACCATAACATCCGCATCCTCTCGCATAGCCACCCTCGTCCTATCCCTGCCACCATGCTGCTAGCCATCCTCGCTCTATCGATGGGTGATTTTTGCGTCGTACCATGTCTCGTCCTTGTATTCCCGTAGTTGCGCCTAGGAGTACCGTGCATCACACTCCTTTGTATCCCTACCATAATGCCATCGTCCTCTGTTGGGGCGGAAGCGGGCGGGGGAATTTTCACAAAATATGTTGGTTAGACTTATTTTCTTGGTGTACCATGCCTCGGTTTCCCTTTAGCTTCGCCACTACTCCTCTACGTCGTCTCCTCTAGGATGGGAAAAAAGCTCTCCACAGGAAATTCATCACCATAGCAAAGGCAAGAAAGAGGAATTCATCGCTTTTTCCTCTCCCGTGGAGCTAAGGGGTCAATTGGGGATCTAGTATACCCATGTCCATCGCTTTAACACATAATGTGATGGTAGTAACTTGATATTCATTAAATCAAAAACTTTAAATGTGAACGTCCTTCATATAACATTCAACCCATTTTTGTTTTAGCTTATATATGCTATTTAACCAAGTTTTCTTGCTCACCTTTTTCTCATGAGGTGAACTTTCCGTTCAAATTCTTCCATGTCTTCAAACTTAAATATGCACGCGGTAAAATCTGATAGATCTTGTTTCTTCATTCTCCTCTCTTTTGTTCTCTTCATTTTTTCTTTGTTGTTATGTTTTTCTTCTTCCTTTTCTTCTCTTCATCCTTCTCTTAATGTAGATGCTTGACAACATTTTGTATTATGTGAAAGGTGCATAATCTATGCCATGCTTCTGCAAACACTTCTCCTTTTCCATTTTGCCGACTTGATCTGTATATAATGTTTTAGGCATCTTCCCATTTTGAGCATTTAGGAAGACCTCAAAACAACCACTTGAATGATGCAAATGTTTCATCACACATGAGTGAGTTTCACTAAAGTGATTGAATCCGACAAAAATACCAAAGGGCTTAATTCTATTTGTTTGTTCCAAAGTAGTGTTAAAACTAACAACATCACCAACGTCCGATAACAGGTTGGAGATTTTAGCGGCCGTGCTGAGTCCCCCAAACCAGGCGTTGCAACATCTGAGATGCCGAGATCCACCAAATCGTGTAGAACACATCGGCGGAAGGAGGATAACTCCACCGCCGTTCTTGTGCCCGTTGCCGCCGCCCCGACGCCCAAGCTAACTCGATCCGAGGCGTCGTAAAAAAAACATAAAAACATATACACCTAAATCACATTTGAGTTTTGATATATAGTTCTACATAGGTGGATAAAAAGAAACAAAAAAAAAGCTAGACAGAAACATATACACCTAAATCACTTTTGAGTTTTGGTATATAGTTCTACATAGGTGAGTTTCAATCGAATCCAGTAGCCAATTTAATTTGTTACTATAGATTATCACTTGCCTGCCTCCATGCTTCCTGGAAGAAGTATTGGATGTACTCCAGCTGGACCTCCACGTAGCCCCTAGTGAGGAGATCGACCCTGATCTTGGCCAGCAGAACGCGGAGGTCGTGCCCATTCTCCTCCCGACACTCCTCGTCCAGCTGCCGCCGTCTAGCCTCGAGCCACCCCGGGGGAACACTCCGCCAGGGGCGACGCCGGGGAGCTGGTCAACATCGGGCATCATCCCACACAGGAAGAGGCTGATGTGCACGTCCAACAGGCGCACCTTGCCTGGCGCTGCCGGAGATGCCGTCTCTGGGCAGGCCTCAACGATGATCCTGTCCACCGCTGCCTCGAGCTCAGGGGGGCTCAGCGCCGCCGCCTCTGGCAAGCGTTTCAGAAACGCCTTGGTCCTCTCCCGCAGCCCTGCCGCCTCGACGTGGTGTGGGTCGGACAAGGTGACGTCGTCAGCGCGCTTGGAATTGGAGGTTGTCTCAAACAGCATCCCCATGATGATGATTCGATTAGCTTGGGGACTTGCGGTAGCGGCGGCCGGTCGTATATAAGGAGGATGGTTCAGCTGGAATCCCAAGAGGAGTCCTTGGCGCGGGTTTGTACTGGACTCTCACGCGTACACTAGTATATTAAGCAAGTTAGAGGCTTAGAGTTAGAGTTACGGCAAGATCATAATCGCGATGGAGGCGCCGCCGAGTCTCTGCGGCCGACGTCGACCATGGCAGGATCTCCCGTCGGAGATTCTGGGCCTCGTGCTCCGGCGCATACCATCCCACGCCAGCCGCGTCCGACTCCGTGCCGTATGCCGCATGTGGCGCGCCGCGGCGCGCATGCAGTCTACGCTGCCACCGCTTCTCCCGTGGCTCGCGCTCCCAGATGGTGCCTTCCTCAGCCTCCCCGACGGCGAGCGCCACCACCGGGTCGTCGTCCAGGATGACCACGTCGCCCATCGTCTCTCCACCGGCAGCATGCTCTTCCTCGTGAACACCAACGAGGGATGCTCGCTGCTGAACCCTCTCTCCCGGGAGAAGACAGCCCCTCGGATCGTCACTCGACCGGGCACCTTGCTCGAGGTCGACAACATCCGCAAGGTGGTGGTGGTGTCCGATCATGTAACGGCCGTCCGGACACGAAACATAGTATATCTCACCATCTTGGTTTGCCGGCCTGAGTCGGCGAACCTCGTATGGCGGTGGATGCGCGCCCGGGACGACTACTCCGGCTGTATCCTCGACATCGCTGTCTTCGAGGAGAAGCTCTATGTTCTCACCACAACACGCCTGGGTGCACACCCTCTATGCCTTTATGTTGTGGACATCATCGGCGACAAGCCTATCAGCATGCATATATTGCGTATTCAGCACGACGAATGATCCATGGAGCGCTTACGACCTTCTTCCCCACTACATGGTTGCGTCGGGTGATCGGTTGTTGATGATAAAACAAAAGTGGAAGGTCCACACCGAGCTTCCGAACCGGGGTGCTCTGTTCGAGGTCTTCGAGGCAGCGGACATGAGCAGCGACCGAGGATGGTGGAGAAAGATCGATATATTGGCGGGCCGTGCTCTCTTTCTCTCTGAAGGGTGCTCAGAGTCGCTTCCTGCCGCCGGAGACGAATGCGTTGGAGCTCAAGATGATTGCATCTACTTTCTAAGTGAGCGTGGCAAATACGATGAAAGGACGGGCCGCCTCTACTCTGGCATTTACAACATGAAAGAAGGGACAGTGTCACCCTTGCCGTTGGAGACGGTGGCAGCTCATGGCAACCCATTCACCGCGACTTGGTTTTTCCCTAAAGATACTTGAATTAAGATGTACGGATAATACTTCATGTGTGGTGCCTAATCATACTTAATTTCATATTTTTATTTTCAACGAGACACTTCTGAAAGCATATTTCTGCTCAAGATCATGCCTTCCTTCACGAGAGATGGGACAAGTATTTTGTCCCTTATCGCCAACTATTAAGGAAAACACTAGCTTGAACCAACAAAACAGCATATCGGAAATTAACACCGAAAAATAACGGTTACAAACAAAGAACCAAGACATTAGGTGTTTCACAACCCTTTATTAACTATAGTTTGGGAGCATCACTAGCTAAACACCTTTTTCGATAAAGGGAACTTTATATTACTTAAAAGGTTCAAACATTACACCCAACTTCTGTATAGCTAAGATGCACATAGTCGTCCAAGAACAGAGTTCACAAATACTCAATACAAACAAAAAATAATAGACTGAAAAGCCAACTAGGCAAGAAATGTCGCAATCCTACGATTATGCAGCCACCCATGCTGGGTAATAAACTCTTTCACCACATCCTCCAACCGTGTAGATACTTTCGTAAAGAGGTCGCAATCCTCCAAGCGCTGAAGTAATGACCATGACCGGAACAAAGTTATACAATGGTAGATGACATGTAAGAAAAAAATTTATCATTAAAAACCTTGTCATTCCTATATAGTCAAAGCAACCATATAATGACAATTGCTCCCACTATAATAAGTATCTTAAACCTAAAATCCACCCTATTTATCCAATTGCAAAAAATATTTAGTTCCCCTCATGTTCCTACTTGATATGCATAACATTTTTTTGACGATGCAGGAGGCTGTACTCGGGGAGCCTCTTACATATCAGGTGGCAGCGTGTTAGAAGATGAAGCTGAAGACGCCCGATCTGATCCAGCCTCAGCCCTCACTGCCCGAGTACTTTGGCGCTGCCGAAAAGGACTTGGGTGTGTATTGCTCGACATTCTAGGGTTTTCATCTGGAGGTGGATGACCCCATTCAAGAGGAGACCGACAAGGTGGCGTTGATGCTGGTGGGGCGCGGCATGGATGCCGTACAAAAATTCTTGACCAAACCAAAGAAGACCCTTGCGCATATCAAGGCTACCCTCACCACCGACAACCCCGATATCCCGCCTCCTCGACGGCCTCGTCGTGATGTAAGTTTTCCTTATTTTCATCCTCTTTCTGACATTCATTCCTGAATATCTACGTTGGCAAGAATCCTTATTTTTTAAATTGTAGCCTAATTTTGAGGTGGCCTACGATGCCACTCATGCGGATTATAAGGTGCCGTATCAGGAGTGGGCTTCAGAGAGAGGCCTATGACCATTACACGGGGTTGCAGAATGATGTAGTTTCAATCTTTATGGTTGCAAAATATGAAAAGTCCCAATTCCCTTAGTTTGAACATTTATTTCTGCAACACCTGACATCTAACCTGTCTTGCAGGCGGTCGCTATGTTTTCCAGACCGGAGAGAGGGTCCCATTGACGGTAGAACGACCACCTAGGCCGGGGCTGCCGCCATTGTGCCCATCGAGTGAAGATTTCACTCACACATACTACTCAGCGTCCCCGCTAATTTCTATGCCAAACCGCTTGTTACCTCTTTCCTGAGTTAGTACATGGCTAAGTTGCTAACTCTTGCTCAAACATGTAGCGAACGGGATGTTCGGGGACCGACCCTTTGGTCATGCTTCTCCGAGTTCATCGCACGAGGCTACACCGATTCACGAAAGCCCCGTTCTCCTGGTGCTTCTCCTGGTGGTTCTGGTGGTGGTTCCACTTCTGCACCCCTATACCGACATTAGTTGCCTGATCAGGTCAGAAGACCTAGATTTCTCTTCAGGTTAGCTAGAAGGCGGTCGCCTGTTGTCGATTGTCGAGCCATACGATGATCTTGTTGTGATGATGCCTTGTCAATTGTCGGTTGTCACTTGCTTCCTCTGTGTATGATGATGATGATGATCTTGTTGTGATCATGCTACCTTGTAATTTATGACGGTAAAATAATATATATAATTCATAAGCATTTCATTTTTATTACCAATGTGTTCCAACGCATTGACATTTGTCACAAGATTAACATATAAGTGGGCCATATATTAGTAAAGTAGTACATCTTTCCACCTAGCTATTGTACATATTGTCTATAAGATTGGATATAGATGATATGGAAATATCTTATAGCCAGTTGTTGGCTCTACTATTGAACATGCTATATAGTGTAGCATTATTGCATCAGGAGAAGAATTGGATTCCACCCGTGGCAAACTATACAAAGGTTAATGTTGGTGTTGGCATTATTGAGTTTTCTAAAAAATATATGCCAATTTTTACAATCAGTTATGGAACATAGAAAATCTGAGGAATGATCATAGGTCAAAAGTATTCCAGGAGAAACTAGTCCACAAGAGAAAACTCCAAACAATTATGAACATTGAGAAAAATAAATGGTATTTTAGCCTCTAAATAGGCTTTCATCCTGCTATATTAATATAGCAACACACGATACAACCAATGATAGAACCTAAACAAAGAATACTAGGGCAACAACAAAGACATGCCCAAAGCAAAGAAAAGAAGAAACAAAATGGAGACTAGGATAGATTGACTAAGTGAAGGTAAACCACAACCGTTGCATCCTCTGAATTAGTTTGACCACGCTCCTAGTATTGAAGCCGCGAGTTATAAGCACCATATTCAAGAAGGAATGCAAAGCGACGCCGCTGCCTGGACCAGACTAGTCCTAGTATTTCCCTCGGCACACCGAAGGAGATGGATCAAGGCCGGGTAGCCACGATGCTCCCCATGACGGAAAGATGTCACTCGTAGACGACACCGCATCGGTGTCGGACGAGCCGACAAGGATTTATCTTAAAAATAAACCCTTCCACTACCGTCAAGAGCCTTGCAAGGATGAAGCCTCACCACACCACCAAACTATCCGCCACCAGCACGCGCCACCACGGTCACCCAGTCACCATTGTCGTCTTCCCGATGCAACACCTTCACAAGGCCTGCAAGACAGAGGGAACGTGGGTAGCTTTAAAAAGGGCCAGTAGCACCGCGATCGCGTGGGAGGGAACAACCTGCACCGACCAGACGCGACAGTAGACATACAAGCCCCAGGTGGGTCCAACTAGGCCAAATGGGCCCGTAAAGCCCCCGCAAAGGCACACCACCAATCCAAAGAAGATCTGTCCAGACCCAAGCGGGCTCCTAACTCTGTCGCCGCACTGCAATAGGCCGACAGCTGGCGCCGCCATCCCCAACCCCACCCACGACATGGCCACCATCTTTTGGTAGCTCCAGGGCCGAGAAGGGAAGCCGGCCATGCCACCCCTAGATGAGGGCTGTAGTGCCCAGATCTGGGGCGGCCGGGCGCGGCCCTACCATGCCCACGTTGCCCTGGCCATCGTTGGAGCAGCGGCACCCTATGCCATTGTTGCGAAGACAGTCATACATGCATCTATGAAAGAAGTGTTTACTTGTCACCATAGTGCCGAATTTAGCAAATGATTTAGTTCGAGAACAAGTATGGATAAACGCAAATCAAAACGAGGGCTGTTGGACAGAATCACAGAACGACTAGATTATTTTTCAATCGAAAGCCAATTTTCTTAGACCATCAGTCTCTCTCTATACATCCGGAAAATTGGGCTGCATGTACTCCCACTGGACCTCGACGTAGCCCCTAGTTAGGAGATCAACCCTGATCTTGGCCAGCAGCACTAGAAGGGAGTCATGCCCGTCCTTCTGCTTGTTCTCCTCCCGACACTCCTCCTCCAGCTCCCGCCTCCTCGCCTCGATCCACCCCAGCGGGAACGCTCCGCCAGGGCCGACGCCTGGGAGCTCGTCGACGCTTGGGTTCAAGCTCTCGTCCCCGCGGATGAAGATGCTGAGGAGCTCGTCCGACAGCCGCACCTTGCCTGGCGCTGCCGGAGACGCCGTCTCAGGGCTGGCCTGAACGATGATCCTGTCCACCGCCGCCTCGAGCTCCCGCGGGCACAGAGCCGCTGCCTCAGGGAAGCGTAGCAGCGCCGCCTTGATCCTCTCCCTCAGCTGCAGGCACGCCGCATCGACGTCATCTACCTTTTCTGTTTCAGACAACGTGTCGTCGCCGTTGACGGCACGCTTGGAGATTGTCTTGAAGATCATCCCCATGGTGATTCGATTCACTTGGATTGGATTGGGGGGCGGCGGCTGTCGTATATAAAGAGGATGCTTCGGCTGAATCCTGAAAGGACTCCTTGACTCGTGTTTGTACTGGACTTGCATGACCTTCGTGAGGAAGAAGAAAGAGAACGAAGCGAGATGAGAGGAGAGAGTTTGCTTTCTCCTCCTTGGCATTGTAGCCATTCTGACGTTTTCACCCCTGAGCCAGCGCCACAAACATTGAACGTACGGTAGGTCTGCCTAAGGCTCTACGTTCTCCTCTCTTGAGAAATTTCTTGTCCTGAAGCAAACACCTCTGGAAAACTCACTTCGAGCACTTCACAATTCTCCAAAGTTGCTACCTCATCTGGTAATTTAATCCACTTGATAAGAACCTTTCTTAACCATGCGCGTGTCCAAGATTTTCCCGGGTACAGTGTTCATTTGGTCTAATGTCGGCAGTTTTGGAAGATAAGAGAACACCGGAGAGTAATCTGGCATCTGGTCTTTGAGTTATGATAGGGGGCGTGTTGATAATCCTCCGGAGGATTCAAGCCCCAAACCTTCGGGCTCCCCGCTTGACACGCGTACATGGAAAAAGAATCTCCGGAGGATTCAAGCCCCCAAACCTCCGGGGCGCTTTGGACGTTTCCCCTCCATGGAGGCAATGATGATGTCCAAGCCCACGGCCCACCCCTTCCTCCATCTCTCGGGTGAAAACCCTAAATCCCTATGATTGGGCGACGACGGCGGCGTTCTATTATCGTTCCCTCCTTGGAGGTGTCGCCTTGAGAGGTTGGGAGGTGAACGAGGTGCTATGTGGGTTCCTAGTGGTGGCTTTTCTTCGGTAGCGGCTTTCTACCTTGGTCGGCTCTTGCTGTCCTCCGGTGGTTCGGCTATCACATCTCCATGTCGTGTCTTTGTTGGGTGGCTTCTTCCTCAGCTTGCATCTTGATGGTGGTCGGTGCTGCGGTTGGCGATGCCTGCGGGTAGTGCGTGTGAAGGTTTGGTCTAGTTCGATGCTCTTCTTTGTGGCTTCCTGTATGTGTGTTCATGTGTGTTCTAGGTTGAGCGGCTCCAACTCTGATGGTACGGCGCCCTTCGAGCCAGGGCGAGAGACAGGGGCCTTCTTCGAAGGCAGAGGTGGATGACACAGCATAGGCTGCCATTTGGGTCCTGGCAAAGACATTGTCCATCTCCGGTGACATGCCTACTCCCTATGTTTTGCTAAAGGTTCTGCTCGCACGGATGGATGAAGGCTTTTCATTCTTTAGTGGTGTTTCTTTTTTTCTTGCTTTGTGTGTGTGGCATGTAAGCTGATCTTCCAGCAATCGTGTATCTTCCTTTCGTTTCTTTATTAATTTAAAGCTAAGCTTAGGCCTTATATTTAGAAACATCGGAGAACATCCACGTCGTTGAACTAAGCGGCTCTCCTTAGAAACATTGGAGGGGGCCACACGCAGACATGTGATGCATATAAAATGCATACATAAACTTTGTCCTTTATCATATTGATTTCCCACATATTTGCAACATATATGATGATAATACCATATTTTACATTGATTTATTGGGATTTACTGATGATCCCCTTTATTTTGGTTATAACGCTGCAGAACAGAAAAACCCGATATGAAGTCAAATTGACATGTGATTTTTGGAGCATCACTTTTTCACCGGGAGGAACAACATGTGCCCTAGAGAGGAACAACATGAAGGTCACCTGGAGAGGCTCGAGGGCCAAACGACACATGGTGGCGTGGCCAAGAAGTCTGGTCATGCCACCCAGGGTCTTTCGGCCGTCGATCGTCCGATTGCCCTGATTCTTTTGCCCACTGACATGTTTTACCTTATATATATGATCCTGAAGAGTTCTCGGAAAGAGAGCACCGCAGAAAGACAGAAACACGAAAACGGAGGCTGCTGCAGAGCAGATTGGAGGGGGAAACTCCGCCGGGATCACCACTGGAGGGATCTCCACCTTCTCCAACGTCATCATCATCATCACCATGACCAAGAGGGAGTAGTCCATCTCTAGACTACGGGTTTGTGGCAGTAGCTTGATCTATTTATCTCATGTTTTTCATAGTTCTTAGTGCTATATGAGCTGCCTATCATGATTACGGTCATATTTGTAATACCTATGTGGTAGATCCTTATTCTATGATATTATTTTATGTGATCTGATCTTATTATATGGTAAGATGTATTGATAGATGCATAATATGTACCCCGTTCTTAAGTATTTATTCTGATCAAACTTGTATGCAAGAGCGTGTGTGGGGTGATGTGTGCGTTAGATGGAGTAGCATGGTTTTAGTGATCGGATAGTGACAATATGTTCGAGAGCTATTATAGCTTTGCCTTTCTTTTGCTACCCCACTAGGAATAAAGTGAATGCATGTGCTATATTCATCACGTGACGAGTAGTGGTGGTATTGTTTGTTCAAGGTAACATGTTTGATATTCAAATATCATCTCAAAGTACTTATTACTATGCTCTGTTAATTGTTAATACAAGAGGGATGGGGTTTCTTTCTTGTGGAGTATCAGAGAGGTGTGTTGCATCATCTTTATGTTAGGACATGATGCTCGTATTAATTCTGATCTTACATATAATATTATATGTACCTTCATATCTCATTGATGAATTGCTTTTTTTTTTCACCACAACTTTAAGAGAGAATAGTCAAGTGAACCCGTAAATCCCGGTCCACTTTTTATCATAAAGAAACACCTTTATATTGCATTTACGTTGTTTTCTATTTGCTGCACTATTTTAATCCGAAAATACAAAAAGTATTTTCTTTTCCTATTTGCATCCAAAACACCAAAAACAATTAACCTCTTTACAATTTTTACTTAGTTATTTTATGTAGTTTAATTTACTACTTGTTTTATTACTACTTGTGTTATTTACTTACGCTATATCTTATGCTTGACAACCACACGGTCGAGTTGGGGACACAAGGCATTTATTTACTTGCAAGATTGCTTGAAAAAGAGAGAAGAATATACTCTTTCATCCAGTTTCCCGAGAGTTCGATATAAACCCTCGAGTCACCCTTGTGGGGAAGATACTCCCTTGATACAACACTCTGCACTTGAAGTCCCAACGTATCAAGATCTTTTTAGCGTTTCTAGTAGCCGTCATCAAGAGTATTTTTTGCGCCGTTGCCGGGGAACTGAAAAGAGTTGTACTACAGTTATTGCCAACTTCCACAAGCTGGTGCAAGAATTTTCCGGCATCGTGTCTCATCAGAGCTTGGGGATGTAACATCAGTGTGAGCTCTCCTATCTCTTTTCGATTTTTCATTGTATTTTATTTGTCTTGTTTTTAGTCTTTGTTTGCTTGTTTTTAGTTTTTGCTTGTTAGTTCTTTTTTCTTAAAAAATTCAAAAACTCGTAAAATTGAAAAATGGAAAATATCAAAAATACTCATGGTATGGCCACTAGTCAAGATAAAAATGTCACGTTGAAAGAGGAATATAAAAATGATGTGACATTTATAAAATATATAGAATAATGTGAAGGGAAACGACTAAAAAGTTTCTTAAGATTGCTAAATAAAGCTGCTACTGAGTTGCTTGCACATTATGAAATATCTTGTGAGTATTGTTGCGGTGAACACTTTGACTTACAATGTAGATCCCATGAACAACATACAATTACCTCCTATAATACTTATAGTTGTGTTCATGGGATGGAAGAAATAGAAAAATTTGTGAGCTTTATGGTAGCCTTTGAATTTTAAACTTTCATTGATGGTATCTATGAAGCAACTGGTGAGAGTCATGATTGTGATTTTATTGTCTCTACTATCCTAAATCATTGATAGACGATATTTGTGATAATATTTATGCTTTTGACTATAATGAAAAGAACCGTATAGCCCGAGAAAACACTAGCTCATTACATAAAGAAGAAAATTAAGAATCCATAGTTCCATCTAATCTTGGGGAAGAGTGGGATATTCCATCTTCACCACCAACATGTGATGATAACTTTAAAACTGAATATGCTCTAGATGATGGCTTATTTTTACGTGATAATTCTCCATGCTTAGAAAGAACTTTACTATATGAGGATAAAAATGATAAACTTGATGTTTGTGATCGTGCTATCATTCATGAGAATTCCATGTTATTATTAAAATCCCCTATTTACACAACAGAGGAGAAATATGCTCATGTTGAGAAATACTGGTATGGTTTGCAAGTACCTTATGCTTATGGAAAATCTTTTTGCAGCCATGATGTCATGATTGAAGAAAGTCCAATTCTCATCCTTGAACTCTTGGGAAAGTTCACTTTCAGTCCCAAAATTTACTTTTAGTCTAGAATGAACCTTGAACTCTCATAATAGTTTATTTTTCATCCCTTTGCAGTTGAGTTGAGCAAATTACTGGCGTGGAAAGAAAAAATAGGGAACCAACCAAATTGGTTTAGAACCAGACCAAGCGCAAACTAGCTGAAATGTTAAACCAAACGTCACAATGCAAAAAACAACAAAATCCTTGGGTCCCTGAACCAGTCCCTCGCTTGATTTCTCTTCCTTCTAATTCACGTGAAGCATTGCGCCACAACGGTCTCCTTGTTTGCTTATCAACATCGTCCCGTCTCTCTACCCTTGCACCGTTACCTTGAGTTTTTGGGCACCTATGGCATATATTTGCCTAGCTCAATCGGGGTAAGGACTAAAAGTAAATGATTCTGAGAGTTCAAGGTTCATTTTGAACCAGACAGAAGTTCTAGGACCAAAAGTGAACTTTCACTAGAATTCAAGGACCAAAAGTGGACTTTCTTCGTCATGATTAAAAGTGGTGCTAATATTACTTTGAAAGAGGAAATCATGATTATGAATCTCTTAATAAACTTAATGATCCTCTTTATATGCCACAATTCTCTAAGATTCATGATTCAAATAGTCACACCATCAACTTTCCTTCAAGTAAGTGCAATTATTATGAAAGAGGATATAAGCACCCTCTCTATGCTAATAATAATTATAAGTTGTATTTACTTACTGCAGTTATGCTTTGGTATACTCTTACTGGTTTTGATTCATTCATATATAAAATACTAATGTATAGAAAGAAAGTTAGACTTCGTTACTACTTGTTGCATATTTCATGATATGTGCTAATGTGCTTTAAAGTATTACATATATTTATTGGTATGATCACACCATGGGACACTATTATCTTGTTTTCATATATTATTTCTAATAATGAGAAGAAGATAATCAATAAGAATCGCTCCTACAAGATCATTTCTTCTACTTGAATCAAGTAAGTAAGCCTAGCTATATGGCTATAAAGAAAGCGCTTTACGGGACGCAACCCAATCTATTTTTATTTGTGGTTTTTGTTTTTGCATGCTTGATGTCGCATGTTAATTTTCTTTTAGTTTACTATCTATTTTTAAATAAATTATCAAGTTTTTACCCATTTGGATGTTTAAAGTTGCAAATATAATATGGAGTTGCTGATTTATGCGCTGCACTTTTTAGTGCACGATTATTATCTCCTTACTGGTAGCTTCTAATAATTTTATATTAATATTGTAACTGCAACTTTTAGTCCTCTAGTTTTTATGTAAATTGGATTAATTGTTTGAGGTGGCTAAGTCGTATTAAAAATTCAGTTTTAATGTAAATTTTAAACAGATTCTGCCTTGCTTTGCTATATCCATTCTTTTGAGTGTCAAAACGATTTTCATTTGGATCTTTTGATATGCTAGAATGAGTAGAACATTATGTGCTCTCTGGTTCGTGAATATATTTGAAGTTTTTTCACATGGAATGGAAGAATATCACACTAATATCACTACACCAGAAGTGATATTTATTGACAAAATGGCTTGTTGACAAAGTTGTGAACTGTCATGTATTATGTTAATTGTTGACGGTTTGGTTATGGCGTCAAGGATTATTGGTAATGCATGACGGTATAATATTTTTTTCAATGTTATAACGTCATGGATTATTAATCCCGGTGGGGTGTCAACGTAGGTGACAAATTTTTACCGTGGTGCATTTGATTTGTCACCGAAAATCACGTGGGACTAAGTTCTCGCCAAGGGAAAAATGTTTATGGATATTTATATGACGCGTTACAAAACATTTAGGTAAAGAAATTAAATGTAAAAAAGTTGTTGTACGGGGGGTTTGAGCCCGCGACCATGTGAGGTGATTAGTGTTGTTGCCGCTACGGTACAGGTAGTGTGTTTGTCATGTACCAATGTCGATTTGTTTTAGTAATAGAAGTTTATTGTTACTAGTTGAATGCTCATGCATTGCCACGACCGCTACTATGTCTCTGAATATGTTTTCGAGCGTCTTGAAACAACATTGCGTCGTGTTTATGTTGGTGTTTGCCTTCAAAATGTCGCGAGTATTTATTTTAGTTTCATCCATGATATATAAAAGCAAAGCATTTATCAGGCAACAATTTCAATGATTTTAAATATAGTTGTACGAAATTTGCATAGAAAATCTGGTAAAAAAAGCTTGCATAGAAATATTTTTGAAAAGGAAACACATTCTAAAAGTAATTAAATTCTATAATTTTTCCTTGCTACCAAAAATAAACTCTAGAAATATTAACAAGATCGTGGCGTTGGTATACGTACTCCTAAACAACGGAATTTAACACAACTGGATTCATTGACTTTAGAGGTATGATAACTCTTGCTTACTCCTCGGGTATCAAGAACATGGCTATGATTTGGGAGTATAACGTTTTGTATGACTACCCGCTTAGTTACAACAAGGTATGGTATATATTGGCTTTCCATGTCCCATTGTAGTTTCTTTTGTTTCCAGTCAGGTCAAGATGAGGTTTTTCCTTTGTGGTCTGCACTTATATCAGATATGTCTAGCTGGGCATATGCTGATTCTCACAGCTTACTTTAATTTCTTTACTCGATTAAATATTTTAAGGCCTTGATTTCTCGTCTCGCCCCGAGCCCTCCAAATCCTAGGACAGACCATGTCTGTTTTTTTAACGATCTGGTTGCGTACGAAGCTAGGCGACCTTTTTTTACGGACAAACAGTTTTATTACCTACAAACACCACTGATTCCCGTATAATAGTAAAGGTTGTACATGTCATAACAATACGATATGTAATTGTGTGCTAAGTTGGAAAGATCTGACAAAACCACGTTGCCGTGATATTCGTTGCCTAGTCGAGGTGGTGTGAGGCAGGGTAGGAGGAGGCGGCCACGATTTCCGTGCAAACATTTGGGAGTAAAACTGGGGAGTGGTTTGGTAGGCAAACATTTTTTTTCATGTTTTTTATTTTTTATGCAAATTATTAGCCACATGTTGACCGAAACAGAAGGTTTGAAAAGAATTTAAGCATTTTTGGATTTTTTATGAAATTTAGAGTGTTTGGTCAAACCTAGGTTGACCAGAGTCTACAAAGACCTTGTCAAGCTTTTTTTAAATTTCAGCTACTGTTCTATGGTAATGTGGTGATGTAAAATCACCCCAGCATGTGCTCTCAATTTTTTGAATATTCTTTTTGGTACTTGCTTCACAAACTAAGCCTGTTTTTGAGTTTGAGGATGAAAATTTTGAAAATTTTAAATAAAGATGGCTAGATTGCATGCTAGCATCATTACCCATCCGGTGATGCACCCTTGTGCTAAATTTAAATTCATTTGAAGATAGCTAGATGAAAAAGCGGTCCACAAGTTCCTAGTTGGGGTAGACGAGCATGATCCTTGAACTAGTCACCTCACTTTTCGGAGTGGTTTAGTGGGGAAATTTTTTTTCATGTTTGTTATTTTTGATGCAAAGTATTAGCCACACATTGACCAGAAGTGAAGGTTTGAAAAGATTTCAAACATTTTTTTATTTTTTTATGAAATTTAGAGTGTTTGGTCAAACCTAGGTTGACCAGAGTCTACAAAGAGCTTGTCAAACTTTCTTTAAATTCCACCTGATGTTCTATGGTAATGTGCTGATGCAAAATCACACCAGCGAGTGCTCCCAATTTTGTGAATAGCCTATTTGAACTAGTCACGCAGACATGTGATGCATATAAAATGCATACATAAACTTTGTCCTTTATCATATTGAATTCCCACATATTTGCAACATATATGATGATAATACCATATTTTACATTGATTTTTTGGGATTTACTGATGATCCCCTTTATTTTGGTTATAACGTTGCAGAACAGAAAAACCCGATACGAAGTCAAATTGACATGTGATTTTTGGAGCATCACTTTTTCACCGGGAGGAACAACATGTGCCCTAGAGAGGAACAACATGAAGGTCACCTGGAGAGGCTCGAGGGCCAAATGACACCAGGTGGCGTGGCCAAGAAGTCTGGTCGTGCCACCCAGGGTCTTTCGGCCGTCGATCGTCCAATTGCCCTGATTCTTCTACCCACTGACATGTTTTACCTTTAAAACGATTATATATATGACCCTGAAGAGTTCTCGGAAAGAGAGCACCGCAGAAAGACAGAAACACGAAAACGGAGGCTGCTGCAGAGCAGATTGGAGGGGGAAACTCCGCCGGGATCACCACTGGAGGGATCTCCACCTTCTCCAACGTCATCATCATCATCACCATGACCAAGAGGGAGTAGTCCATCTCTGGACTACGGGTTTGTGGCAGTAGCTTGATCTATTTATCTCATGTGTTTCATAGTTCTTAGTGCTATATGAGCTGCCTATCATGATTACGGTCATATTTGTAATACCTATGTGGTAGATCCTTATTCTATGATACTCCCTCCATCCCAGGCCAAAGGGCGTATATTTTGTAGCGCGATTATTAAGGAGGGATTAGAGAAAAAATCGTTACTTGCCTCTTTTACCCCTGCATGCACCGTATTAATTGGGGCTCCTTTATTCGTTAGCTGCTGGGTCTCTTCGTTTTTCCAATTGCATGTCTTCGCTCTCGTTTCTCCCTGCATGCACGACACTAATCTGGGCCATAATTTAAGGAAGGTGAGAGCCAGACGGGGGAGAGGATGTGCAGATCGAGGCGGTGGCCAATTAATTTATGTTGAATACGAACATCACAGCCATCGCTCGCGTGGTTTCAAGAACGAGGGGATACATAAGTGGAGGGTAGAATCGGGAGGATTAGCAAGCCCAACAGGCCACGCCTTAAGCCTTGACGAAATTTGGAAAAAAATTATACGCCTTTTGCCCCGGGATGGAGGGAGTATTATTTTATGTGATCTGATCTTATTATATGGTAAGATGTATTGATAGATGCATAATATGTACCCCGTTCTTAAGTATTTATTCTGATCAAACTTGTATGCAAGAGCGTGTGTGGGGTGATGTGTGCGTTAGATGGAGTAGCATGGTTTTAGTGATCGGATAGTGACAATATGTTCGAGAGCTATTATAGCTTTGCCTTTCTTTTGCTACCCCACTAGGAATAAAGTGAATGCATGTGCTATATTCATCACGTGACGTAGTGGTGGTATTGTTTGTTCAAGGTAACATGTTTGATATTCAAATATCATCTCAAAGTACTTATTACTATGCTCTGTTAATTGTTAATACAAGAGGGATGGGGTTTCTTTCTTGTGGAGTATCAGAGAGGTGTGTTGCATCATCTTTATGTTAGGACATGATGCTCGTATTAATTCTGATCTTACATATAATATTATATGCACCTTCATATCTCATTGATGAATTGCTTTTTTTTCACGACAACTTTAAGAGAGAATAGTCAAGTGAACCCATAAACCCCGGTCCACTTTTTATCATAAGAAACACCTTTATATTGCATTTACGTTGTTTTCTATTTGCTGCACTATTTTAATCCGAAAATACAAAAAGTATTTTCTTTTCCTATTTGCATCCAAAACACCAAAAACAATTAACCTCTTTACAATTTTTACTTAGTTATTTTATGTAATTTAATTTACAACTTGTTTTATTACTACTTGTGTTATTTACTTACGCTATATCTTATGCTTGACAACCACACGGTCAAGTTGGGGAAACAAGGCATTTATTTTACTTGCAAGATTGCTTGAAGAAGAGAGAAGAATATACTCTTTCATCCAGTTTCCCGAGAGTTCGATATAAACCCTCGAGTCACCCTTGTGGGGAAGATACTCCCTTGATACAACACTCGCACTTGAAGTCCCAACGTATCAAGATCTTTTTAGCGTTTCTAGTAGCCGTCATCAAGAGTATTTTTGGCGCCGTTGTCGGGAACCGAAAAGAGTTGCACTACGGTTATTGCCAACTTCCACAAGCTAGTGCAAGAATTTTCCGGCACAGTTGTCTCATCGGAGCTTGGGGATGTAACATCGGTGTGAGCTCTCCTATCTCTTTTCGATTTTTCATTGTATTTTATTTGTCTTGTTTTTAGTCTTTGTTTGCTTGTTTTTAGTTTTTGCTTGTTAGTTCTTTTTCTCAAAAAATTCAAAAACTCGTAAAATTGAAAAATGGAAAATATCAAAAATACTCATGGTATGGCCACTAGTCAAGATAAAAATATCACGTTGAAAGAGGAATATAAAAATGTTGTGACATTTATAAAATATATAGAATAATGTGAAGGGAAACGACTAAAAAGTTTCTTAAGATTGCTAAATAAAGCTGCTACTGAGTTGCTTGCACATTATGAAATATCTTGTGAGTATTGTTGCGGTGAAGACTTTGACTTACAATGTAGATCCCATGAACAACATACAATTACCTCCTATAATAATTATAGTTGTGTTCATGGGATGGAAGAAATAGAAAAATTTGTGAGCTTTATGGCAGCCTTTGAATTTTAAACTTTCATTGATGGTATCTATGAAGCAACTCGGTGAGAGTCATGATTGTGATTTTATTGTCTCTACTATCCTAAATCATTGATAGACGATATTTGTGATAATATTTATGCTTTTGACTATAATTAAAAGAACCGTACGTATAGCCCGAGAAAACACTAGCTCATTACATAAAGAAGAAAATTAAGAATCCATAGTTCCATCTAATCTTGGGGAAGAGTGGGATATTCCACCTTCACCACCAACATGTGATGATAACTTTAAAACTTAATATGGTCTAGATGATGGCTTATTTTTACGTGATAATTCTCCATGCTTAGAAAGAACTTTACTATGTGAGGATAAAAATGATAAACTTGATGTTTGTGATCGTGCTATCATTCATGAGAATTCCATGTTATTATTAAAATCCCCTATTTACACAATAGAGGAGAAATATGCTCATGTTGAGAAATACTGGTATGGTTTGCAAGTACCTTATGCTTGTGGAAAATCTTTTTGCAGCCATGATGTCATGATTAAAAGTGGTGCTAATATTACTTTGAAAGAGGAAATCATGATTATGAATCTCTTAATAAACTTAATGATCCTCTTTATATGCCACAATTCTCTAAGATTCATGATTCAAATAGTCACACCATCAACTTTCCTTCAAGTAAGTGCAATTATTATGAAAGAGGATATAAGCACCCTCTCTATGCTAATAATAATTATAAGTTGTATTTACTTACTGCAGTTATGCTTTGGTATACTCTTACTGGTTTTGATTCATTCATATATAAAATACTAATGTATAGAAAGAAAGTTAGACTTCGTCACTACTTGTTGCATATTTCATGATATGTGCTAATGTGCTTTAAAGTATTACATATATTTATTGGTATGATCACACCATGGGACACTATTATCTTGTTTTCATATATTATTTCTAATAATGAGAAGAAGATAATCAATAAGAATCGCTCCTACAAGATCATTTCTTCTACTTGAATCAAGTAAGTAAGCCTAGCTATATGGCTATAAAGAAAGCGCTTTACGGGACGCAACCCAATCTATTTTTATTTGTGGTTTTTGTTTTTGCATGCTTGATGTAGCATGTTAATTTTCTTTTAGTTTACTATCTATTTTTAAATAAATTATCAAGTTTTTACCCATTTGGATGTTTAAAGTTGCAAATATAATATGGAGTTGCTGATTTATGCGCTGCACTTTTTAGTGCACGATTATTATCTCCTTACTGGTAACTTCTAATAATTTTATATTAATATTGTAACTGCAATTTTTAGTCCTCTATTTTTATGTAAATTGGATTAATTGTTTGAGGTGGCTAAGTCGTATTAAAAATTCAGTTTTAATGTAAATTTTAAACAGATTCTGCCTTGCTTTGCTATATCCATTCTTTTGAGTGTCAAAACGATTTTCATTTGGATCTTTTGATATGCTAGAATGAGTAGAACATTATGTGCTCTCTGGTTCATGAATATATTTGAAGTTTTTTCACATGGAATGGAAGAATATCACACTAATATCACTACACCAGAAGTGATATTTATTGACAAAATGGCTTGTTGACAAAGTTGTGAACCGTCATCTATTATGTTAATCGTTGACGGTTTGGTTATGGCGTCAAGGATTATTGGTAATGCATGACGGTATAATATTTTTTTCAATGTTATAACGTCATGGATTATTAATCCCGGTGGGGTGTCAACGTAGGTGACAAATTTTTACCGTGGTGCATTTGATTTGTCACCGAAAATCACGTGGGACTAAGTTCTCGCCAAGGGAAAAACGTTTATGGATATTTATATGACGCGCTACAAAACATTTAGGTAAAGAAATTAAATGTAAAAAAGTTGTTGTACGGGGGGTTTGAGCCCGCGACCATGTGAGGTGATTAGTGTTGTTGCCGCTACGGTACAGGTAGTGTGTTTGTCATATACCAATGTCGATTTGTTTTAGTAATAGAAGTTTATTGTTACTAGTTGAATGCTCATGCATTGCCACGACCGCTACTATGTCTCTGAATATGTTTTCGAGCGTCTTGAAACAACATTGCGTCGTGTTTATGTTGGTGTTTGCCTTCAAAATGTCGCGAGTATTTATTTTAGTTTCATCCATGATATATAAAAGCAAAGCATTTATCAGGCAACAATTTCAATGATTTTAAATATAGTTGTACGAAATTTGCATAGAAAATCTGGTAAAAAAAGCTTGCATAGAAATATTTTTGAAAAGGAAACACATTCTAAAAGTAATTAAATTCTATAATTTTTCCTTGCTACCAAAAATAAACTCTAGAAATATTAACAAGATCGTGGCGTTGGTATACGTACTCCTAAACAACGGAATTTAACACAACTGGATTCATTGACTTTAGAGGTATGATAACTCTTGCTTACTCCTCGGGTATCAAGAACATGGCTATGATTTGGGAGTATAACGTTTTGTATGACTACCCGCTTAGTTACAACAAGGTATGGTTTATATTCGCTCTCCATGTCCCATTGTAGTTTCTTTTGTTTCCAATCAGGTCAAGATGAGGTTTTTCCTTTGTGGTCTGCACTTATATCAGATATGTCTAGCTGGGCATATGCTGATTCTCACAGCTTACTTTAATTTCTTTACTCGATTAAATATTTTAAGGCCTTGATTTCTCGTCTCGCCCGAGCCCTCCAAATCCTAGGACAGACCATGTCTGTTTTTTTAACGATCTGGTTGCGTACGAAGCTAGGCGACCTTTTTTTACGGACAAACAGTTTTATTACCTACAAACACCACTGATTCCCGTATAATAGTAAAGGTTGTACATGTCATAACAATACGATATGTAATTGTGTGCTAAGTTAGAAAGATCTGACAAAACCACGTTGCCGTGATATTCGTTGCCTAGTCGAGGTGGTGTGAGGCAGGGTAGGAGGAGGCGGCCACGATTTCCGTGCAAATATTTGGGAGTAAAACTGGGGAGTGGTTTGGTAGGGAAACATTTTTTTCATGTTTTTTATTTTTTATGCAAATTATTAGCCACATGTTGACCGAAACAGAAGGTTTGAAAAGAATTTAAGCATTTTTGGATTTTTTATGAAATTTAGAGTGTTTGGTCAAACCTAGGTTGACCAGAGTCTACAAAGACCTTGTCAAGCTTTTTTTAAATTTCAGCTACTGTTCTATGGTAATGTGGTGATGTCAAATCACCCCAGCATGTGCTCCCAATTTTTTGAATATTCTTTTTGGTACTTGCTTCACAAACTAAGCCTGTTTTTGAGTTTGAGGATGAAAATTTTGAAAATTTTAAATCAAGATGGCTAGATTGCATGCTAGCATCATTACCCATCCGGTGATGCACCCTTGTGCTAAATTTAAATTTATTTGAAGATAGCTAGATGAAAAAGCGGTCCACAAGTTCCTAGTTGGGGTAGACGAGCATGATCCTTGAACTAGTCACCTCACTTTTCGGAGTGGTTTAGTGGGGAAATTTTTTTTCATGTTTGTTATTTTTGATGCAAAGTATTAGCCACACATTGACCAGAAGTGAAGGTTTGAAAAGATTTCAAACATTTTTTTATTTTTTTATGAAATTTAGAGTGTTTGGTCAAACCTAGGTTGACCAGAGTCTACAAAGAGCTTGTCAAACTTTCTTTAAATTCCACCTGATGTTCTATGGTAATGTGCTGATGCAAAATCACACCAGCAGGTGCTCCCAATTTTGTGAATAGCCTATTTGAACTAGTCACGCAGACATGTGATGCATATAAAATGCATACATAAACTTTGTCCTTTATCATATTGAATTCCCACATATTTGCAACATATATGATGATAATACCATATTTTACATTGATTTTTTGGGATTTATCGATGATCCCCTTTATTTTGGTTATAACGTTGCAGAACAGAAAAACCCGATACGAAGTCAAATTGACATGTGATTTTTGGAGCATCACTTTTTCACCGGGAGGAACAACATGTGCCCTAGAGAGGAACAACATGAAGGTCACCTGGAGAGGCTCGAGGGCCAAATGACACCAGGTGGCGTGGCCAAGAAGTCTGGTCGTGCCACCCAGGGTCTTTCGGTCGTCGATCGTCCGATTGCCCTGATTCTTCTACCCACTGACATGTTTTACCTTTAAAACGATTATATATATGACCCTGAAGAGTTCTCGGAAAGAGAGCACCGCAGAAAGACAGAAACACGAAAACGGAGGCTGCTGCACAGCAGATTGGAGGGGGAAACTCCGCCGGGATCACCACTGGAGGGATCTCCACCTTCTCCAACGTCATCATCATCATCACCATGACCAAGAGGGAGTAGTCCATCTCTGGACTACGGGTTTGTGGCAGTAGCTTGATCTATTTATCTCATGTGTTTCATAGTTCTTAGTGCTATATGAGCTGCCTATCATGATTACGGTCATATTTGTAATACCTATGTGGTAGATCCTTATTCTATGATACTCCCTCCATCCCAGGCCAAAGGGCGTATATTTTGTAGCGCGATTATTAAGGAGGGATTAGAGAAAAAATCGTTACTTGCCTCTTTTACCCCTGCATGCACCGTATTAATTGGGGCTCCTTTATTCGTTAGCTGCTGGGTCTCTTCGTTTTTCCAATTGCATGTCTTCGCTCCCGTTTCTCCCTGCATGCACGACACTAATCTGGGCCATAATTTAAGGAAGGTGAGAGCCAGACGGGGGAGAGGATGTGCAGATCGAGGCGGTGGCCAATTAATTTATGTTGAATACGAACATCACAGCCACTGCTCGCGTGGTTTCAAGAACGAGGGGATACATAAGTGGAGGGTAGAATCGGGAGGATTAGCAAGCCCAACAGGCCACGCCTTAAGCCTTGACGAAATTTGGAAAAAAATTATACGCCTTTTGCCCTGGGATGGAGGGAGTATTATTTTATGTGATCTGATCTTATTATATGGTAAGATGTATTGATAGATGCATAATATGTACCCCGTTCTTAAGTATTTATTCTGATCAAACTTGTATGCAAGAGCGTGTGTGGGGTGATGTGTGCGTTAGATGGAGTAGCATGGTTTTAGTGATCGGATAGTGACAATATGTTCGAGAGCTATTATAGCTTTGCCTTTCTTTTGCTACCCCACTAGGAATAAAGTGAATGCATGTGCTATATTCATCACGTGACAGTAGTGGTGGTATTGTTTGTTCAAGGTAACATGTTTGATATTCAAATATCATCTCAAAGTACTTATTACTATGCTCTGTTAATTGTTAATACAAGAGGGATGGGGTTTCTTTCTTGTGGAGTATCAGAGAGGTGTGTTGCATCATCTTTATGTTAGGACATGATGCTCGTATTAATTCTGATCTTACATATAATATTATATGCACCTTCATATCTCATTGATGAATTGCTTTTTTTTCACGACAACTTTAAGAGAGAATAGTCAAGTGAACCCATAAACCCCGGTCCACTTTTTATCATAAGAAACACCTTTATATTGCATTTACGTTGTTTTCTATTTGCTGCACTATTTTAATCCGAAAATACAAAAAGTATTTTCTTTTCCTATTTGCATCCAAAACACCAAAAACAATTAACCTCTTTACAATTTTTACTTAGTTATTTTATGTAATTTAATTTACAACTTGTTTTATTACTACTTGTGTTATTTACTTACGCTATATCTTATGCTTGACAACCACACGGTCAAGTTGGGGAAACAAGGCATTTATTTTACTTGCAAGATTGCTTGAAGAAGAGAGAAGAATATACTCTTTCATCCAGTTTCCCGAGAGTTCGATATAAACCCTCGAGTCACCCTTGTGGGGAAGATACTCCCTTGATACAACACTCTGCACTTGAAGTCCCAACGTATCAAGATCTTTTTAGCGTTTCTAGTAGCCGTCATCAAGAGTATTTTTGGCGCCGTTGCCGGGGAACTGAAAAGAGTTGCACTACAGTTATTGCCAACTTCCACAAGCTAGTGCAAGAATTTTCCGGCACAGTGTCTCATCAGAGCTTGGGGATGTAACATCAGTGTGAGCTCTCCTATCTCTTTTCGATTTTTCATTGTATTTTATTTGTCTTGTTTTTAGTCTTTGTTTGCTTGTTTTTAGTTTTTGCTTGTTAGTTCTTTTTCTCAAAAAATTCAAAAACTCGTAAAATTGAAAAATGGAAAATATCAAAAATACTCATGGTATGGCCACTAGTCAAGATAAAAATATCACGTTGAAAGAGGAATATAAAAATGTTGTGACATTTATAAAATATATAGAATAATGTGAAGGGAAACGACTAAAAAGTTTCTTAAGATTGCTAAATAAAGCTGCTACTGAGTTGCTTGCACATTATGAAATATCTTGTGAGTATTGTTGCGGTGAAGACTTTGACTTACAATGTAGATCCCATGAACAACATACAATTACCTCCTATAATAATTATAGTTGTGTTCATGGGATGGAAGAAATAGAAAAATTTGTGAGCTTTATGGCAGCCTTTGAATTTTAAACTTTCATTGATGGTATCTATGAAGCAACTGGTGAGAGTCATGATTGTGATTTTATTGTCTCTACTATCCTAAATCATTGATAGACGATATTTGTGATAATATTTATGCTTTTGACTATAATTAAAAGAACCGTACGTATAGCCCGAGAAAACACTAGCTCATTACATAAAGAAGAAAATTAAGAATCCATAGTTCCATCTAATCTTGGGGAAGAGTGGGATATTCCACCTTCACCACCAACATGTGATGATAACTTTAAAACTTAATATGGTCTAGATGATGGCTTATTTTTACGTGATAATTCTCCATGCTTAGAAAGAACTTTACTATGTGAGGATAAAAATGATAAACTTGATGTTTGTGATCGTGCTATCATTCATGAGAATTCCATGTTATTATTAAAATCCCCTATTTACACAATAGAGGAGAAATATGCTCATGTTGAGAAATACTGGTATGGTTTGCAAGTACCTTATGCTTGTGGAAAATCTTTTTGCAGCCATGATGTCATGATTAAAAGTGGTGCTAATATTACTTTGAAAGAGGAAATCATGATTATGAATCTCTTAATAAACTTAATGATCCTCTTTATATGCCACAATTCTCTAAGATTCATGATTCAAATAGTCACACCATCAACTTTCCTTCAAGTAAGTGCAATTATTATGAAAGAGGATATAAGCACCCTCTCTATGCTAATAATAATTATAAGTTGTATTTACTTACTGTAGTTATGCTTTGGTATACTCTTACTGGTTTTGATTCATTCATATATAAAATACTAATGTATAGAAAGAAAGTTAGACTTCGTCACTACTTGTTGCATATTTCATGATATGTGCTAATGTGCTTTAAAGTATTACATATATTTATTGGTATGATCACACCATGGGACACTATTATCTTGTTTTCATATATTATTTCTAATAATGAGAAGAAGATAATCAATAAGAATCGCTCCTACAAGATCATTTCTTCTACTTGAATCAAGTAAGTAAGCCTAGCTATATGGCTATAAAGAAAGCGCTTTACGGGACGCAACCCAATCTATTTTTATTTGTGGTTTTTGTTTTTGCATGCTTGATGTAGCATGTTAATTTTCTTTTAGTTTACTATCTATTTTTAAATAAATTATCAAGTTTTTACCCATTTGGATGTTTAAAGTTGCAAATATAATATGGAGTTGTTGATTTATGCGCTGCACTTTTTAGTGCACGATTATTATCTCCTTACTGGTAGCTTCTAATAATTTTATATTAATATTGTAACTGCAATTTTTAGTCCTCTATTTTTATGTAAATTGGATTAATTGTTTGAGGTGGCTAAGTCGTATTAAAAATTCAGTTTTAATGTAAATTTTAAACAGATTCTGCCTTGCTTTGCTATATCCATTCTTTTGAGTGTCAAAACGATTTTCATTTGGATCTTTTGATATGCTAGAATGAGTAGAACATTATGTGCTCTCTGGTTCATGAATATATTTGAAGTTTTTTCACATGGAATGGAAGAATATCACACTAATATCACTACACCAGAAGTGATATTTATTGACAAAATGGCTTGTTGACAAAGTTGTGAACCGTCATCTATTATGTTAATCGTTGACAGTTTCGTTATGGCGTCAAGGATTATTGGTAATGCATGACGGTTTAGTATTTTGTCAATGTTATTTCGTCAATGATTAGTCATCCAGATGGGGTGTCGAAGTAGGTGACAAATTTTAACCGTGGTGCATTTGATTTGTCACCGAAAATCACGTGGGACTAAGTTCTCGCCAAGGGAAAAACGTTTATGGATATTTATATGACGCGCTACAAAACATTTAGGTAAAGAAATTAAATGTAAAAAAGTTGTTGTACGGGGGGTTTGAGCCCGCGACCATGTGAGGTGATTAGTGTTGTTGCCGCTACGGTACAGGTAGTGTGTTTGTCATATACCAATGTCGATTTGTTTTAGTAATAGAAGTTTATTGTTACTAGTTGAATGCTCATGCATTGCCACGACCGCTACTATGTCTCTGAATATGTTTTCGAGCGTCTTGAAACAACATTGCGTCGTGTTTATGTTGGTGTTTGCCTTCAAAATGTCGCGAGTATATATTTTAGTTTCATCCATGATATATAAAAGCAAAGCATTTATCAGGCAACAATTTCAATGATTTTAAATATAGTTGTACGAAATTTGCATAGAAAATCTGGTAAAAAAAGCTTGCATAGAAATATTTTTGAAAAGGAAACACATTCTAAAAGTAATTAAATTCTATAATTTTTCCTTGCTACCAAAAATAAACTCTAGAAATATTAACAAGATCGTGGCGTTGGTATACGTACTCCTAAACAACGGAATTTAACACAACTTGATTCATTGACTTTAGAGGTATGATAACTCTTGCTTACTCGTCGGGTATCAAGAACATGGCTATGATTTGGGAGTATAACGTTTTGTATGACTACCCGCTTAGTTACAACAAGGTATGGTTTATATTCGCTCTCCATGTCCCATTGTAGTTTCTTTTGTTTCCAGTCAGGTCAAGATGAGGTTTTTCCTTTGTGGTCTGCACTTATATCAGATATGTCTAGCTGGGCATATGCTGATTCTCACAGCTTACTTTAATTTCTTTACTCGATTAAATATTTTAAGGCCTTGATTTCTCGTCTCGCCCCGAGCCCTCCAAATCCTAGGACAGACCATGTCTGTTTTTTAACGATCTGGTTGCGTACGAAGCTAGGCGACCTTTTTTACTGGACAAACAGTTTTATTACCTACAAACACCACTGATTCCCGTATAATAGTAAAGGTTGTACATGTCATAACAATACGATATGTAATTGTGTGCTAAGTTAGAAAGATCCGACAAAACCACGTTGCCGTGATATTCGTTGCCTAGTCGAGGTGGTGTGAGGCAGGGTAGGAGGAGGCGGCCACGATTTCCGTGCAAATATTTGGGAGTAAAACTGGGGAGTGGTTTGGTAGGGAAATATTTTTTCATGTTTTTTATTTTTTATGCAAATTATTAGCCACACGTTGACCGAAACAGAAGGTTTGAAAAGAATTTAAGAATTTTTGGATTTTTTATGAAATTTAGAGTGTTTGGTCAAACCTAGGTTGACCAGAGTCTACAAAGACCTTGTCAAACTTTTTTTTAAATTTCAGCTACTGTTCTATGGTAATGTGGTGATGTCAAATCACCCCAGCATGTGCTCCCAATTTTTTGAATATTCTTTTTGGTACTTGCTTCACAAATTAAGCCTGTTTTTGAGTTTGAGGATGAAAATTTTGAAAATTTTAAATCAAGATGGCTAGATTGCATGCTAGCATCATTACCCATCCGGTGATGCACCCTTGTGCCAAATTTAAATTTATTTGAAGATAGCTAGATGAAAAAGCGGTCCACAAGTTCCTAGTTGGGGTAGACGAGCATGATCCTTGAACTAGTCACCTCACTTTTCGGAGTGGTTTAGTAGGGAAATATTTTTTTTCATGTTTGTTATTTTTGATGCAAAGTATTAGCCACACATTGACCAGAAGTGAAGGTTTGAAAAGATTTCAAACATTTTTTATTTTTTTATGAAATTTAGAGTGTTTGGTCAAACCTAGGTTGACCAGCGTCTACAAAGAGCTTGTCAAACTTTCTTTAAATTCCACCTGATGTTCTATGGTAATGTGCTGATGCAAAATCACACCAGCAGGTGCTCCCAATTTTGTGAATAGCCAATTTGGTACTTGTTTCATAAATGAAGCCAATTTTTTAGTTTAAGGATGATCTTTTTGAAATTTTCAAACGAAACTGGCTACATAGCATGTTAGCATCATTACCTATCTGCTGATGCACCCTTGTGCCAAATTTCAGTCCATTTGAAGATAGCGAGATCAAAAATGGTCTACAAGCTAGTGCCTATTTGGGTACTCGAGCATGATCGTTGAACTAGCCACCTCACTTTTGGAAGTGGTTTGGTAGGGAATTTTTTTCATGTTTGTTATTTTTGATGCAAAGTATTAGCCACACATTGATCAAAAGTGAAGGGCTCAAAAGATGTCGAGCATTTTTTTTATGAAATTTAGAGTGGTTGCTTAAACCTAGGTTGACTAGAGTCTACAAAGAGCTTGTTAAATTTTATTAAAATTCCAGCCGCTAGTAATGTGATGATGCAAAATCACACCAACAGATGCTCCCAATTTTGTGAATAGTATATTTGGTACTTTCTTCACAAATGAAGCCAATTTTTGAGTTTAAGGATGGCTTTTTTCGAAATTTTCAAACCAAACTGGCTACATAACATGTTAGCATCATTACCAATCTGGTGATGCACCCTTGTGCCAAATTTTAGTCCATTTATAGATAGCTAGATCAAAAAATGGTCCACAAGTGCCTAGGTAGACGGGCATGATCCTTGAACCAGACACCTCACTTTTGGGAGTGGTTTGGCAGGGAAACATTTTTTTTCATGTTTGTTATTTTTGATGCAAAGTATTAGCCACACATTGACCAGAAGTGAAGGTTTTAAAAGATTTCAAACATTTTTTTTTTTATAAAATTTAGAGTGTTTGGTCAAACCTAGGTTGACCAGAGTCTATAAAGAGCTTGTCAAACTTTCTTTAAATTCCACCTGCTGTTCTATGGTAATGTGGTGATGCAAAATCACACCAACACGTGCTCCCAATGTGAATAGTCTATTTGGTACTTGCTTCACAAATGAAGCTAATTTTTTTAGTTTGAGGATGATTTTTTTGAAATGTTCAAACCAAATTGGCTACATAGCATGTTAGTATCATTACCCATCTGGTGATGCACCCTTGTGTCAAATTTTATTCCATTGAAAATAGCTAAATCAAAACTGGTCCACAAGTGCCTATTTGGGGTAGACGGACATGATCATTGAACCATGCACCTCACGTTTGGGAGTGGTTTGGTAGGGAAATATTTTTTTCATGTTTTTTGATACGAAGTATTAGCCACACATTGATCGAAAGTGGAGGTTTGAAAAGATTTCAAGTTTTTTTATTTTTTTATAAAATTTAGAGTGTTTGGTCAAACCTAGGTTGACCAGACTGTACAAAGAGCTTGTCAAGCTTTCTTTAAATTCGAGATGTTCTATGGTAATGTGGTGATTCCAAATCAAACCAGCACGTGCTCCCAATTTTGTCAATAGTCTATTTAGTACTTGGTTCACAAATGAAGCCTATTTTTGAGTTTAAGGATGATTTTTTTGAAATTTTCAAATCAAACTGGTTTACGTAGCATGCTAGCATCATTGTCCATATAGTGATGCACCCTTGTGCCAAATTTCAGTTTATTTGAAGATAGCTAGATTAAAAAATGGTCCACAAGTGCCTGCTTGGGTAAATGGGCATGATCGTTGAACTAGCCATGTCACTTTTAGGAGTGGTTTGGTAGGGAAACATTTTATTCATGTTTGTTATTTTTCATGCAAAGTATTAGCCACACATTGATCAAAAGTGAAAGTTTGAAATGATTTTAAGCATTTTTTTTATCAAATTTAGAGTATTTGGTCAAACCTAGGTTGAGCAGAGTCTACAGAGAGCTTGTCAAACTTTTTTAAAATCTAGCTGTTCTGTCATAATGTGTTGATGCACAATCACACCAACACGTGCTACCAATTTTAGGAATAGTCTACTTGGTACTTGCTTCACAAATGAAGCCTATTTTTGAGTTTTAGGATGATTTTTTTAAAATTTTCAAACAATTTTTTTGGCATTAAAAAAGACAATTTGCAATATCTTATTGCACATGTACTAAAACACCAAACCTTGTACCACGTTAGCCCATCAGGCCCAACATCTAACCCTAACCGATTTATAGTACCGACTTGATTCAGAAACTATTTGTTGCATGGGTCCTTAACCTCAACTGAATCAGTGGATCTCATTTCTATTTTGACGACTCCTTTTTCTCTCTGGTGTTTTGAGTGAACTGCTTTGATCCAAAGCTTGATTCCCACGACTTGGAAATGTAATTAAGCCATAAAATATTCTTGTGTTATGTTCATAATAATTTGGTCAAATAGTAGACAACTTGATTTATTTGCTTCCTACAGTAAAGTAAATTTATGCATCTTTTGGCTGAACCTACAACGCTGAAACTTGTGTACTGGTAAAATATATAACCTCTTGTTCTTTTGCAGGTGACCTGAAGTTTACCAACCATTAAGAAATGTCTTCTATATATCTGTAGGTCTCTCACAAATATGTTTGCGGGTGAAAGTATTGATCATTAAAGGATATTATATACAACTTATGAGAGATTGAAGCTCCCATAATTCATCGCAACAAACAAACATCTGTTGCAACCCAAACAAAAGTGTCCATGTAATGCTCGTTTGAATGAAAATGCTTATTTTTTTTTGGTGCAAATGTTAACAGTCATTTTGAATCACCTGCTGAGTAAGTGAGTATGGAGAAATATGCTAATGCGAATTAACTGCTGAGGAGTACTTGCTACCACTAGGGTATATATGGGAAAATCGCTACAGAACTGCATACAAAGCTTGTTTTGATATGAAATCGTTTGATTGCTTACTCTGCAAAATCTGTGTGGTTTAGTCAACTGAATTGTGAACTCTGGACTGCTCATCTGGTACTACTAATTAATTTTATGTTTTTTCTTTTACCGTAAATTTATACTGTTGGTTATTGACCTGATGTTGTTTTGGTTTCCATGCTCGTTATGTCCGATGCACTGAATTTTATACTGTTGGCCATTGATTTGGTTGTTGTTCAAGCTTCGATCTCACTTGATGTTCAGATAGATTGTGGGTGTACAGTCATAGTTACATGATGTTTTTAGATTTTTCACCTGGTCTTTCTTCTTATGATAAGACTAGGTTATAATTAATTGTTAAAATGCCTTTCTTGTTTAAGCTTCCTCACCCTTTGCAAGTCCAACAACAGTTCTGATTGGATATGGTATTACACAGCTAGAAGTACCAAGCTACAGGTAAATTCTATTACAAAAGTTGCTTGTCAATGTTTTCTCATGCTTGAAAATCTTCCTAAAGAAACTCTTTTGCTGACGGTGAGAGTATCTTTTACAAGTTTGAATCATGGGGTATTGCTTCACATATGGCACATTGTTTGCTACCGAGGGCATGTCAGCAGTTGGACTGCGTTACAATAATATCACCTACATTTGGAAGGCTTGTCAGTTTAGCAACTAAGGAACGGTTGGATGGGGTGAGAGTCATCTTTCATCCGGAACAATGGTAAACATTCTGGAATGATTTGTTATGTTCATGAGCAGAAAGTGCCCACATCTTATACCTAGAAATAACAAGTATACCTTCAAACCACATCTTATGTTCATGTGTATTTGTCTTTCCTTTGAAAAATTGTCTTATGTTCACGTTTTTTTTTCATTATCTCGGTCCTGGATAGGTTAGAATAATGCTTAGCTACAGGCAACAAGGGGGCTTTTTGGGTTTATAGTCCCATGCATAATAAATCTTATTTCTGCTTGCTAACTGAGTTTTAACATGTGAACTTTTATGTAGGATTTTCCTTTGATTATTTGCTCACATCAAAGATTAATTCCGGTGCTCTATGGATATGAGAAATGAAGGAATTGCTGCGGGTGAACTTGCTGTATTTCTCTTATCCACATTGGCTGAAATTTCTGAAACCGTGATAAACTTTGTATTTCCCTGCTTTCATTGATATGGCCTTGACTTCATGCTATTTCTGTTAGTATTATGTATGTGGAATTGCAATCCTAGCACATATAAGTCATGTTCTTGATTGGATTATATGTCACATCATGTCTCACTTGCTTGCTCTCAAACATCCGTGTGTTGTGGTCGAAGGTGATGCTCAGCAAAACTAATCGGTTTGGAGAGGGAGAGGTAAAGAATCAGCTAAAGCGTAGATAAACAAAAAAAATAGATTGGGCGGCCACTGTACAGTGAGGAGGCGCCCCAAGGGACGCCCCAACCACTAGTTTCATATAAATTGTGTATAATATTTTTGTAGATACGGTTTGCACAAGTTAAGATGGTGTTTCTTGTTGCTGCATCACAGAAAAATTCGGGTTTGGCACTTCGAAAATGAAAGATAGATTTTTCGTGCAAAGAAATAAAACTTTTCACCATTCCAAGATACACGCGTGTGCATAATATAAGCTTGATCTTGACACACTATGTCATTGTTAAGGTCAGGATCTGGTTCATTTGCCACGAAAGCCATGTGCTTTAGTACATGGTAGCTCAGTACCATGAAGGATTTTTCAAAAATAACTCTTGTATTTTAAGTTTTTATTTTCACTGTAACTAGGTCACACAAAATGATAATGTGCCGGGGTTTTCCATTTTGTGATTCTTTTTTTTCAATCATTTGTGCTTATATTTGGTATCCCTTGAAAGGAGGTTCGCCAGAACGGAAGCTTCGGGCACACCCGACGACATTGTACCTTCCACAAAACTACATGTTGTGTACCTAAAATTATTTTGCTTAGAAAAATAGCTTATTTGCCGAGTTCCAAACTAAAAACACTTTCGTAGCATAAATTTTTTTTCCGGTGGTGAATGGAGGGTAAATGAAACACACGCCACCATTCCAAGTTTCTATCAAAGTTGTAAGCTTTTGGGTTGGTAAATTCTGCTGTCAGCTTCCGCCAAGAGTTCGATTAATTTGAGCTTATTAACACTAGCTGAAAGCCTCGAACCAAAGTTTTAAATAGCGCGCTACGTCTTTTCTATAACATCACTATAATGGATTCACAATACTCTCGTTAAAGATATGTTTTTTTAGCGTTAAATAGAATCTTCTGCTAATAGCTCACGAAATCGCACTAAAATGCTAAATAGGGATAAAAATACGGAAATTCAATTCGGCTCCTAGGTGGATATGCTCCCTCTACCAAAAAATTATATTTCTAAATATCGAAATATTTTGACAAAAAAATCTACATGTACATCTCCATAATATATGTGCATTTGTCATGTTTCACGAGGAACCAATATTTTTTGTGGTCTAAGTAAAAAAGAGAAATTTATCTTCTGAAAAGACTTATTTTTAGCATTGAATTTTGTATTTTTAACACACGCCACACGACAAGTAGATTTTTCATGAAACAACTTTGTCAGCACTTTAGCACATGAAGATGTTCGTAATAATTTTTTGTTTCAAGTTTTTTGAAATTTCAAAATATGTGTAACAGGCTTTTAAGAATAAAGGGGTCATATGCTCCCATGTGCCAAAACAACACTCTTAAAATAGCGCTATTTCTCCGGCTAAGCCCAAACATTTCCATATTTAGATTTAAAAGTTGAATATGGGTATGTAATATGCATTTATGCGATACTTTTATTACTACAATCATCATTATTACTCCCTCCGTCTCGGTTCATAGGGCTCAAATCGTTTTGCATCAGAACCAAGGTGTTTTTTGATTGGAAGCTAAAAACTCTCTCAAGCACTGCATGCATTTAATTAGGAGAAGTAACCCCCTCTAATTACTCCTCAATTAGCTGCCACTCCCGAGCTATTAGAGATGCATGCATAGGCCAGTGGTGTTTTCCATCCACATGCAGCCAACCCCGCATGCAAACTTGTCTCGATTCCCACCTCAACCGCATGAACCAAATTATTTCTACTCCTTAATTAGAGGGGGTTACTGTACCTAATTAATTGCAGGCAGGCCTTAGAAGTGATACTAATGTGGGACAAATGTTTTCTCAAAGTGAGCCCTGTGAACCGGGACGGAGGGAGTATTCAGTGAAAGTTTGTATCATTGAATTTCTTGTCATATCTATTGATGACATGAATATTTGATGTTTAATTTTGCTAGCAGTTTTCTTGTGTTGTAGAATAAGCTAAATAGTTCAGCTTCCCTATAGCTTTCTTAACTGCTGGCCTTTGTTAGAGCCTAGATATAGTCGCAGCTAAAATGCATTGCCCTTAAACTTTGTATGCAAACATGGCTATAAGATGATATTATGTTACTCCCTCCATTCTATAAAAGTCGTCCGAGATTTGTCAAAATCTAGATGTAGACCGAGGGAGTATGTGTGCACTGTGCTAGAAGACAGAAATATGTTGGAGAAGTGGGAAGGCGACAGGGTGCATCAGTTAGTATACAAACCGGTGTCCGGCCCTGTACATGGCAGTCGCCGTGAGTAAAGTTAGTGTGCACGGCAACGCGACCTAACCAACTCTTTCGGCACGCCTGCAACAAGGCACCAAGAGAAAATGCAGATCGTTAGCATTCCTCAACCAGGTGCGTCGCCAGCATTCATGCACTCGTCGCCGGCCGATCGCCCCGGCAGCCATTCCGACAATGCCTAAAGGCATGTTCCGGCGCTCCAAGAGTGACTCTCGCACTTGGGCGATCGAGCACTATATAAACGCGTCTACACTTGCATGTTCAAGCAGAAGCTAGTGTAGATCGATCGACATGGCTTCCTCCCCTGGCACATGGCCGGTGATCGCCACGGTCCTGCTCATGCGTGGCATGTTCGCCGCCTTCCCAGCTGCGGCGTCCGTCGACGCCGGTGACCTGCTGATGATGGACAGGTTCCACCGGTGGCAGGCGACGCACAACCGCTCGTACCTGAGCGCGGAGGAGAGGCTGCGGCGCTTCGAGGTGTACCGCAGCAACGTGGAGTACATCGAGGCGACCAACAGGCGCGGCGATCTCACCTACGAGCTCGGCGAGAACCAGTTCGCCGACCTCACCGAGGCGGAGTTCCTGGCAAGGTACGGGTCTTCTTACGACGCCAGCGGTCGCACTGGCTGGGACATCACCATGACCGCCGCTGGCGGCGACGCTGGCAGCCTGTGGTCGTCTGGCGGTGGCGACAACTCCTTGGAGGCTCCGCCTCCGCCCAGCGTGGACTGGAGGGCCAAAGGCGCCGTGACGCCGGCTAGGACCCAAGGCTCAGGATGTGGTACGTAAACAAATTCGGGATTAATTAAGATGGCATCATCCATTTTAACTACTGCACGCCTCTCAGTTCCCTAATTTGCTACAACTTTGATTTTGCGTGCGTGCAGCCAGCTGCTGGGCGTTCGCGACGGTGGCGACGATCGAGAGCCTGAACTGGATCAAGACGGGGAAGCTGGTGCCGCTGTCGGAGCAGCAGCTGGTGGACTGCGACCAGTACGACGGCGGCTGCAACCGCGGCTACTACCACAGGGCCATGAAGTGGATCATGGAGAACGGCGGCCTCACCACGGCCGCCGAGTACCCCTACAAGGCCGCCAGAGGCGCATGCAGGCGCGCCAAGCCCGCCGTCAACATCAAGGGCCACCTGGCCGTCCCGCCCAACGAGGCGGCCCTGCAGAGCGCCGTCGCCAGGCAGCCCATCGGCGTCGCCATCGAGATCGGCAGCGGCATGATGTTCTACAAGAGCGGCGTCTACTCCGGCACCTGCGGCACGCGGCTCGAGCACGCCATCACCGCCGTCGGCTACGGCGCCGACGCCGCGGGGACCAAGTACTGGATCGTCAAGAACTCGTGGGGCCCGGCGTGGGGCGAGAACGGCTTCATCCGTATGAAGCGTGATGTCGGGGGCTCGGGGCTCTGCGGCATCGCCCTCGACACCGCCTACCCGACCATGTGATTCATTCCGTGTTAAGTAAACTACGTAAGTGTGTGTACCAACAACTACGTGCTTCATCGTGCATGTGTGTATCATCGATTGATTACATCGTGAGACTATTATTCGTGGTGTGGTGTGGTGTGGTGTGGTGCGTGTACGTACGTGTTACAACATGTATCATGTTTTGTCGTTAAAAAGGGAAAATTGTCGCCAAAAGCAAGTACGGCGGCGCAAAGTATATGTGTCTGTGTTTGTGTTTAGCATCTCCAAGTACGTCTGAGCTCTGTTGATTCTAATGTATACTACTATACTACCTCACGGTCGGTGACCAGATTCTTTTTTCAGGGCATACACAAATCTCGTACCGAAACGAACATCTGAGTATTTTTTTAAAGCCATACACAAATACGGTCAACATATTAAATGATCCGCCCGAAATTCAATAAAAATGATCCGCCAGAATTCAATAAAAGATGATCGGCAAAAATCATTTCCGGCCTGTGTAACCAGGGGATTTCTGGGTAGGCAACTGTTGAGAGTTGACTACACACGGGAATGTGACAAATCCTTTGTAACAAAAATCCCTAGAAATATATGTGAAATTTTTGAAAACATGTAGATAGTATGAGTTTGACATCACAACATTATGGTCCTGGTATCACTAGCATTTGACAATGGTTAATTTTTTGAAACCTTGGCCCAAAGCTTTATAACACAGGATGTAAACTCTGAAGTTGCTATAGAACTGAAAAATATAGGAACATAATTGAAGTATAAAGCGAAAGACGAAATGTAGGGGTGTGATTGCCCCTCCCCCCCCCCCCCCCCACAAACATGCCGTCACATGGAAAACACAAGTGATTGGATGCTCGGTCGAGGTTTGTGCCCCAACGGTGCAAAAATCGGAGACGACATGCACGTGGGACCTCAGCGTAAGATTTCCTAACGCAAAGCAACGTAGAGAATGAAATTCCATGGTGGTAGGACATGGCCAACTTATCGCCATCATCGTCAAGATTCCATATTATTCCTAGCTGTCTTTGTTCCCCGCAATTATTCCTAGCAGCACAAGCCATTAGCTACATGTTTATGTGGCAACCTAGATCTGTCATGAAACGCCGTCAAGGAAATAGTTTCAGTGATGGGGAAGGCGAGGGAATTTCTTGATAAGGTGTGGTGTTTCAGCAGCAAGAATTTATGTTACTATCGAAGATAAATAACTTTGTGGAAGGCGAGGGAAGCGATAAATAAATAAATTTTTCTTCAAAGGCACTTCAGGTAGCTAATGGCTTTTCATGACACAAATCTCGTACCGAAACGGACATCTGAGTATTTTTTAAAGCCATACACAAATACGGTCAACATATTAAATGATCCGCCCGAAATTCAATAAAAATGATCCACCAGAAATTCAATAAAAGATGATCGGCAAAAATCATTTCCGGCCGGTGTAACCAGGAGATTTCTGGGTAGGCAACTGTTCAGAGTTGACTACACACGGGAATGTGACAAATCCTTTGTAACAAAAATCCCTAGAAATATATGTGAAATTTTTGAAAACATGTAGATAGTATGAGTTTGACATCACAACATTATGGTCCTGGTATCACTAGCATTTGACAATGGTTAATTTTTTGAAACCTTGGCCCAAAGCTTTATAACACAGGATGTAAACTCTGAAGTTTGCTATAGAACTGAAAAATATAGGAACATAATTGAAGTATAAAGCGAAAGACGAAATGTAGGGGTGTGATTGCCCCCCCCCCCCCCCAAACATGTCGTCACATGGAAAACACAAGTGATTGGATGCTCGGTCGAGGTTTGTGCCCCAACGGTGCAAAAATCGGAGACGACATGCACGTGGGACCTCGGCGTAAGATTTCCTAACGCAAAGCAACGTAGAGAATGAAATTCCATGGTGGTAGGACATGGCCAACTTATCGCCATCATCGTCAGGATTCCATATTATTCCTACATGTCTTTGTTCCCCGCAATTATTCCTAGCAGCACAAGCCATTAGCTACATGTTTATGTGGCAACCTAGATCTGTCATGAAACGCCGTCAAGGAAATACTTTCAGCGATGGGGAAGGCGAGGGAATTTCTTGATAAGGTGTGGTGTTTCAGCAGCAAGAATTTATGTTACTATCGAAGATAAATAACTTTGTGGAAGGCGAGGGAAGCGATAAATAAATAAATTTTTCTTAAAAGGCACTTCAGGTAACACATGTTGGTGTTTATCTAATCTTGCCTATGATATAGATTTTTGCCGGATCACTAATTCTTTTTTGTTTGCTCGAATGGTATCCTCAAGTCCGTGAATATTTTGCTAAAAGATAAGAGCCCACCCTTATTGTATTAAAATAAAGGATTATCATTTATTTATACTAAATATTTATACTTGTTTACAACTCTTTAACTAAATGTAGAATTTTAACTTGTATACAATTCTATTACATTTCAAAAGTTGATCGTATAGTAAGGTCATAAAATAATAAATTGTTCTTTGTTACTAACATTTATAAAATAACCGTAAATACAATTCAGTAATTTTGATTCATAGTCTACAATGAAAATGACTTTAGTTGTTTCCCTTTTTCAGATCGTTGACATTTTATTTTTTCATCAAACTGTATCTCTCTAAATCCGAGCAAACAAAATCGCATGCCTTTTTGGATTAATTTTGTGAGACTAAACTAGTTATATTGTCTTCCCATGTGTATTCATATAAATATCTTGGTAGGGAGTCGTAAAACATATGGTTTAACAAATATCTTGGCATAAGCATAGGTTTTGTTGACGTTATTATGTTCATCAGGTGTAAGGGTTTTTTTGAATCATTGGTGATGAGGTCATGGTTCCTGTGGACGGCGACGGGTGGCATGGGTACTTTCTAGACTTTTTCTGTAAAACATGCACCGGCCACCGACGGTCATGGAGAACGGCGACCGAGTACCCGTACAAGGCGGCAAGAGGCGCTTGCAAGTGCGCCAATTCCACCGTGAACATCAAAGGAGATTTGGTGGTCCCACCCGGGAACAAGATGGCACTGCAGAGTAGAGCCCATTGGCGCCGTCATAAGACGTGGACCTTGCAAGGAACTCCTCGTGGGTGAGGTTGCCACGCTTGTTGGTGACACCAACCTTCTCCACACGTTTCTGCGGTTCACCTCGAAGCGCCGAACGCTTGTGATTGGCCTGCTACCAGGGGAACCTGTCCATCATCTGCATGTCGGTGCGGCCGCGGGCAGGCCGTGCATGAGCATAACTACTGTAACGACCGTTTATACAGCGCTCGATTGCTAGATGCGAGGACCGAGCAAGCGTTACTCAATCGTGCAGTGTCCACTACAGGAATGGGCCGATATGCCGAGGGTCGGGAACCCTCGGCGTAGCCTGTTTTGGTCGTCGGCATAGGCTACGCCGAGGGCCACCCTCGGCATATCTCCTCGGCGACTACCTCCCTCGGCAGAGTCACTATTGCCATCGGCGTAGCTCGACCCTCGGCGTAGGACGCTACGCCGACGGCAAAACCCTCGGCATACAAATTTTAAAAATTCAAATTTCCATTTTCAAAAAATAAAATCCAAAAAAAAATTCGAAAAAAATCATTTTTGGCTGTGCCGACGGCAAAACCCTCGGCATATAGTTTGAAGTTTTTTCAAATTTTAATTTATTTTACACTATTTTTTTTCCTTTTTTCACTTGTTTATCTTTCACCCAAGACACTTTTAACTCTAAGTATACTTAATCTTAGATCAAATTACAATCATGATTAAATTTTCCAGTCGGTTACCCATCCTCACACTACTCCAGCCTCAACATGCTTAACTTCTTGGTTCCATTTAAATAAATTTCCATTAAAGAATTGACACCCTGTGATGAATTCCGTGTTAAGTAAACTTCATATAGTGTGTACCAAAACAACTACGTGCTTCATCGTGCATTTGTCATGTCGTACCCACATATCGATTACATATCGTGAGGCATCATATATACTTAGTCTGTCATGTGTGTAAGTGTAACAATATATCATATATCATATCTTGTTGTGGAAAAGAGAAAAATGTCGCTAAACAAAAGTACGGTGGCGCAAAGGCTCTCTGTTGACACTAACATATACTACTACTACCGTGGAAGATCTGCATAAATGAACAACTGAGATCTAAATTTTTATCAAGCCTTACATAAATCTGCTCAGAGAAATAACCAAAAGTTCAATCGAAAAATTGTCCGCAAAAGTACAACACATATACAAATAACATGAAAGAAAGGCACACCAAAAACTACTAGGATGAATTCCTACTGCTTAAAACACTCATTTGATACCATATAGGATCGCATAATTCTAAGCGAGACCTATGGCATTATTACAGCATGGTCATAGCGCATGCAAACCGATAACATGGTCATAGTGCATACACAATCATAAAAATCATAGTGCATACAAACCGATAGCATAGTCATATGTATACAAATCGATAGCATGATCATAATGCATACATACCGATAGATCATAAAATTAGAACAAGCCGATAGCATAAACCGGCGTTATACATAAAAAAGAATATGCCACCTATTGCAGAGTGATGCTGATGATCCACCTTTTCCAGTTGTGTTGTACCTGTAAAGCGTTCATGAATTTGTTGCTAAAATAGTTTGTGTGGCTGCTTAACTCTACTATGGAAAGTACAATGCACCATCAAGAAGGACTTGATCATTCCATGTGCTAAGTACAATGCGGTATCCTAGTCCTTTGACCATTTAAGGCATTTCTTTTGAAATAGGATGTAACTTTTTGTGCTGATCATTTTGATAGGTTATACATTTTTTTCCGACATCGTATGCAAAAGATATTGCTATTTTACCGAGAAATAAACTTTGTTTTAAAAAAATGTCAAATTTAAAATTTGTTAATTTTCCCTACTAGTATGTTGCATAACATACTGGAATCTCAAAATATTTTATTTTTAAAATTTTCTATCATTTTATTTTGTATTTTACAAAGCTAAAAAAGATGATCCACGGGAGAGGGGGTGGACAGTGCGTGGGGAGCAAAAAAAAACCTAGAAAGGCTTTAGGCCCGGTTGGTATTACAAATCAGGACTAAAGGGTTTTGCACTATAGGTAGTCCGCTGCAACCCCTTTAATCCTGGTTGGTGTCTCCAGCAGAGACTAAAACGTTAGGGACCAGGACTAAAACTTTTTGGCGTCCTAACCATTCGAACCGGGACTACTAGTCCCGGTTCGTAACGCGGCCGACTAATGCTCCAGGGTGCTCCGAATGAAAGCCCTATTTTTCACATTGATGATTTTTTGAGTACTATATCTAGAGATTATGGGCACTCTAACTAGTGAAATTATGGGCCCTCTAACTTAGAACTGCTTTATTGAGTACTATATCTAGAGATTTAAAATAAAATCACCATATCACCATCTTTCAAATTGATAATTTTTTTATATGTGCATAATACAAATTCCCACTGCAACGTGCGGGGAATCTTCTAGTATACATAGTACTGGGGCCAACGCCTTCCCTCGATTTGGCATAGAACTGGTCATAGAGGAGAAAATAGAATGATCCATGCATGTCTCCTCTTGAAACGAACATCTGAGATATCATTTTTGGTGTCAAGGCATACACAAATCTTCTCAACAAATCAAATGATCCGCCAACAATTGGCACAAAAGAATCTACTAGCATGACTAATTTGCTGCCATCATGTAAGATCACGAAATTCTAAGCGAGATCTACAACATCCTAAGATCTACAAACTTGAAGGAATAATTACAAGTCAACTCAATAAAATATATGGTACATCAAAGATTAAACTTTTAGGATCCATGAAGTCAACTACCCATAGCATGGAAAACCAAAAAAAAAAAAGACGTATATTTCTATTATCATGGACTCACATCGTTCGAAACGCTCATGTGCGGATATCCGAAAATCCAACCAAAAGCTACAAGGTAATAATATACTAGCATTTGACAACGGTTAGTTTTTTTTAACCATCGAACGAAGCTTTATTACCTATATGATATAAACTATAAAGTTAATGTATAACTCAAAAAAGTAGGAACCTAATTGATGTCCGAAATGAAAGACTAAACTGGGGTGTGATTGGTTGGTTCTACACGCATCCCACCCCCGGCCCACTGGATGGAGAAAAAAGGTGATTGGAATATCCGTGTAGGTATGCATGGTGACTGGTGAGTAGTGACCCACATGCTACTAAAAGCTATCCTGAGTAAGACCCTTTGGGAATTGCCAAATCAGCCTTTTCCGTGGAGTCATGCTCCAAAGGTGCAAAAAAGCGAAGACGGCATACGTGTGGGAGGTGAGCATGAGATTTTCCGACGTGCAGCAACGTTTGGAATGAACTTCCATGATGCTAGGACATGGCTGACTTATCGCCATCATCGTCAGGATTCCATATTATCTAAATAAATTAAGGCTGTTACAATCGCTGGCTTCCCAGCGTTTTGACGGTGGATACATGCGCGTGTGGGCCTGTGTAGCTGCGTAGGTGGCGGCTGTTTCGAACTTGGCCGGTTCCGCATGGTCGGTGCGTGGCAGGCCAGATTTTGGGCCCCTTTCGCATGGCGTTTTCTTTTCCCACGAGCGCAGCGTTGTTTCCCTGGAGGTTTGACCGAGAGGGATCTTGGAGGTGCTTGTCGTCGGTTCTTCTATTTCTCGGCGAATCTTCCGTGGTGGTGATCTTCTTCGCTCTGTTCGGCGATATTTGGAGTTGCTTGGCCGCGGTTCTTCTCTTTCTTGGCGGATCTTCCCTGGTTGTGCCGTGTGCTGGTTTTTCCTGTTGTGGATCCCGTCTGGACGAGGCGCCTCGCTGGTGGGTGTCGCCCCTCTTCGTGCGGTCAACCGGCCGGCCGGGCTGCTTGAGGTATTTCCTTGCTGTTCCATTCTTCCTCTTCTTCAGGTTTGCATCAATATGGATATTCAGGATATTGTCGCCTTGCGTGATAGGTATTGAATCTATGCTTCCCTCAGATGTTGTGGTTTCTATTGCTTTTCGATTTTGTAGGATCTACCTGCTTCTTGGTTCGTGATGTAGGGGGTAGGTTGGTGTGTCTGTCCGTTACCTTATCTTTGCTTTTTTCCAGCTGCACTATTGGTTGGGTTCTTGTGGAGGATGATGTGGGGTTCAGTAGAAGTAAACCACCATGTTTAGATTGGTAATGAGGGCTGGCAAGTGCATATACAGTTGGCTAATCCTTAAGGCCGTGGAGAAGCTCAAGCTGTGTTTCCTTATTAGGGATACAGTGCCATATGTAGTTTGTTTTTACTAGAATGTTATATTTCTTTTTACGAAAGGAGTTAGGAAATTCATGTACAGTTGGTTCATGGTTAGGGGTACAGAATTTCTGAGGTTGTAATGAAACAAACAACCTCAATGATGGTGTTTCTTTTATCAGTTTGTTTTATGCACGTATCACTAGCTTTATGTTCTACAGTTAATAAGGCTTATTGCGAGAGCAGGATGGTTGCTGCATTATTGTAAAAAAAAACAAATGAAGAGAGTGTGATTAGTTAGTTTGTGGTTGTTGCCCAAAGAAAACTATTATGTTTATCAGTAGCTCGGGCCTGCTATATGAAACCACGTTTTATCCTATTAGATCTGTGCTTCATGTTATGTGTTTCTTGTGGGAGTTACTTTGTTTTAAAGGCACAAGTGTCTGACCTGATTGGACAGTGTTTTCCAGAAATAGAACCGGGTTCATTGCTGCCAAAGATGTGTGTATTCTTTTTTAATGTAAGCAATGGAGTTATGTTTTACCTTTGTTTTGTAATATCTCTGAGTTATCCTTTTAGTTTTTGAAGATTCTAAATTGTATTTTCAAGCGTAATGATGAAAGGAATATGTATTTTTAGGGACAATGGCATCGTTATTTGGTCAGATGCGTATTGTGAATGAGAGGACTACTATTTTGTGCTGATGGAGTAGTGTTGTTGTAATGCAAGCTTAGAGGAATTTCTACTGTCTTACATTTTTCTGGCTCATTAATATGTTGTCATTGGTTTGTCATATGCATGCTGGCATGATCTCCTTATCCAGTTGAGTTTATTATGGAAAGGGGCCAGCGATTTGAGTCCGATGAGATTCAGGTCGTCACTGTGCCAAAGATGGTTGGCATGAATCCGCATGTTGCTTCAGTATGCAATCTGTGTTTCTGAATTTGGGCGGTCTTCCGTCCAGCTTCTGTACGGACTGCAACGCAGCTGCCTAAAACCTGATCTGGGAGCACGGAGCCGCTATGCTGGTACCTGACGAGGATGATGTTGATAGCTAGGCGGAGGCAGGTGGACCGTGCAAGTCGTCAGTGGCGGAAGTTCTGTTGTCATATGCTTTTCTTCTTGATTTCTGCAGCTTCCTCTAGGTTTTGGTTATGGTGTTACAGTGGATATTTCTCCTTGATACAGACCGTCATGTGAGTGAGTGCACGCTGTGCTGCTGGCTGCAGGCGAGGTGGGCTGGCTGGGCAAGAAGCACAAGACACCCTTAGGTAGTTCCATGAATAACTGGATCAATTAGGTGAATTCTTGCTTGCTTAATTTGTGTATGATTTTCTTCCTCTATATCCCCTCCTTTCTTTATTTTTGCTCACCGTATTATGCAGCTATAATTCTCTACTTCCATCTACAATGCACAGGTCAGTAGACACGGCAGCACTTCTAGAATCTCGATTTTGTTGTCAGCGACCGTGAGGTATATCCTTGAAAAATGGAACACTTCATTTAATCGCTCTAGCTTAATATCCCACCTGAATTGTTGGAACCCATATGTGGCTCTTCTTTTCCCAAATAATATATTGATACCTCTAATTGTTGCAATTCAACTTCATAGACAGAGTCTTCCGTTTTTACCAATATAATTCAATGAAATTCTTCTATAAGTACTTAACGCAATTCTAATTCAACTATGATGAAATATTCATGTATTTACTTCATTTTCGTATGTTATATAAACAATTGCAAGATGACACAAAATATAGGCACATCAATTTTAGCGCGAATTGTTTGGAGGGGAAGTCTACCCTTTTTGATGCACACCTGAAGTTTCAGTTATATACAGAGTACACCGTCAAAGATGTCTGCTTCCCAGTACATGCACAGTACTTACACAGAGTAAGAATGCCACATTATTGCTACATAACAGTTCCACATATTTATACAGGGAAAAAAGTATGTGCGGTTAAACTGTAATTCTATCATTAAAGATCATAGAATTTTTCTCATGCTGTGCAATTCTTTGGTAACAAATTTAATTGCTTTCCATGTACAACTAACATAGAAATTTGGCCGCCATTTCAGGGAAACACAATGGAAATTTGTGTAACAGCCAATCGCATATTTCAATTCAGAGAACAATTGAAGGAAGGCTCAGTCTATAAATTTAAGATGTTGTACGCACTGAAGAAGTACAGAGCCGCAGATCATCTGTACCGAATAGGCGTTGCTTAACATGCAGAGATTCATGAAGTCATTCCTCAGCCCGGAAATTTCCCTCTGTTTGCATATATGATAAACAAAAAGGTATATTTATGTTTGCCAGAAGAAATGGCAGCCGGTTGAGAGAGCAAAGAGTTAGTCAAAGAGTCGGGATCTAGAAATGAGTTGAGATCTTGCAACAGCTAGCATCTCAAAGAAGTTGATGCAAAGCCTAGAACCAATATGAAGATTGTTTATAAAGAAGCCCAGTATCTTAGAAGTTCGCAAGAAGAAATGTCCATATTGTTGAACCATGGGCAGGGAGTGCCAAACCTTAGATGATGAGAGTGGTGAACTAGAATTTAGTACTGTAACATTGTGTCATTTCCATGCCGGTAATTATCTGTGATGTATGTTTTAAGAGATAACTGAAGAAGAGGTTAATTAGTTGATGTGTTAGTATACCGTGCTATATAATAGTATACTTATTCCACTCTATGGGATTGACACTTTTTTTTTTTTGCATATGACACAAAAAAAAATCGATTTTTTGTGAAACTTAGCGGGCATGTATATAATGTCACATATATGCGCTAAATTTTAGTTTAGATTTTGTTTAACATTTTAAAATGTTTTCTCAGGTACCAGGGACATATGCTCCCAAGTTCAAAACTGGTTTTCCGATACTATTAGTCCTATGGAGAACATTTATTTTACATTTGAACCTATGTTTGTTCTTTATTACCACATAGGCTAATGTATCAATGAATATATGTTCTGGTTTGGAGGGTGCCCATTAGATAAGGATTGATCCATTGCTCCTGACATAACAAAGCTACTTTAGGTATTTACATTGCCATTGGAAGAGAGGCGTCGACATAATCTTTGTTATGTGTAACCCTCAAGTAAAAATATTATGTTGTGTTTAGATAAAATAATTATATGTGGACGCCTAGAGCATGAATAGTTTTGTGTGTGTTTTAGTGAAGCAGTAAATAATTTGAAATATATGGCGCATGAATGTTTATCTTTAGGAAAAATAACATAGGATTAGTATAATATGTCTTTATAATTTGATTTTAAATAATATACCTAAACTAAGACTTGTCTTCTGATGAAAAAAGTGTTAACACTCAAAAAATATTATTGTCGTTTCTTCCCGGGAAAAACACATGTAATATCACCAGGCAGACCAGATATTGCCCAATGCATTGTAGGCGGCGCGGCGAAGTGTGCATACGCATCTAGTTATCACTGGTCCTTATTCCGGACAATAATTCCCGGTGGTGCAAGCCATCACCTACATTTTAAGTTGCAATTTAGATCGTTCATGAAAACACCATCATGGAAAATATTTTCACCATGGTGGCCTTATGGAATTCCTTTATATGGGGCGGTGTTTGAGCATCAGGAATTGATGTTACTAGTGAAGATAAACAAACTTGCGAACAAAACACGAGAATGGATAATTAGATAAATTTTATTAAAATTAAGAAATTATAGTTAAACCCCCATAGCGAGCTCCAATATATGCCCCAGTACAAGCATATTTTAATCCAAAATAATAGAGATCCTTTAGTATTAAAATAAATGATTATCATTTATTTATACTAAACATTTTTACTTGTTTATAACTCATTTACTGAATTTACAATTTTAACTTGTTTACAATTCTATTCCATTTCAAAAACTGACCATATAATGTGGACGTAAACGAATACATTATTCTTTGTTACTACCATTTAGCAAATAAATGTAAGTAAAGTTCAGTAATGTTGATTCATCGTCTGCAATGAAAATTATATTAGTTGTTTCCATTTTTCAAATCTTTGACATTTTGAACTTTTGATAAAACTGAATTTCTCTAAATACAAGATAAATGAAACCACCTGCCTTTTTGGATTACTTTTGTGGCACTTGATTAGTTATATTGTAGTATATATATGTTTGTGTTCTCATCTACTTGTATTCTCAAATATCTTTGTAGGGAGTTGTAAAACACATGGTTTCACAAACATCTTGGCATAGATTTTGTTGATGTTATGTTCAGTAGTTCTAGAGTGTATATTTGGTGTAAGTATTTTCCTTGAATGATTAGTGGTGAAGTCATGGTTCCCATGGACGACGGCGACGGGTGACACACGTACTTTCTAGGCTTTTCCAGCAAAAACTTGGACTAGCCATCACGAGTCATGGAGAAGGGTGGCCGAGTACCCATACAAGGCGGCAAGAGGCAATGTCGAAGGAAATCTGGCAGTCGAACGAGCTGGCACTATAGAGTAGAGCCCATCCACATCTTAAGACACGTACCTTGCAAGGAACTCCTCCTGGGTGAGGTCGGCGAACTGGTTCTGGCGGAGCTCGTAGACGAGGTCGCCGTTGTTGCTAGTGGTGTCAATGTACTCCACGTTTATGTGGTACACCGCGAAGCACCGAAGCCTCTCCTCCACGCTTGCAAACGAGCGGTTGTGAGTGGCCTCCGGCCAAGAGCAGGCCACGCATAAGTAAAACTACTGTAGCAATCGCCGGCGTGGCCAAGGGGAAAAGCTAGCAATGTGGATCGATTTACACTAGTTGTGACTTGTGACTGCTTAAACATCCAAGTTATATGTGTTTACGTAGCGCTCGATTTCCAAGTGCGAGTGACCGAGCGAGAGTTACTCATGGAGCGCGGGAACAACGGTTTAGGCTGTGCTGGGTTGGCTGGCGGCGATAAATACATACATGTTGCTGCTAGCGATGCATGTAGTTGAGGAATAGTAAGGATCTGGATTTTTCTTGCTGCCTTGTAGCGGGCCTTGCCAGACGGGGAAAGATGACCGAGTTTGTTTGTTTTGGCCCGCATAGGTCGAGGCCACGAAAAGTACAGTTCAACGGCGCAAACAGACAAAGATGTGCGGATTGATTCCATTCCCAACCAAAATTTTGGTTGTAGGATGGGTTCAATCGAAAAAAAACGTCTCAGTGTGAACGTATCTCAAAAATAGATGGCCACGATGTCTGGGACGATCTAAAACCGGTCCAAATCTGGGCTTTGTTTGCGTGGCCGCGGACACCAAGAGCTGGCCGCTCGTGTCCTCCGCTGGTCCGCATGTCTGCCTCCCAAAACAAACCTAGAGGATGGCCGATAAAGCTGCCGCCGCCGCCACCATCGGAGACGAGGCCGAGCTCACGGCCGCTGTTGCTCCTGTCGTGGAGAAAGCCCCGGACGTTCCGATTGTCCCGCAGCCCGCGGTGGCGATGAAGAAGGTGAAGCCCGAGCTCACCGCGGAACAGAGGACTATCGAGAGCAAGAAGCGGCCCAACCGGCATCGGGCACTCGAACAACAGAAGAGGGAGGTCGCTGCCTTGGAGGAGCGGCAGAGGGCGGCCGATCAGGTCCAACTCCTCCAAACGGAGGTGAAGGCGAAGGCCATTAAAGAGCATGACATGCTCATTTACGGCATGTGGTAAGCGCCGGCATAGCCTCGGCGGGAAGCACAGCCTCGTTCGTGACCCGGCCTCCCCGGGCAACAGCCCCGCCGACAGCCCCGTTTGGGTACCCGTCCGGCGCGTACGAAATGATGGCGCCAGCGGGGTGGTTCTCGTACCCGCCAGTGGATGGGTCACCGGAGGTGGGCGAGTCCATGAAGGGGCCGTCGCCTTCGTCCATTGACCTCAACCGTGCGTCGGCGGTGCACTCCAAGGCCCCCATGCAGCTGCCCGCAGGAGCGATGGCCGGTGCCCGCACTCTGTTCGACGACTTGTCGGGTGAGTGTGTGTCGGCACCATGAATATTGACGAGGATCCGTTGTTCGTTGACGAGCTCACACAAGCCGCAGCTGCACAAGGTCGAGGCCATCGCGTTAGCAAAAGAACCAGCAACTCCACGAAGCTGGAAGACAAATGACCTATTTTCCAAAGAAATAGAACATTTATTGGCCTGAATTCAATCAAACCCTGAATTCACAACGCGTGAAATCAAATCATCCCACTTTTTTGCAGGTTTTGCATGCGTAACCTCTTCCTGATCACTATCCCAAGAAGCTTCACTCTCAGAATCACGATATCTATTGCCCTTTTTACTTGAACTGTTTACAGAATCATGTAAGATCTCTACTTTGAGTTTTGGATACCACTTACGGGCCTCCCTTTTCCACGGTTGCAAAAAGGTCACAGGACAGATAACAATACTAGGCTTGTACATACCACTGTCATGCAAAGCACCAAGAAATGACAAGACCTGGACGGTCTTCCCTAGGCCCATTTCATCACCAATTATTCCACCAGCCCTTGACAATGTAACAAACAAGTTTTATTAAAAATAAAATCTATGCAAGAACGTATGTTGGATGATGTGTGTATTAGATTAAGTAGCATGATTTTAGTGGTTGAATAGTGACTCCACGTTTCTATGGTAGAAGCGCCGCAGCCTCTCACACCCATGTCCTATTATAGAGCCCACCGTTATAGATTTAAAATAAATGATTACAATTTATTTACACTAAATATTTTCAGCGTGCATTTGTGATGTCGTACCCACATATTGATTACATATCGTGAGGCTTCACATATACATAGTGTGTCATGTGTGTAAGTGTAACAATATATCATATCTTGTTGTGGAAAAGAGAAAAATGTCGTGCCAAGTGTTATATTGTGATCCAAATTCATATACTAAAGGGGCCGGGGCTAACTTCTGACGAGTGGAGCGAGACCCGTCGCCAGTGCATCCGTTGACCGCGTAAAGTGGATTTCTGCTATGCAAGAGAAGATGCAATCGCTTCACAAGAATGACACATGGGATGTTGTGCCCTTGCCTAAACAAAAGAAGGTTGTCCGATGTAAGTGGATATTTAAAAGAAAGAAAGGTTTGTCTCCTAATGATCCTCCGAGGTTTAAGACAAGGTTAGTAGCAAAAGGTTTCAGCCAAATTCCAGGTATTGATTATAATGATGTATTATCTCCGGTTGTGAAGCATAGTTCTATTTGTGCATTCTTTGGTATTGTGGCTATGCATGATCTTGAGCTTGAGCAGTTAGATGTAAAGACTGCTTTTCTGCATGGTGAGCTTGAGGAGGAGATATACACCAACCTGAAGGTTTTGTTGTGCTAGGTAAGGAGGATCTTGTTTGCAAGCTAAAGACGTCCCTTTATGTTTGAAACAGTCTCCAAGACAGTGGTATAAAAGGTTTGATTCGTTTATGATTGCACATAAGTTTAAGAGATCTCAGTATGATAGTTGTGTTTATATTAAGTTTGTTAATGGATCACCAATATACTTGCTGTTATATGTTGATGATATGTTGATTGCTGCCAAGAGCAAGAAAGAGATCACTACTTTAAAGTCACAATTTATGCTGCTAAGAAAATATTAGGTATGAAAATTACAAGAGACAGAAAATCAAGTGTGTTATTTCTTAGTCAGCAAAATTACATTCAGAAAGTTCTTCATCGTTTTAATATGCATGATGCAAAGTCTGTTAGTACACCTATTGCTCCTCACTTTAAATTGTCAGCATTGCAATATCCTAGTACTGATGGAGATATTGAGTACATGTCACGAGTTCCATATTCTAGTGTTGTTGGTTCCTTGATGTATGTCATGGTCTGTTCTCGCCCTGATTTGTCATATGCTATGAGTTTGGTCAGTCGATACATGGCTAATCCTGGTAAAGAACATTGGAAAGCTGTTCAGTGGATTTTCAGGTACCTTCGTGGCACATCCAAAGCTTGCTTGAAGTTTGGCAAGACCGGTGAGGGACTCGTAGGCTATATGGATTCAGATTTTGTTGCCGATTTGGATAAGAGAAGATCCCTCACAGGTTATGTGTTCACTGTTGGTAGATGTGTTGTGAGTTGGAAGGCAATGTTACAACATGCTGTTGCCCAATCTACGACCGAAGCAGAATATATAGCAATTAATGAAGCTTGCAAAGAGTATGTTTGGTTGAAAGGTTTGTATGTTGAGCTTTGTGGAGATGATTCTTGCATTAACTTGTTTTCTGACAGTCAAAGTGCAATATACCTTACTAAACATTAAATGTTCCATGAGAGGACAAAGTACATTGATATCAGGTACCATTATGTGCGCGACATTGTTGCTCAAGGTAAACTGAAGGTATGCAAGATAAGTACTCATGAAAATCATGTTGATATGATGACAAAGCTAGTTCATATTTCCAAGTTTGAGCTTTGCTCGAGCTTGGTTGGTATAACTATTTATTCCAAGTGGCTGTTGGCGCTAGCAAGTGTTTTTCTTTGTTGTTCAGGGGATTGTTGAAGTTCATGCTACAAGATGTAATTTGTCTCAAGGTGGAGTTTGTTATATTGTGATCCAAATTCATATACTAACGGGGGGCTAACTTCTGATGAGCGGAGCGAGGCCCATCGCCGGTAGGCTTGGGCCGATATATACATCTTGTAAGCCGCCGTCTAGGGTTTATCAGATTATAAGATAACCCACAGAGTTTGTAAACACTCCCGATATATTGAAGTTTTGATAGCTGGCGCCCGTGTTTTTTTCCCCTTCTGTGTTGGAAGGGATTTTCCACGTTAAATTTTGTATCTCCGCTGCGTTTACCTTTATCATCATTCGTTATTTTCTTGTCACTTTTATAACACCAAGTCTATGTCTATGTTTGTATTTAGCATCTCCAATTATGTCTGAGCTCTGTTGACCCCAACGTATAGTACGACACGGTGGAAGATCTGCCTAAATGAACAAGTGAGATCTAAATTTTTATCAGGGCTTACATAAATCTGCTCAGAGAAATAACCAAAAGTTCAATCAAAAAATTAATGTAAACACATATACAAATAACATGAAAGAAAGGCACACGAAAAAACTATTGCTTCAAACAATCACTTGTTGCCCTATAGGATCGCAGAATTCTAAACGAGACCCACAACATCCTTATAGCATGGTCATAGCGCATACAAACCAATAGCATGATCATAGTGCATACACAATCATAAGAATCATAGTGCATATAAACCGATAGCATAGTCATATGCATACAAATCGATAGCATGGTCATAATGCATGCTACTGATCTACCTTTGCAACTTGTGTTGGACCTGTTAAAGCGTTCATGAATTTGTTTCTAAAATAGTTTGTGTGGTTGCTTAACTACACTATGAGAGTACAATGTACCATCAAGAAGGACCTGGTCATTCCATGCTAAGTACAATGCAGTATACTCATCCTTTGACCATTTAAGGCATGTCTTTTTGCACTTCATCAGGGATACACCAATGTCAAATGAAATCAAGTAAACAACACATCGGCGTATATCTGTCTACCTCATTCACAAGAAGAAAAGTGGCTAATATTACGCCTAAGCTCTTTGTCTCTGTTTGTGTTTAGCATCTCCAAGTATGTCTGACCTCTGTTGACTCCAACGTATATTACCTCATGGCCGGTGGAGGATCTAGAGTACTGATCCAAGGTTCGAAATGAACTTTTTTTATGGCAGAAGAGGTCGGAAGGCCAAAAAAAAATGTATCAAGCGGCGGGATAACTTACAACAAGGACCCTGACATATGCAGAGATAGCAAACTGGTACTCAACATTTACAACAAAGACCCTATCAAAAAAAGTAAAAGGCAATCAGACCCTTGTTCTCCGCCGGAGCTTAGAAAAGATCTGCACACATAACCACCGTCATCAACACCGGGGACTTCGTCACTAGGGCTTCCATCGGCATGGAGCACCGCTCTAAGATCGAATATCTGCCGCAGCAACGCCACAACCTGGAGGAAGAAGATGTTGCAGTGCTAGCCGAACACCACAGCATGGATTAGCATCTACGGGACACGAATCACGTCGACAATCTCAACCTTCATGGATGAACTCTGTGGGAGAACTGCACAAACAAATTCATGAACTATTTCCTCAGCTCTAACCTCCAAATCCATTCGCCTCTTTCGCCTACATGGCGACGAGATGGAGCAGACAGCAGAGGAGGGAGAGCATTGTTCTTGACCTCTAGACCTAGATTTTGCACATTGAGCATATTCCATAAGGGAGCTGCAAATGAACCCCTTCCCGTCTTCGGCTCCGTCCTCTAGAGCACCATAGTAAGAAGCAGAACCACCGCCGGCCGCCGAACGGAGCGGAACTCGGATGTGTTTGTGACCTCAATCCCCTTCACATAGCGTCAGTTTCCAATAGAAGAAGCACGCCAAACCAAAAGCAACTAAACTCGCACCTAATATACATACTACCGGGGCCAGCGCACTGCCTCAATTCCGTAGAGAGGTCATAGAGGAGACACTAGAATGAGTCATGCACGCCTCCTATTGAAACGGACATATGAGTCATGCACGCCTCCTATTGAAACGGACATCTGGGATTTTTTTTGTTAAGGTATACACAAATATGCTCAACAAATCAAATGATCCTCCAAAAATTCAATAAAAAGGATCCGCAAAAAGTACAATACACCTACAAATAACATGAAGGCACAAAAAAATCTACTAGCATGAATTTCTTCTCCTTAAAACACTAATTTTCTGCCATCATGTAAGATCAAAAAATTATAAGCCATATCTACAATATCCTAAGGTCGACAAACTTGAAGGCATAAATACAAGTCAACTCAATAAAATATATGGCACATCAAAGATTAAACTTTTAAGATCCATGAAGTCAACTACCCATAACATGAAAAACCACAAAATATATATATATATATAGGACATATTCATACTACACCCGGGTGTAGTTACACCCACGCGTGTTTCTCATAATCTAGAGAGTATCTATCATACTAGATAGTATGTACATGTAGTATGAAGTATATAAAACTATTTTAGAATTATATATACTACTTTGTAGGTAGTATGTACATTTTTTTACGTAGACTCACTTTTTACGTATACATATGCATGTATTTCGGATATATAGTGCATACTATGGGTTCACTTGCATTTTTTTCACCAAACTTAGTTTGGAGTATCTTAGATATAGTATACGAACATACTCAAACCGATAAAGTATCGTATATACTTCCGTACGAAAGTATATAGATATGGGTGTAACTACACCCAGGGGTAGGAAGTATTTATCCTATATATATATATATATATATAGTCTATATATATAGGATAAATACTTCCTACCCAGGATATATATATATATATATAGTCTATATATATATATAGTCTATATATATAGGATATATATATAGACTATACTATATATATATATATAGTCTATATATATAGGATAAATACTTCCTACCCAGGATATATATATATAGGATAAATACTTCCTACCCCTGGGTGTAGTTACACCCATGTCTAATATACTACCATACGGAAGTATCTATGATACTTTATCGGTTTGAGTATGTTCGTATACTATATCTAAGATACTCCAAATAAAGTTTTATGAAAAAAATGCAAGTGAACCCATAGTTTGCACTATATATCCGAAATACATGCATATGTATACGTATAAAATGAGTCCACGTAAAAAAAGTACATACTGCGTGCAAAGTAGTATATATACTTCCAAAATAGTTTTAAATACTTCATACTAGATGTACATACTATCCGGTATGATAGATACTCTCTAGATTATGAGAAACACGCATGGGTGTAACTACTGGAAGCTCAATTGGGGCACCTAGGAGCATGGGCACCAAACGTGTATTTCGTAGATACCTGGAGTGTACGTGTCTAAATTACACATACCTAAGGTTTACATACCTAACATATACACATACAAGTTACACATACCTAACATTTACATACTTAACATACACACATGCAAGTTACACATACCTAACATATATATACACGTATCAGTGTACGTACACCTTAGGTATGCAATACCTTAGGTATGTATCACTTGAGTATGCATATCTTAGGTATGCATACCTTAGGTATGTGTAACTTAGGTATGTATACCCTCAGGTATGTGTACTACAAAGCAAAAATACGCGTATCTAGGTATCTATTATCATGGTCTCACAACGTTTGAAACGTCCATGTGTGGATACCTAGAAATCCAACCAAAAGCTGCAAGATAATAGTATAGCATTTTCACAACGGTTAGTGAATTCTACTTTTTACCCTGTAGTTATGAAATTGTGACACACATTACCCCATTTAGTGGAGTTTCTACCAAAATATCCCATTTAGGAGACTTTAAGCATGGTTTCATCATAATTTAACATTTTTCTTATAATTGTTCGGTAGGACAGGCATGATACATCGATGTAGAGTGACAAAAAATGTAAATATCAGAGGGCATCATGGACAATTATGTCCAAACTTCTTTAATCCATATGTTTCATTCCTCACTATCGTCTTGATATTTTTGGACCATGATCATCACTAACACCTTGTCCAATAGACACACATCAGAAAACAAGGATCCAAAGCTTTTAAAATGGGTAATCTACACAAATTTTCACTATGCGGGGTAATTAGTGTCACAAATGCATAACTAGGGGGTAAAAAGTGGAATTCATCGGATAAAGCTTTATTACCTTGATGATATAAACTCTGAAGTTAATGTATAACTCAAAAAGTAGGAACCTAATTGATGTCACAAATGAAAGACTAAAACTAGGGTGTGATTGCTTGGTTGAAAACATATCCCACCCCCACCCACCGGATGGGAAAAAGGCGATTGGATGCTCCATCTAGATATGCATGGTGAGTGGTGACATGCATGGTAGTAAATCACCCTTTGGTAATGTAAGGGTATATTTCCCCTATGTGTGGTTTTGGTAATTAATGGCAACCCCTATGGACTAATGTTTTCATTAAGTTTATATGAAGGAATATTCCATAGGTACTTGTATTCCATGTGTTGGATTCAAATATGGATGCCATGAAGATAAAGATATACCTTGTGTATTGGCATCAAGATCATCAATTTGAAGATATATATGTGATATGATCAAGAAGAAGAAATGAAGATAGAGTTCTTATGTGGAACTCAATATTAGCCATGCTCTAGCTTATGTGATAAGCAACGAATGATCAAGATCTTGAGCGCTTGATTCCAAGTGAAGAATTCTTTATACACCTCAATATAGTATGATAGAGCATGAGAAGATACAAGGCTGACCAATACAAAGAGTGAAGAATAGATTCAAGATTGGTCAACACATGAAGCATGAAGAATGTGCCACGAGAAGTCATGTGGTATGGTAAGCCGTGTCAATCATGCTTTATGAACTAATCCATCATATATGTTCCCTTGTGTTGTTTATGTGGGTTAGGTATCTTTCCATGGGCATGCATCAAAAGTGAGATCTCATATAGCCCATGAAAGGATAACGTCAAGTGGTGATCGTCATCAAGGTTGAGTTGGGCAAGTTCAAGTTGAGCATCTCAAGAGGATCATATGCTTGAAGCTTGCCGTTCATTTGGTGATAATGGACATGTGAAGATGTGCACCAATGGAGCTTCCCCATCATGGTGTATGGGGGAGCATTTGTGAGTCTTCACGAAGCAACAATGATGAAGTGAGGCATTCCGGCTTGAGTGGAGCTTGAAGAGTTATCATCAAGATCAAGTGGGATGCGCAAGGCAAAGTTATAGTCTTGATAGGTTTCCTTTTACCGGTCTCAAGGTGATTGATGGGAGACCGGATTATAGGATAGATAGCCACACTATCAAGAGGGCCTTTCGGTTGGGTAACTTGATCACATCGTCTTAGGGAGCTCAATCCTTTGCATATTTAGCATATTCCTATTGCTTCTTGGTGTTTCTCTCTGAGAGGTTCTTGAGCTTGTTGCTAGCTTTACAGCAAGCCCAAGTTCATTGAAAACAGAATCCGCATGCATCTTCTATTGCATTTTCGAGTTTGGACGTCTTCACTGTTTCTTGACGGTGGGAGACTCCCTCTCTAAAAAAATCTAAAAATATCCTGTGAGGAGTCTCTATATTTCTTTGGGATTCTATTCGTCATTATCTTTCCAACAAAATTGGTTTCATGTCAATCGGGGTCCGGACACAAAAGTTATCACAGTTTTTGTATAACATGTTTTCCTGCTGGCCCGGTTTCTCGCCTGGCGTGACCGGCCGACCCACCGGCTGGCCCGGTTCAAACCGGCCTGTGGACTGGTGCCAACCGGGCCATGTACTGTAAGACACAGAAGTGTCCCGGTCATGTCCCGGTCACAGGCCCGGTTTGGACCGGCCAGGTCCGGCCTGTGGCCCGGTCTGACCGGCACCTGGACCGGACGGCCTGGCCCCAGGCCCGGTTGACCGGCCTCCTCGACTGTGCTGAGCTGAAACACATCCAACGGTTATATTTCTCCCTAGACTATAAATAGGCCTTCTTCCACCTTGGGCTGTATAAGTTCTTCCACTCTCTCTCCTCCATTGTTGACTTTGAAGAACTTGCCCTCTCTCTTGATTCCCCCCATGATTCTTGCTCATTCTTGAGGGATCTAAGAGAGGAGATCTAGATCTACAATCCCCACCAATCCATCTCTCCTCTAAGTGAGGGGAACTCTTTGGATCTAGATCTTGAAGTCATTTGTTGATTTCCTTTTTGTTCTTCCTCTCTAATCTCATCCTAGCATTTGTTGCTTTGGTGGGATTTGAGTGTGAAGGATTTGAACACCTCTAGTGTTCTTGCTTTGCATCATTGCATAGTATTGAGCTCTCAACCACGATTAGTTCGAGTGAGAGACCGTGAGCTTGTTACTCTTGGAGGGAGACCTCCTAGTTGGCTTGGCGTTTGGTGCTCCGGTGATCTCTTCAAGGAAGATTGTGAAGAGGCCCGGACTTCTCCTTCGTGAAGCTTGTGAAGTGGTTGTGGAGCTTGCCATCTCCGGAGTGGAGGAAAAGCTAACCATAAGGAAAGGGCCATTATCCTTCGTGGGTTTGGCTCGGAGAATAGGGTGAGCCTTCGTGGCGTTGGGGAATCCTTCGTGGGACCTCCACTGTTCCAAACGTGACGTACCTTCTTGCAAAGGAAGGGAACACGGAAATACATCCTCGTCTCCGCGTGCCTCGGTTATTTCTATACCCGAGATTACTTTCCTTGTGATAGCCATCATGCTTGAAGTACATATATCATGGTATCACTTGTGCTTCATATATCTTGTGCCTATCTTGCTTAGCTCTAGTTGTTATTGTTACACTTAGTTGATCCTAGCATATTTAGGAGTTGTGCTTGTAAGCTAAACGTTAGTTTAATTCCGCATTCTTACAAGCCAAATCCGTAAGAGTTTTTAAACACCTATTCCCCCCCCCCCCCCCTCCCTCTAGGCGACATCTCATCCTTTCAGGTAATTTCCAATCGGCCTTTTGCGTGGAGTCATGCCCCTAAAGTGCAAAAAACGGAGACAACATATGCATGGGAGGTTGGCATGAGATTTTCTGACGCGCAGCAATGTTCGGAATGAACTTCCATGGTGCTAGGACATGGCCGACTTATCGCCATCATCATTAGGGATTCCATATTATTCCTGGTACATCTTCCTGACTTATCGCCTACATTTTCTGTTGTAACCGGGATCATTCATGAAACGCCATCATGGAAATACTTTCACGATGGCGGCTTTCAAGAATTTCTTCATATGGGGTGGTGTTTGAGCAGGGGGGATTCATGTTACTAGTGAAGATAAATAAACTTGCGAACAAAACAAGAAATTGGATAAACATATAAATTTCATTAAAATTAAGAAACTATAGTTGAACACCTATTGTGTGCTCCAATGGTATGCACCAATGCAGGCATATTTTGATCAAAAATAAGAACGGCCCTTTAGGATTAAAATAAATGATTAACATTTATATTAAACATTTTTACTTGTTCATAACTCATTTACTGAATGTACAATTTTAACTTGTATACAATGCTATTGCATTTCAAAAATTGACTGTATAATATGGATGTAAAATAACACATTGTTCTTTGTTACTACTATTAAAGAACTAACTACAAATACAGTTTAGTAATGTTGATTCATCATCTGCAATTTAAATTACATTGGTTATTTCCCTTTTTTCAAATCTTTGATATTTTGAACCGTTGATAAAATTAAAATTCTCTAAATCCAAGAAAAATGAAACTACGTGCCCTTTTTGATTAATTTTGTGACACTTAATTAGTTATATTGTAGTATATATATTTGTGTTCTCATCTACTTGTATTCTCAAATATCGTAAAACACATGGTTTAACAAATATCTTGGTACAAATTTTGTTAATGTTATGTTCAGTAGTTCTAGAGTGTATATGAGGTGTAGGTTTTTCCTTGAATCACTAGTAAAGAAGTCATGGTTCCTGTGGACGGCGGCGACGGGTGACACGCGTACTTTCTAGGCTTTCCCGCAAAAAGTTGCACTTGCCAGCACCAGCCATGGAGAAGGGCGGCCAAGTACGTGTGGAAGGCGGCAAGATGGGCTTGCAAGCGCGCCAATTCCATCTTCAATATTGAAGGAAATCCGGTGGTCCCGCCCGGGAACGAGCTGCCACTACAGAGCAGAGCCCATCCATTTCATAAGACGCGTACCTTGCAGGGAATTCCTTGTGGGTGACTTCGGCGAATTGGCTCTCGTCCAGCTCGTAGGTGAGATCGGCGTGCTTTTTGGTGGCGTCAATGTACTCCACGTTTCTGCGATACACCTCGAAGCACCGCAGCCTCTCCTCCGCGCTCGCATAAGAACGGTTGTGATCGAGTGGCCTGCCACCGGAGAAACTTGTCAGTGCTGCTCCTCGACGCATGTGGCAAACATGCCACACATGAGCAGAACTACCATAGGGATCACCGGCCATGCGCCGCCAAGGAGAAAGCTAGCCATGTCGACCGATCTACACTAGGTACCGTGTGCTTAAACATCCAAGTTATATTACTACCTTTATTTCAAAATATAAGAGTTTATAGCTTTCTAAAAAGGTTTATATTTTATAACTGAGGTAGTATGTGTTGATAAACCCTACCTATCGGGTCGATTGCAATCAAAACGTCCGAACTCTCCAACGCCGTTGATCGCGTTCTGAATCGAGCGTTTGGGCTTGCACGGTTCCACCTAGCTTTTCCCATTAATTATGTGCATGCCGTTGCACGCACTGCTTCCATCCCTGATCCCGGACCTCACCGTCCAACTGCCATCTCCAGCCTCTTCTTGCTATGCTTCCTTCTCCTCCGTCGTGTCATTTTTCATGTTCGTGTGTATCTAAAGTTCTGAACCTATGGCAATAGCATGGCATTCCGACCATGAGCACCGAGGCCGCCGTTATCGTCAGCAGTGCCACCGCTCATCGTCTCATCAGAGTACGTCCACATCAATCTCTAGGTCACGGGGTAGATGCACCTCTCTTGGTGATGCTCCTGTCGAGGCCGAGACTGTGCAATGCAAATTTTGATTCATCGTCTGCAATGAAAATTACACTAGTTATTTCCCTTTTTCAGACATCTTAAACTTTCGTAAAAATAAACCTCTCTAAATCCAAGAAAAATAAAATCACGTGTTTTTTGGATTAATTTTGTGACACATAACTAGTTGAATTGTAGTACATATGTTTTTCCTTCGCAGCTAGTTGTATTCTTGAATATTTTGGTAGTGTTGTGTCAAAAAAAAAATTTGCTAGTGAGTTGTAAAACACATGGTTTAACAAATATCTTGGCATATTTTTTTAATTAATGTTATGTTCAGTAGTTCTAGAGTGTATATGAGGTGACGAGCCAATTGGTGTCATAAGACGTCATGTACCTTGCAAGGAACTCCTCGTTGGTGAGGTCGGCGAACTGGTTTCTCGTTGTGCTTGTAGGTGAGGTCGCCGCACTTAGTGGCATCAATGTACTCCACGTTTCTATGGTTCAGCGCGGGAAGCTGGGAACAACACTTAGTGTCGGGTTGGTTGTTGGGCCACAAATGCATACATGCTTCTGGTGGCGAATGAGTTGTTTTTATAATTGTAATGCAGTAATATTACCAAGATATCAATTGTACCTCTCCACTACCAAGATGTCTAAAGACATTAAAGATGTACATAGCAAAAAAAAAAATGACCATGTCGCGATGATCAAACACACGCAACAACAACAACACTCTAACCACCAAAGACAATATTCAGACTAAAAAAAAAGATTCTCCAAAAGCAACGGTTCCGGCCACCATAATTTTCTCCAGCTCTAACAATATCATGAAAGTCTATAACGTTCGCGGCAATGCCCTCAGGAAGCCGTTGTAGTGGCTGAGAATATAGGCGTGTATGACCGAACCATTTTCGATCTAGATATCACTCGACAGTCGCTAGATAGAAGGCCGACGTCAACTAGAGCCGCAATTTAGCGCAAAAAGAGCACCAAGGTTAACCCACCTTTACTCAGCCCAAGCCACACAGGTGGTCTCGACCCTCCATCGACAACTCATGCGGCCATGACGGCAGAGAATAAGACGACTCGGGGGCCGCCACGACTTCAAGCACACGGTATGCAGAATTTACGAAACACAAAAGCTTACAACTCTAACATGCTTCTCAGGTGATCCTTTAAAATCGAGATATGTTACAGAAAGATTATTGTGGTGTTTTGGAACATGAAAGCATATGCTTTCTCTATTTTAAAATGCATCTTACCCATATTTTAAATTTTTAAAGAAAACTGAAATAAAAAATTCGCACAAACATTATTGTGTTACTAAGCACTCACAAAGTCGTTTCATAAAAAGTCAACTTACCATGTAGCATGTATAAAAAAGATAAAATTTAGTGCTAAAAATAATGATTTTTACAAGATAAATTTTCTCTTTTTTATATAGACCACAAAAAATATTAGTTTCTGTAAAACTTGATGAAGGTACATGTATGGAGGCACATATATATTAAGGAGATTTACAATTTTTATGAAAAAAAAAAAATGAAACTTTAAAATATGATTGTTTTGGTAGAAGGAGCATAACCCTGGAGCCAAATTGAATTTCGGAAGATTACTGTGTTACCATTCAAATTGTAGTTCGTTTCACACTATGCAATGCACACCAGAGAAAAACCATAAAGCAAAGAAATTTACGGAGTAGCCAAATATGGAACCAAAACCTAACATGGCTCTGTTCTTCGGGCCAATATGGAACCAAAACCTAACATGACTCTGTTCTTCAGGCCAATATCTTCCATTGCAAAACTAAAAGAATCAATTATCCACGTTAAAAGATATAAGAGGAAATTCTCAATTCTGCATCACAATCTTATCTAAACGAACTTATGCGTGTATCTACTTCTAATCAAAATTTCGCTCCGCTGAACTACCAGCTACAATTTACTCGTAATCAGGTTTCACCTCTGAGTCAAAAGATTTAAGAGCAGAGTTTTCATCTGTGTCAGACTGGAAATTCTATCTAAAGCAACTTTATGCATGTATCTACTCCTAACCAAAATTATGCTCTGCCTTAACTACAGCTGACAATTTACTCATAATCGGGTTTCAGCACCCAGGTCGCGCCACCTGCGCCCCTCTGCAAGGTCGCGATTTCCTTCAGCAGGTTCTTGAACACCAGCATATCCTTAGGCTGTATCCGGTTCTTGAAATGCTCCGTCAGGCTTGTCGAGCTGGCCGAGCCACCGTTCTGCTGTATGAAGGTGCAGAGCTGGCGGATCAGGACCTCAGGCTGCACGATCATGCTCCTGCTAGTAGAAGAGCTTGACGCGCGGCCATTCTCTGATGAGCCTGGTCTCTGACTGGAGCCAGGACCCAGGCTGAGCTGATGTTCCAGCGCATCTGAAGCTGCTCCCTCTCGTGTCCCACGGATCTTGGCCAGAAGTTCGGCAGAGGACAGCGCTTTGCCGTGTAGAGCGCCCACCTGGAGAGTTTGTTGAACCCTGCTGCTGTTCGAACCTTCTGATGATGGTTGCGAAGAACTGACCAGCTGGGTGTTGAGTGTTGACCCGAATTTCCTGCGGACGGAGGATGGCGCCCCAGCAGCACCAGATCTTCCGGTCCATGTGGGGACAGCGATACTGTCACGGCTTCTAAGCATCCGTGACTGGCGTAATGCTTCGGCTGCCCTCTGTGCCACCTGCGAAGCCTCTGCTTCTAGGCGCAACTTCTGGTCGTCGTTGGCGCTCATTATGGCATCATGATTTACCGCACTCTGCAAGTGGAAAAATGGGTCTTATTTACCAAATATGAAAAGAAAAGCAGAGGCTACAAACTTTCCATAGGGATCAGAAAATGTTTCTTACATGAATGCCCTGGGCATCAAAAAGACTCTTGAGGATGTTGGATTCTTCGTCTGCCTGGTCAGAGTTAAGTTCTGCTTTCCCTTCTCCTCCAGCAGATGAACACGGTTCAGCTTCTGTGCTGGTTGGTAAAGATGAAGATTGATCGCCTCGCTGCTCCTCATTTGGAACCCCAATATTCACATCATCAGACAATTGGCCAAAAATGCTTGATGTTTCTGTTGCGCCATGCCTGTCCTCATCTTGCAATGTGAACAAATCCTTCATGTCTCTGGCTTTGAAGAATCTCTTTTGCTGAGGGTTTTTCAGTACTTTGTTTGTTAGGAAATGCTTGTATATCTGTCGATGGTAGACTTTCTCTTCTATTGTCCCACGGGTGATCAATCGGTAGACCGTCACATCTCTTTTCTGCCCAATTCGCCATGCTCGTTCTCTAGCCTAGTCCACACAAAGTTTAACCAGGTTAGCATTGTCACTTTGTCAGAACTAGGAATTGAAACAATTGTAGATTATTCTTCCAGCTGTACAGGTAGAATATGATTCACAGCTATTCTGTTGGAAATAATCAAACTTGCTAGTCTACGTCTCGAGGCTGGTTTAATTAGGAAAGTTTCATACGTGAGTCGAGTTGGCTTCCAAATGCTAGTTGTCTAGCTATGGTAGATGGGGTACTTGAATCTAGTCCATGTAGGAAACATGAAGGTGTGAAGGAGCTAACAAGTTGGTGTCTGTGTGCTAGCTGCTGATCGAGCCTGAGTCCAACTAATACTTTCTGTTTATGCTGCAAAGTCATATTCGAGTAGGTTTGCTAAGGTTGCCATGGGTCGTGTATTTATACACATGCCCAGATTTCTACTGTGAAAATTCAAGAGAAAGAAAAAGAAAAAAAAAAACAAGGGGCAAAACACGCTTTTGGGCAAAGAATTTTCGATCACGTGTGTTCGTGAGTTTTGATGTGACGGATTCTTGGGCAAAATCCAACATATTCATCTACCATGTCAGCACTCACTGGCATCCAGTTTTGTATGTCAACAATTGCTTCTAAGCTGATTAAGGCGACACATTCATATAAACCCTTAACACAGCTTTGTCAATGCATCTAACGGAAAAATGCTAAGAATAGACTGTACCTGCATGTCCGTTGAAGGGTTCCAGTCCGGGTCAAATATAATGACCCTGTTTGCACCGACCAAATTCGTACCCAACCCACCAACTTTTGTGGTCAGAATAAAAATGAAGATTTCATCTGTGTTGTTAAACTCATCGATGAGTGCCATTCTTTGCTTTGGAGGTGTAAGTCCATCCATTCTCCGATACTCATACTCACGGAGAGTCAAGAAGTTCTCCAAAATGTCAAGCATCTGTTGAGTCTGAGCAAAAAGAAGAACGCGATGGCCTTGGTCTTTCCAGACTTTAAGGACCTGCTCAACCACTTTCATCTTTCCACTTCTTTCAGGATTCCCATAGTCAGGATTCTGAGCAGCATGTTCCCTCTCAAGAAGATCAGGATGATTGCATATCTTCCTTAGGACATCGATCCCATAAAGGGAGTTTCTGTTTCCATCAAATATTTGCTCCACCTCTGAACTAGCAAGAAATGCACGGTAAGTATTCCGTTGCTCTGGAGTTAAACTACAGAAAAGAACATGCTCTGTCTTTTTGGGAAGCTGCGCATTGACATCAGCTTTCATTCTCCTAAGAAGATACGGCATGATCAAGTCGCGCAGGACAACAGCACATCTATACGCCGTGGACACTTGCAATGGTGTTGCATTAGCATACCCGCCAACAGTAATTGGGACGGAGAACTCGGTCTCAAACACAGGCAGGACACCAAGTTTTCCAGGGAACACAAAATCAAAAAGAGACCAAAGTTCCGAGAGTTTATTCTGAATAGGCGCCCCTGTCATGATTATCCTGTGCACAGTCTGCAATTGCTTGCACACCAGAGTTACTTCAGCATTGGGATTCCTTATGCGGTGGCCCTCGTCCAATACAGCATATCCCCATTCTATATCAAGCAACTTCTCCCGTACGATTCTTAGTTGCTCATATGTAGTCAGAAGCAAACCTGACCCTGAATTCACAACACGTGAAATCAAATCATCCCACTTTTTTGCAGGCTTTGCATGCGTAACCTCTTCCTGATCACTATCCCAAGAAGCTTCGCTCTCAGAATCACTGTATCTCTTGCCCTTTTTACTTGAACTGTTTGCAGAATCATGTAAGATCTCAACTTTGAACTTTGGATACCACTTACTGGCCTCCCTTTTCCACTGTTGCAAAAGGGTCACAGGACAGATAACAATACTAGGCTTGTACATACCACTGTCATGCAAAGCACCAAGAAATGACAAGACCTGGACGGTCTTCCCTAGGCCCATTTCATCACCAATTATTCCACCGGCCCTTTGACAATGTAACTCCCATAACCACTGTACTCCTACTTTTTGGTAGTCAAACAGTTGTCCGTAAACTGAGCCAGGAATTCTCAAACCACCTTCAAGGATGACCGGGGGCAACCCATCAGAACCTTCTATAACTTCATCTTCATTCTCAGAAACTGATGCTGATGCAGCTGCCTCTCCAACATCCTCATCTGCAAGTGCAGAAACCAGACATGATAAGTCCACTGCAGTATCTTGATACAAAATGGTAGCAAAAAAAGAAAACGGACTGCATTTTCCATGTGCATAGAACAAACATTAAAGCCAAAAGGCTGAGAATACTGAAGAGGCCTTGGCAAGCATACCATCCAGTAACGACTCCTTCCTTGAGTTAGCTTTCATCCATCTCTTGCCAGGCAATGGCCTCTTGGTCTTTCTCCTTCGTCTTTTATTTTCCTGCTCGTCTGAACCGGGAGGGGCAGGGCGCTTTAGAGGTATCCCGAGCCTCTGAAACGGCGCAGTCGGCGCATCCAGCCTAGGCAAGGACTCCGCGTCAAGCAATTTGGTAGTCGGGCGATTTTGCGCTATCTTCTGCATCGCCTGAGCAGCTTTAGCGATGCTGGATGCTTCCACGGTTTCCTCAGCCTGCTCTGCAGAACCATTTTGCCTGTGAGAAGGTCCGGGTCGTTCGACGCGCTTCTCAAAGCCCTTTAACTTGTGGAACGGTGTCAGCAATCCCTTCCTGATCAGCTCTTCCCTTTCCTACAGAACAGAATGCAACATGAGGAGGCAGACAAACTTATTACAGGAAACGGCAGCCCCAAGTGCTAGTTAGGCTAGTAGTGACTCACAGTTTCCATGAACCCTGCAGAAGCTCCGTCGAGCACCGCATCAAAGTCATTATCATCATCATAGGTGACAGTTTTCAGCCGGCGCGGCGACTTCTTCTTCTTAGGCCCTCCAGGCGGCGGCTTGAGCGACTTCTTCCGCCTCGGTTCATCCTCAACCAGCATGGCCAGCGCCTTACCTTTCTTACTGCTCAACCCAGACGTGCCAGGCTCCGACTGCAATATCTCCCTCTGAATCTGCACCTTGGCCCTCTTGAGGCTCCTGAGACGCTCCGCGGCCAGCGCCTGCTGGAGCGCTCCTCCGCGAGGGGCGTCGTCTTCACCGGCATTGTCCTCCTCCTCCTCCTCCGCCCCCTTCTCGACCTCCGTCTGGGTGCTGCCGGAGCGGTCGCTCTTCTTCTTCTTTGCAGCAGCGGGTTTGGCCCCTCCAATGGTGGAAGCCACGGCGTCGATCTCCAGCTGCACGGAGCGCAGCCTCTGGTGCAGCTTGGCCTGCGCATCGTCTTGAGGCGTCGGTACGATGCTCTCCCGGTCACCGTCCTCCGTTGGCGGCTCGGCGTCACGCTGCTTCGGATCAGTTTCCGCCTGCAAAATGAAACTGAACTCGATGAGAAGACCGCTAGTTCTCCTGTGCGCTGTTGTCCTGCGGGACTTGCCTGTGACAGGATCTTCCTCTCGATGTCGTCGATGCTGGCGGAGGTGACGCCGAGGCTGTGCAGCAGGCGCTGGTCGTCGGTGTCGTCCTCCTCCATGGCCATGGGGATGAGCCGGAAGAGGTCGCCTCGGCAATTTACGAATGGGTTACCTAGACGCGAGCACGGAATCAGTTAAATTCGTCTAACCCTACGGAACAGAAGGCCTCGGGGGCGGATCCAGGCAGGAACCTCTGGTGCCAGTGGGGATGAAAAGACGAGCTCGTACCTCAGACACCAGAAGGGGAACGGCGCCGGCGGCGATAGGCGGAGAGGTCGGCGGCGGGTCTAGGGCGCGCGCGGGGGCGGGGGCTGGTAGGTCCAGAGAGAGGGGAGTGGGGAGGTAGGGGACGCGGCGGCGGAATCGATCGACGGCGATGAATCGGAATTTGGGGGGAGGCGGAGAGGGAGAGGTCCGGCGAGAGGTGGAAGACGACTCCCCCCAACCTCTAGTCGGTTTGGTTCAGTTCGTCAGATTAGTTTACGTTTAGGGAAGAAAATATAACCTTCTGTTGGAACACACATAAAAAAACATGAGAAATTAGGGCATTATTAGGCTACATACATTTTCTTGTAACTATTTTTTTACTACTTTCGTCCTAAGTTAAGTGACTCAAATTGTATATAGATACAAAGGTATCTATAATTAAAATGTATCTAGATACATCTACATCTATACAGTTGAGTCACTTAATTATGGATGGAAGGAGTAGTTAATTTTAGCAATTACATCTGTAGAAATTCAATTCGCTATATGATATTTTCTCGATCTGCGGAAATTCGCTATATGATATGTTCTCCAACTACTTGGCTATATACATGATGGGGTCATTTGGCTATACACGTATGGCCAGTTATGTCCTCTCGTACAATCGATGTCAGTCTGCATTTATTATTTTCCAAATATGATTCATTATTCATGAATAATCTCTATTTCACGATCATAAGATAAACCAAATTCTTCATGACTATTTCATGCATGGACCATAAGTATGTGTGTGATGTAGGTTTTGAGACACCAAAATACAGAATGAATTTCATGCACGGACCATAAGAAATTGCAGGGAACCCTTCAAAACCAAACCAATATATAGTATTATGAAAAAAAAACACTAAGATACAGCACGGAATGAAGTTGTTGTATCCTCCTCTGTATAGACTAATAGAACAGGTTGGAGAGCCAAAGCACTCACTAGATTAGGTGCTAACAAAGATATTTCTTTCTCTAGGCAAACAACTGATACTACTACTTACTACTAGTAGACCAATTCGGACAGGATAGGCAACTGTTGATTCAACTTTCTCGCCTTTTGTCCTCGCTTTTTCTCTGACTCAGCTACTCAACTCCACTCGAGGCAGGCGAAACATTACAGTGCACTGTCTCCCGCTGGCTGAATTCAACAGCCAAGCCTTTCATCTGCTTCTAACATCCAACAGGCCATCACAAGCTGTCATTCCATACAAGCAGACTGGCACTTCGAGCACTTCTAGCTCCATCACACGGCAGATAAGCCAGACCCCAGCTCATGTATTCTTGGTATCTCGTTCATCTCCAGCCCTGTTACTTGGGTTTCCTCGCTGCACCGTCACTCATCTCGACCCCAGGCAGCCGCAACGCGTTCGCAAACATCCTTTTCGCCGCACCAGTCTGCTCTTTCTTCAGCGTCTCGGCGCTAACATGAGGCGTATGGCGGCTTTGAGTAGAAGGGTGAGGATCTCCACCGGGCAAGCTCGAGTTGTATTTCCTAGCTATATAGTTCTCTTGTTTTCTGACTGGTCTAACTGCGTACTGCTTGTTCATGCTACCTGTCTGAATGTTTCGTCCATTTACTGGCTCCTTTCTGTTGTTCACAGTGTCGGCTCTCTCCTTTGTATCTTCAACTCTTTTACCAAGTGCGTGCGAAATCATCCGCTGAGCAACAGCGGGAACATGTCTAGGTTTTGCCGCTGATGTGTCCTTCCCCTTGGCCTCGTGTGTAGAGAAGATTCGCTCGCGAGCAGCTTGATAAGCAGCCTCCCTATCCTTGAGGGATGCTGCTGAAAGTGGCACTGCCTGCTTCAAAGGCTTCGCATCTGGAAGGAACAGGCTATGTCGTAACTTCTTTGTTTTCCAACCCTCAAGGCTTAAGTGTCAAATTACGCCAAGATCCAAGCTGATTACGGTTTGAAAATACAGCAATACAGGATGTTCGGCTGAAAGGTGGTCATTTACCTGTATCAGTCTTCAGTTGTAGGCTTTCAACAGAAATAGTGTCTTGAACAACTTCCGTCTCGTAAGTTTTCTGAAGATCTGCTAGAAGCCAATGTTAATTAGCAACTACAAGCTAGTTTTCTTTAACAACCATGCAGGAGCTCTGTGCATAATTTTTTTTTATAGAAGGAAAGAAGTTAACTACAGCTGGTTGCCAACAAAAAAGCCGGTCAAAGATAGCCAAATGCAGGTCACTAGCTAAACTATACATGAACAACTGGGATAGCCAGAAGCTTTGCATTGCAACAACTAGTGTTGAATATCTTCATGAATTTTGGAGGTAGTAATCACAAAATTGTAAAAGTAAAGGAATGCATGAGATGAGACCATATTTATACATGTACAAAAATACTTTTTTCTAATGATGTTTATAGAGCTTCTGAAGATAACATTAAGTACATCCTGGATATTGGTGAATATCAGAATAATACATGTAAAAGCAACAAAAAGTTGTGAATCAAGTTTGCCATGAATTTCAAGCACGTGCAAGCACAGCCACTTGTTTTGTTTCACCTAGAACCAGATTTTACCCTTTCTTTGTCCAGTGTTGCTTACTATACATGGCAAAGGAAATAAATTTGACCATAGCAAAAGACTGGCCACTCTTTACTTCCTGAGTAGAGCACACACTCTCAGGAAGAAGTCTCAAACTATTTGTTCCAAGCAAGGATCTAAGTGATCAATACTTGATGCAGCAAATAGATGCGTGAAGAATAATGAAACGCAAAGGTCCTTTGCGTTTTCTCGAAAAAATAATTCACCTGTCTCATTTCTTGCTAGAAAAACAGAAGCTGAAGGACCATCACTGTCGTCATACTTCCATAACACATCGCTCACAAGGACAGGAGGGCTGCAATAAATAACATAACTAAATTTAAAACAAAATTAACATAATAACTGCTCCAAATTTGGTCAACCAACAATGTGTGGCACAGTTTTCGAGTTAAATATACAGTGGCTAAAAAGAGAAAATTGGCAAGAACAGCAACAAAAGGAAACCCTACCATGAAGCCGGCATCACGTAACAAGCACATTAAGTAAAGTGAGCACTGGCAATGAGACACCGTGCTGGAACAAACTAGTATTTTGGTACAATGTATACATGTAGGTCGTAACAGAATCAAGTCAAACAATAAAACTTCATTACGGTCTAATATAGTACTGCAGAAACAAGAATCAATAGATTAAAAGACAGACACATGGAAAGAGGGAAACCCATGAGCATATTTCGCGACATACATGGCTGTTTCAGGGCAGCGTTGGAGAACTAAATGCCGATCATCGTCCTCACCAACAGATTCATGAGCGAACCTAGGAACAACAAGAATTACCAAACGATTGGTTACTGTGATATAATTATCCACCAACTTAAGTATGCCATGACAACGAAGCAGGTGGGCATAAATAGAAGAGGAAGGAGTACCCATAGATGTCGGCGAGGCGATGCAAGAGAAGGCGGTTGTATGAGCTGGTGGGCTGGAGCTCTATGGTATTCCCAACTGACCCGCGATGTGTACAAGTCATGTCCCGATCATGCTCATCGTCATCGTCTTCGTGGTAATGGTGTTGTAGAAGGGTGACGAGGAACTCCTCGGTGGAGAGGACAAGGTGCTTGCTGTAGAGGTTGTCCCTGACGAGCGAGGCCAGCTCCTCAATCTGCTCCACCAGAAGCAAAAATAACAAGTAGGTAAAGCATACTCTGTCACAGTCACAGGAAGTAGAACCGTGGTAAGATTTTTCTGAGCAGCTAGTCTGGCAAGGGATAATGAATTTACCATGGCAAACTGGGTGGTGTCCATCCTGCACTTTCAGCTACAGTGGATCTTGCTCTGCGCACATGGAAAAAAAGAGAGGAATTGAAGTAAATTAGACCTCAACTCTTCTCATGATTTCTGCAAGCATCACTATAACATCAGAAAATAGCACATATTGAGATTTGTGTTCATCTGTACTATTCCTGCACATTTCACTAAATCATGCAAGTACTAGTTTCCTTTGTCATATCTGAATTTACGAAACCTGCGCTCATTCGGCAGACAAAAGCACAGGAGGGCTGGCACTTGAGAAGAATGCTAGTAATAGTGCAGTACAATGAGCGAAAGCAGCACCAGCAAACATGTGGAAAAGGATGAGCAGCTCAGCAAAGCAGCCTAGAAACGATCATAACAAACATAGACGGAAAATGCACAATCCCTAGCTACTTCAATCAAGCTCAGTTCTTTTGGCGGCTTCTCCGAGAAGCTGCCCTCCCCCCAGCTTCCTGGAGAAGCCGCACCAAAAATTTAGGGAGGCTTCCGGACTAGTCTAGCCTAGATCATTTCGGAAGCCTTTCAAAATTTTGGGGGTGGCTTCCCCAGGAAGCTGGGGGGAGGGCAGCTTCTCGGAGAAGCCGCCAAAAGAACTGAGCCTCAAACTGTTAGCGATTTGCTTGATTAGCTGAATCTTTTTTCATTACAATCATATATGGCCATCGTATGTAAAGGAAAATAGCATAGTAACGTTTTACATGAATATACAGCTCCACCCATCAATCCATCCGTAGTTTCAGCAGCAAGTGAAATTGGACGGCAAGCGGAGAAAAACTACTCTTCCATGATTTGGCTGACGGGGTGAAGCTCTCGGAGCATCTGGGGTGAGCTCGACGTGGCTCGGGAAGCGGCGGCCCTGGGCGGGGAGAGCATAGCTAGCGGGAGCGGCGCGCGCTAGGGAAATCGGGGAGAGGGGGAGAAAGAGAGGCATACCAGGGAGGGTCGCCGGACCGGGGCGCCGGAGAGGGGCGCGGGTACAGCCTCGAGCTGTCTAATCCGATAGGATGGCGGCGGCGCGTGAGGTTGATGCTAGGGGATTGAACCGACGGCAGGCTGCGGCACGGCTGCGCGGTGGTAGCCTGCCAGGCAGGACCCGTAGGTACCTACTCCTACTCGGAGGAAGCAAAGGAGTTCACCTGTGTATCAGATTCATTTTATTCATAATATAGGGAAACATATATTTAAAAATTTAATTCGGCTCTAAGGGTGTGTGTATGCTCCCTCCACCAAATAAAACATGTTTCTAGTTATCCAGAAAGTCTAATAAAAAAGTATGCTTGTACATCTGGATAATTCAATGCAAAAAAACACAAGAGATATCTCACAAAAGACTTATTTTTAGCACCATTTTTTTATTTTTCCACAACCTAAAGGACAAGTTGATTTTCATGGAAAGACTTTGTGCACACGGTACCATGTGAAGTGTACACGTGGATTTTTCTTTTGAATTTTCTGATATTTTAAAATGTATCACCGATATATTTTAAAATAAAGGAAACATATATAAACCCAAAACATCACCCCCAAAGATATTAGAGTGTCATGCTTATTTGACTCTACAAAAACGATTATCTTTAATTGTACCAAAGAAAAATTTATTAGGTACTATGATTTAATGCTTTTCCTATTACATTCCATTTATATTAATTAATTCAACTTTGTCTAGATACAAATGTATCTAATCAATAAACATATCTACTTCTTCATCTTCCAAAAGCCCCACCCACCATGTCGTACCACCCACCCTTGAGCAGCGGCAGCTTCGACGAGGTCAGTGACAAGGACAACCACCCGAACCGTCGCCCTTGGTGGGACCGGGAGCTGGAGAAGAAACACGCCCGACACGAGCGAGGCGGGCGACGCAGACGACACACCGCCCCACGACTCCGACGACTCCCCCACCCGCAGTCGGACGGCGAATTCGTCCACAACCCCGACCCCAACGATGTCGTGATCGCCCTCGATCTCCGAAAAGAACTGGGAGCGGGAGGCGCAGAAGAAGGCTGCTGACGAAGCTCGTGAGGAGCGGCGGGCGGCGAGCGTGAAGAAGCGCGCGGCGGCAAAGCGGGCGGCGGAGAGGGAGGATCGTTGGGCGGCACAGGCACGGGCCGAGGCTCACGCCGCGTTCCCAGAAGGCGACAAGGGCGGCGGAGTGGACGACAGCGGGGTGGGTGCCACCGACGAGGCACCCGTAGGCCAGCCTCCCAGCAGCGAGGTTGGCCGCAAGATCGTGGGGCCAACCTCCTAGGGTTTGGGGTGGGGCCAACCTCCTAGTTTTTTATCTTTTTAATTTTTTTCATCTATGTGATCATGTAAATATCGTAATGCTACTATGTGTTCGTGTCCTTGTTTTATTATCATAATGCTACTATCCTCATATCCTAAGTATCCTTGTTTTTATTATCTATTTCTTGTTGTGTGAGTTTGTATGGTGTGCGTTTGTATCGTGTGTGGGTGATGGACATGTTGTATCATGTGTGCGTTTGTATCTTGTTGTGTGAGTTTGTATGGTTACCGACGATGCCTAACAATATACCTTCAACTTGCAATATGATTCAAACTCATTAGAACAGAATTCTATCCCATTATCAGTGCGAAGCTTCTTTACCTTCCTTTCAGTTTGCCTTTCAACCATAGTCTTCCATTCTTTAAATGCTGAAAATGCTTCTGATTTATGCTTCAAGAAATAAGGCCAAACTCTTAATGAGTAATCATCAATAATTGTCAACATATAACGAGCACCACCTAAGGATGCCTTGCGAGATGGTCCCCATAAATGTTTATTTCCTTGTTTTATGAGTGTTTTTCATGTATTATGAGTTTTCTTATCTAGTATCCATTTTATTTGGCCAAAAAATATGGTAAAACATTTGTGTATAAAAATGCTCAATCTAACGGGACCATGCACTGCCTTCCACTAAAAACACTTATAAAAATGCTCAATCCTAGTTAGTTTGGACCGTATTGGGCCTGGAAACGCACTACTGGGACTAGCCTTTCCTAGAACTTGTCGTCGGTTTGTTTTATCATTTAACTGGACTTTGCAAACCCTGCACACACCGCACGACCTGAACAACATGATAGTTTTGTCAAATTATTGTTGCATTTGATTGAACGCAAATACAGTGAGCATAAGATACATCTCAGTACTATTACAAAGCATGAAAATTGTTAAGCGAACATTGATTGCTTTGTCTAACGCCTAATGATCAAGAGATAAACAAAGTTGGGACAAATTACACAAAAATAAAATAGCATGGCCATCAAATTGTCCTGCTTTTTAAAAAATCGCAAGTTTCACTAACTGTTCGTTGATCTTCTTCAACTCCTTCAACCCCATCTCTTCCGCAACGCCTTCCGATTTCCCCACCGTAGCAACAGATCCCAATTGCTCCACCGTCGACAGCAAATTAAGCCCGAGGCTTGCGCCCTCCATCTCAATCCTGCTGATGTACTCATCAAGCCACTCAAAATAGCTGCATTTCGCTAGATCTCGAAAAAAGAAAAATATTAACCCTAATTCCCAAATCAGATGAAAATGCAAAATTGAGGAGAATAAAATGAAATTGGCAGAGGGGAAACTCAGATCCCACCTTACCTGGATCTGATTTGCTCTCGCATTTCACAAACTCACGCCCGACGTTGCTATTCTTGTCGCTCGTGGTGACCAACCTCTTCAGGGGCGCCTTCTGTGGGCAATCAGGGCAGCTGCCCAACGACACTGGACCGTAGCGAGGCCATTTGCGCTGGGACGCGGAAGAGGAGCTCATCGTCTGTCGGCGTTTCCGTGCGTCGTTGTCAGAGAAGAAGGGGGGAGAGAGGATGCAACGGTCGGGGATTGCTCCGGCGTGAGGGCGAGGCGGCTCTATTTTGTACCAGCTGAGAGCTGTGGGTCCCATGCAGTGAGGTGGATAAGTTGTGGGTCCCACGGTGAGGTGGACAAGAGGTAGGTCCCGCGCTCGGAGGTGTCCTGTGCTGATGTGGATAAGTTGTGGGTCCCGCTCAGCTCATGTAATTTGAGTTGATAAGTATCGCATGCTAGCTATTTGCATCGTTAGGAACATCACATGCCGGCTATTCCTAGCAATAACGTATGTGTTCTTTCCAATAACAAAGAAAAACGTCGCACATGAGCTATTCACCCGTCCTTTTTTAATCCGGTGCAGTGCTCAGTAGCAGAATGTTTTATTCCAACACTGACTGAAGCAGGACAAAAGAAAAGGCAGGACGCACCATGAACACCAACTGGGTGTTTTATAGAGTAAAGATTTCTCGCACATTGTTCCCCCGCTGCTGCTGAAGGCGCCGATGAACCGCCGGCATAAAGACCCGACGGAGCGCTAGATCTAGCGGCGGCCTGCCGTCGTGAATGGAGCTTTCCCACGTCGCCCACGGCTCATCTCTACTACTTATAAAGGCACGAAGTGCCGTAGGAAAATTAAATCTAACCCGTCCATCTGCGTGCATCACACGGTCTAAAATCGTCTGTTCTCCCCACACCCCGATCCCTTCCATCCCGCCCGCATCGCACGCACTTGCCATCATTTCTAACAATCGCAAAAACACCGGTGCCGACGGTTCTCGCCTCTTCGTTCCTCGCGAGATCTCCTCCTCCTGGTTGCTGCCGCCGAAGATACAATCACCGCCGCCCATAGTGCTCGGACCATCGCGCAGTCGTGCTCCTCGGCGCCTCTTCCTCGCCAACCCTCACGCCACGCCGGCAGGTCGGCCGCGGCGCTCCTCATCGGCCGCCACGCTCTCCGCCGGCAGGTCGATTGGTCCGGAACTCCGGATGTGGCCGCTGCCCCACTCACCGAGTTTTCTTCAGCTTGCCTTGGAGGCGTTGCCTCACGAAGCTAAGGCAGCTGCAGGAGCAAGGTTAGCCCGCATACTTTTAGTTTATTTCCATGTCGCCCTGCATTCACGCCGCCGCCTGTCCCCAACGCCGCACTGCCCTGCGTCCAAGCAGCCGCCCGTCCCCGATGTCGCGCCTTCCATCCCTAACTCCCCGTCCCCGTCGACGCCCGTTCCCAAAATCAAGGCGCCCGTCTCCGTCACCGCCCTCCCCAAACTCCGCGGCGCTGACCGTCCCAAACATCGTCGCCATGCCCCCACGCCGCCGCCTTCTCTCCGCACTGCAGCCCGTATCGGCGTCTCCCACGCCTCCGTACAGGTTCGTACAGATTTTTTTTTGCGGGGAGTTTTCCCGTACAGGTTGGGGTATTCAGCTGTCAGTAAATGCAAGAAAGTGCCATCAACAAAGATTCGGGAAAGAAGGAATTGTGTGGATCTGGGCAAGCTTCCATAATTAAATAATATGATCCTCTCTCATAGAGTCATAGTAGTATCAAGTGTCATTTTCAAGAAACCAGGTCTTAATGTCTTATCTTATGCTTATCTTAGTTCTCCTTCTGGCTATTCTAGCCCATCTTGGTGACTCGGTCTAGAGTTATATACAAGTTTTAATATAGTTATTGTGATTTTCGAATGGGATTTGTAGCTAGACAAGTATATGTTCTTCCTTGTATGGTCTGCATTTTTAGAACTTCTACTGATATATTTGATTTTCTTTCAGTCCAGACTCATCTTTTATACTTTAGCTCTTCAGACTTAACCTGAAAAGATCCGCAAGAAATCAACTCAGAAATGGGTGTTTGGCTTAGTAGATAAAAGAGAGTAACAATGTAGCAGGCATATTAAAAGTATTAGCAGGCATATTGACCAATATTGTTGATGCAACTTTGCTGAAAGCATGATATTTCAGCTATATTGTTTCTATAACAAAAGGACGATTTTTTTTTTGTTGGTACAGTGTCCAACGGAGGGGATCAGTGGTAAGAGTCAGTTACCTATGTTGAAGAACTCAAACCTCGAGGATGATCTGAACGTTGTACAATGGAGGGGATCAGTGGTAAGAGTCAGTTACATATGTATCATAGTCTGCATAACACATAATCCTCCATTTCCTTCCATTTCAGTAGGTAGGATTGGTTGGAATTAGTAGTGTGATTTCGTTAGATAAGCTGCAATTTAGTTAGAGTGATTTTCCATTGATTTCCACTAAGTATATATCACATAGCACGCATACACTTGCCAATGCATTTGATTATAAGCATTTTGGTATTTTATTGGTCAAGTGAAGATGATTCCAGTGAAAATAATAAAAGATGATGCCCCATTTCCTTTAGCATGGTTTGAAGTTTGAACTTCCTCACTAGATCGCATGTTTTGATTTGTTTATTTTGCAACATCTGTTGTTACACCGATAGAACTATTATCCAGGACAAACCGCATGGAACATCAGAGTGGGTTTGGATATAATTTTCGGATCTGCTACCATTGTTAACCCACTTTTTTCTCTGTTTTCTAAAATGCAATGTTGTCAACCTGAAGCTGTTATACTATGTATAAGCCGCTTAGCATTTACTTCTATGTGTTAATTCGATTCAGAAGATATCTTCTATCAGCTACAAGTACTCCAAGAGTAGGTGTTCCTTTGCGCTATTTAACTTTTTGTACTCCAAGAGTAGAAGTCGATGATTGATGTTTTCCATATGTTTCAGCCCATGTGTGGAATCAAATGACTTAACCCCAGTCACTGGTGCAAAAGATATAACATTGCGGTGTTATTCTTATTACCTACGATTTTACACTTATCCCAGACCATATAACATTGTCTTCTTGCATATATAAAGTCCCTGATCTATATAATGTTTTACACTGGCAATCTTCCTCGAGGATTATGGATTGTCTTGGTTGGGCACTTGGCAAGACGCTGCACGATCTGCTCTCCAAACTAATGACCAACCTCTAGGTTGCTCAAATGTGATTTATCTGTGATCAACACTATGATATTGTTTATACTTGATAGATCAGAAGTGCAGCATGCATCTGCTACTGATTATTTTATCCCACTTTAGTTGATTGATGTCATTTCCAGGAAGGAGAACCTGACAACTTGAAAATCAATCGTGATGGTTTCTTTCATGAAGAGAGTTGCAGTTTATGCAGCTTGTGTTCTTTTCAAACAAGGTAATGCACTTCACCATATTGAATAATTCTTAGGATGCAAATTACATTCGAAAAGGCATCTGGCAGTTGCTGTTGAAACAAAGGATAGGAGCACACCGACACAAATCCAATCCTTAGATGTTAGCTTTTCCTTTCTCAAAAAATAAAAAGATGTTAGCTCTTCCATGTTTTCTGTAATAGTAGCATAGATAAAAAGGCTGGCACGTTAATGACAGATCATACTAATGCTTAACATATAGACCTATCATGCATATAACCATCTGTAATTCCTTGAACAGCTGTTGATCTATGCTTTCTGATACGTACTTTCTGATTTGGTCCTAGCAATTCCTTATTATGCAGCAAATTAGAGTTCTAGAGGCACTTCTTTATGTGTTCCAACTCTTTTGAAGTTACAAGGATGGGTTGATGGCTTGATGCTACGAATTGTTTGGGTCGACTCGGTCTTTCATCGCCATAAGACACAAACAAACTCATCTCTACTACTTATAAAGGCACGAAGTGCCGTAGGAAAATTAAATCTAACCCGTCCATCTGCGTGCATCACACGGTCTAAAATCGTCTGTTCTCCCCACACCCCGATCCCTTCCATCCCGCCCGCATCGCACGCACTTGCCATCATTTCTAACAATCGCAAAAACACCGGTGCCGACGGTTCTCGCCTCTTCGTTCCTCGCGAGATCTCCTCCTCCTGGTTGCTGCCGCCGAAGATACAATCACCGCCGCCCATAGTGCTCGGACCATCGCGCAGTCGTGCTCCTCGGCGCCTCTTCCTCGCCAACCCTCACGCCACGCCGGCAGGTCGACTGGCAGCGCTCCTCATCGGCCGCCACGCTCTCCGCCGGCAGGTCGATTGGTCTGGAACTCTGGATGTGGCCGCTGCCCCACTCACCGAGTTTTCTTCAGCTTGCCTTGGAGGCGTTGCCTCACGAAGCTAAGGCAGCTGCAGGAGCAAGGTTAGCCCGCATACTTTTAGTTTATTTCCATGTCGCCCTGCATTCACGCCGCCGCCTGTCCCCAACGCCGCACTGCCCTGCGTCCAAGCAGCCGCCCGTCCCCGATGTCGCGCCTTCCATCCCTAACTCCCCGTCCCCGTCGACGCCCGTTCCCAAAATCAAGGCGCCCGTCTCCGTCACCGCCCTCCCCAAACTCCGCGGCGCTGACCGTCCCAAACATCGTCGCCATGCCCCCACGCCGCCGCCTTCTCTCCGCACTGCAGCCCGTATCGGCGTCTCCCACGCCTCCGTACAGGTTCGTACAGATTTTTTTTGCGGGGAGTTTTCCCGTACAGGTTGGGGTATTCAGCTGTCAGTAAATGCAAGAAAGTGCCATCAACAAAGATTCGGGAAAGAAGGAATTGTGTGGATCTGGGCAAGCTTCCATAATTAAATAATATGATCCTCTCTCATAGAGTCATAGTAGTATCAAGTGTCATTTTCAAGAAACCAGGTCTTAATGTCTTATCTTATGCTTATCTTAGTTCTCCTTCTGGCTATTCTAGCCCATCTTGGTGACTCGGTCTAGAGTTATATACAAGTTTTAATATAGTTATTGTGATTTTCGAATGGGATTTGTAGCTAGACAAGTATATGTTCTTCCTTGTATGGTCTGCATTTTTAGAACTTCTACTGATATATTTGATTTTCTTTCAGTCCAGACTCATCTTTTATACTTTAGCTCTTCAGACTTAACCTGAAAAGATCCGCAAGAAATCAACTCAGAAATGGGTGTTTGGCTTAGTAGATAAAAGAGAGTAACAATGTAGCAGGCATATTAAAAGTATTAGCAGGCATATTGACCAATATTGTTGATGCAACTTTGCTGAAAGCATGATATTTCAGCTATATTGTTTCTATAACAAAAGGACGATTTTTTTTTTGTTGGTACAGTGTCCAACGGAGGGGATCAGTGGTAAGAGTCAGTTACCTATGTTGAAGAACTCAAACCTCGAGGATGATCTGAACGTTGTACAATGGAGGGGATCAGTGGTAAGAGTCAGTTACATATGTATCATAGTCTGCATAACACATAATCCTCCATTTCCTTCCATTTCAGTAGGTAGGATTGGTTGGAATTAGTAGTGTGATTTCGTTAGATAAGCTGCAATTTAGTTAGAGTGATTTTCCATTGATTTCCACTAAGTATATATCACATAGCACGCATACACTTGCCAATGCATTTGATTATAAGCATTTTGGTATTTTATTGGTCAAGTGAAGATGATTCCAGTGAAAATAATAAAAGATGATGCCCCATTTCCTTTAGCATGGTTTGAAGTTTGAACTTCCTCACTAGATCGCATGTTTTGATTTGTTTATTTTGCAACATCTGTTGTTACACTGATAGAACTATTATCCAGGACAAACCGCATGGAACATCAGAGTGGGTTTGGATATAATTTTCGGATCTGCTACCATTGTTAACCCACTTTTTTTCTCTGTTTTCTAAAATGCAATGTTGTCAACCTGAAGCTGTTATACTATGTATAAGCCGCTTAGCATTTACTTCTATGTGTTAATTCGATTCAGAAGATATCTTCTATCAGCTACAAGTACTCCAAGAGTAGGTGTTCCTTTGCGCTATTTAACTTTTTGTACTCCAAGAGTAGAAGTCGATGATTGATGTTTTCCATATGTTTCAGCCCATGTGTGGAATCAAATGACTTAACCCCAGTCACTGGTGCAAAAGATATAACATTGCGGTGTTATTCTTATTACCTACGATTTTACACTTATCCCAGACCATATAACATTGTCTTCTTGCATATATAAAGTCCCTGATCTATATAATGTTTTACACTGGCAATCTTCCTCGAGGATTATGGATTGTCTTGGTTGGGCACTTGGCAAGACGCTGCACGATCTGCTCTCCAAACTAATGACCAACCTCTAGGTTGCTCAAATGTGATTTATCTGTGATCAACACTATGATATTGTTTATACTTGATAGATCAGAAGTGCAGCATGCATCTGCTACTGATTATTTTATCCCACTTTAGTTGATTGATGTCATTTCCAGGAAGGAGAACCTGACAACTTGAAAATCAATCGTGATGGTTTCTTTCATGAAGAGAGTTGCAGTTTATGCAGCTTGTGTTCTTTTCAAACAAGGTAATGCACTTCACCATATTGAATAATTCTTAGGATGCAAATTACATTCGAAAAGGCATCTGGCAGTTGCTGTTGAAACAAAGGATAGGAGCACACCGACACAAATCCAATCCTTAGATGTTAGCTTTTCCTTTCTCAAAAAATAAAAAGATGTTAGCTCTTCCATGTTTTCTGTAATAGTAGCATAGATAAAAAGGCTGGCACGTTAATGACAGATCATACTAATGCTTAACATATAGACCTATCATGCATATAACCATCTGTAATTCCTTGAACAGCTGTTGATCTATGCTTTCTGATACGTACTTTCTGATTTGGTCCTAGCAATTCCTTATTATGCAGCAAATTAGAGTTCTAGAGGCACTTCTTTATGTGTTCCAACTCTTTTGAAGTTACAAGGATGGGTTGATGGCTTGATGCTACGAATTGTTTGGGTCGACTCGGTCTTTCATCGCCATAAGACACAAACAAACTCATATTTATAACAGGCTGAGTTATTTTTATTTTGGTTTTTAGATAATTTAGAAACAAAGTGGATTCGAAATTGTAAATGATTTTGCCTATGCCACTATATTAGGAGCGGGCGGGGAAGACAAAAACTTGCTTGACTGCTTACCCCTTGGGTTTATTTGTTACCCATTTGTGAGTATATTTGCTGCGCCTTATTTAATCATTTATTAACAACAGTGCCCACTGGATGAAAAATTGACAACGTTTAGTTCTCTTTGTTTATTGTCTTGGGAGTTGCTAGCATTTATAGTGAGTATTGAGCAAGTTTCTTGCCCAGTGACACGATTGTTTGAGAGAAGACACAAGATTGAGTATTCAAAGCTTTCATGATCTGGCCATCCTTGTAAGAAATAATTTGTTAAATCAAAGCACGATTATTTTAATAATACTTTGACAGTTAGGTTTATGTATAAACATGTTCTGAAATTATTGTTGTAATGAGGCTATTCATATGAGATTATGAAAGCATCCTTGCAACGAGCATTGTATTCATATGAGTTCACGTGTTGCCATTCTGCAAGGTTGAAACGTAGTTCTTAATATAAACACCGTGTAGGTTTGTTGAATGTTCTTATGACATCAGCCATGTATAGGTTGTGTGTTCTTTGATTGTTTGATTCTTCCACATTCTGGTTTGTGTCTAGATAGAGAACGTGCGTTGCACGTGCAGACTTACTAGTCTGGTAAAGTTCCCCCAGTCGTCCACTTCACCATCCCCCTCCCTGCCGCGTAGCGTCTCTTATTCTTCCCTTCTGTTGACAGGAGAAGCATGTGGATCGCAGCTCCGAGATATCGCCTAAGAGCATCTCCAGTCGCGTCCCCCAAAGCGATTTGGGGCGCGCCGGACAAAAAAAGCGTTCCAGCCGCGTCCCCCAAAGCCCTTTTTTGTCCGGCGCGCCCCGATACGGTGTCCGGCGCCCCGAGCCCGTCCCCGTCCCACAGGGGACGCTCCGGGGACGCCGGACACAACGACAGCGAGGCCAACCGACGCGGGCCCGACCCGTCGGCGGCACGGGGAAAATTCGTCTCACACTCCCGCCAAATCCCGCCGCTCCCGCCAAATCGCGCCTATACCGCCGTGCACGAGCCTCCCAAAACATATCCTGCCGCCGATTCATTTCTCCTATCCCGCCGATTTCTTTCTCCCTCCCGCCGTGCACCCGCCGCCGCTACCCTCTCCCCATTCCATGGCGCCGCCGACAGCCCCCAAAAAGATGGCGAAGAAAGCGGCCAAGAAGCCGCCGGGCAATGCGACGATAGGGGCGCAGCGCCGTTCGCGAAGCCGCGGAAGGCGCCGGCTGCGAAGAAGAAGCCCGAAGGCATGACCGAAGATGAATGGCAGCAAGATTGCCTGCGCCGGAAGCTATCGACGGCGGAGCGGAAAGGACGGAGGGCGGCGGAGCCGGAGAAGAAGGCTAGGCGGCGCGCCAGCACCAGCACATAATCGCCGGGTGTATCGCCGCCACCAACGCGAGCCCATATAGTACGAACGTGCCGGTGTACGTTCCGGGAGTCTTCTCTCCGTCGCAAGCCGCCTTCTACAACGACGGCCCCTCCGCCACTCCCGGGTGCGTGACGCCTAACTTGTCGCCGCACTACCAGGATGCGCTGCCGCACGGCGGCTTCAACCCCAACAACCTCTACTCCCCGGCGTACGAGCAACGTGAGCCAGGACCCGGTCCGGACGGCGGCCCTTTCACCGGCCGCAGGGGTCCGCTCGAATACGACGGCGCCGGTGCTGAGGAGGACGACGGGGTTGAGGAGGAGGACGAAGAGGAAGAGGACGGGGTGGAGGACGACGAGGAGGACGACGTTGAGGACGAAGAGGGCGGCGAGGAAGAGGACGACGAGGGTGCCGGTGACGATGATCTCGTGGAGGTAGACGCGGACGGCGTGAGGACGAAGAAGAAGAAGAAGAAGAAGAAGGCGTCGGGCACACGAGGCCCGAAGTGGACGGTTCTGGAAGATCTTTGTCTGTGCGAGTCGTGGGCGACGGTGAGCCATGACTCCATCATCGGCGCCAACCAAAAAGGCGGGAAGTATTGGGCGAGGATCAAGGCCGAGTTCGATGAGCGCAAGCTGATCAACAGCGACTACCGGAAAGTGCCAATGAAGAGGAGCCAGAAGGCAATGTCCACGCGATGGGCCATCATCCAGGCGTCGGTGAACTCCTTCCATGGGTACCATCACGACTTAGAGACCAGAGGCGACAGCCGGCGCCGACGTCGGCCAACTCGGTACGACTGTTTCTTCCATAATCCGTAGCGCCCACATTGTGTTCGATGAAATGACTCTGCTTCCTTTGGTTAGTTTGATCGGGCCATGGAATTGTACGCCAAGTACTCGGAAGGTCACAAGTCTTTCGCGCTGACGCATTGCTATGGCAAGCTCAATGGGAACGAGAAATGGAAGCTGACGCGCTTGTCGCTGTCCAAGGGGAAGGACGCCATTGATCTGGACGCGCCGCTGGCAACGTCGGCAGGGCGTCCTATTGGCAACAAGGCTGCCAAGGCCGCCTTGGCCGACGCTGCGTCGTCTGAGAAGACGCAGGCGTCGATCACGAAATGCCTCGCTGACGTCTCCTCGACCTTTATCTCCCGCGACAAGAAGGCCGACCAAAGGTGGGCCGAGCTGCTCAAGAGGCAAGAGGAGAAGCCGGAGCTCAAGAAACGCAGGGACGACATGTCCCTGCCGAGAACGTCGACAGAGGGAATGTCTCCCCGGACGCGAGCGGCGCACAACTTCTTCAAAGGCCAGATCCTCGACGACATCGAAGCCAAAATGGCGGCGGCGGACGCGGCGGCCCTGGCAGCGGCATCGGCATCGGCGGCAGCGGCAGCGGCAGCGCAGCAAGAGCAGGCTGACGCGTCTTCTACTGCTACACCTGCGTCGGCCTCCGCGTCGGCGACGGAGCAGACGCACCATGCACAGGAACAGGCAGATCGCGACGAGGTCGTCGTGTGCTCGACGGGCCTGCGTCGACTCAGGACACGACGCCGTCGACCAACCCCTTCTTCTAATTTGCATGCACCACCGGTCTGTAATATGATCGCGCGCCCAGTACTTTGATCGATCGCCGCTACTCTGATCGCGACGAACCGGCGGGAACGATCTCTTTTGAATGCATCTATTTGAATTTCTGATTGGGGGCGGCGTTTGGGGGACGCGGCTGGGGAGCGACGTCCCCAAACGCGGCACGAACAAAACACGTCCCCCAAACGCTCGATCCGGCGCGGTTTGGGGGACGGTTTAGAGGACGCGACTGGAGATGCTCTAACCCGTGCAGTCTAACGCTGCTGGATTCATCGGCGGCGCGTTGTTCTCTGGCTCCAGCCGTCCAGGTTTAGCGGCGGCGTGCTATCCGCCGGGCTCAAGCCGTCCGGAACTCCGGATCTAGGGGACTAGTTGAAGATGGTGTTCATATCCAGCGATGTCTACGCCGGCAACAAAGTTCAAAAAGTTCGGAGGCGACTACCACGTATACTACGCCGGCGTCAACCCGTTTTCTACATGCCATTAGACCTACGCGCGCCGGCCTCGTTTTCCCATGTTTGATTGGTTTGGAACTTCTCAAGTATGTATTCCATTACAGTCTGACACTTCTGAAGTTTTTTTTTCATTGCTAACCACGCACACCAATCGATTTGGAACTTCTCAAGTATGTATTCCGTTACAGGCTGACTCTTCTGAAGACTTGGTTGTGGGTGAGTGGTCGAAGCACGCAGCAGCAGAAACAGACATCGTCAGGATGGAGATGGGAGGGATCTTTGATGAGAATACGTGGTTGAAAGCAACAGAAGAGTTTGAGAGTGATTTCGACAAGATGGAAAGGAAAATGCATAGGTTCCCTGCAAGCCTACGTGGTCTCGGGTCGAGGTACATTGTCCCCAAGGTCGTAGCCATCGGCCCTTACCACCGAGGCTTAGACCATCTCAAGGAGATGGAGAAGGTGAAGCAGGTGGCTGCATACCAATTCCTTTTGAGCTTTGGCACACCACGACCGCCCGGTACCTTATATAAGACGATACGTTCACCGATCCTCTCTGTTGCCGGCGCTGCCCATAGCCTCTACGACAAAGATGTTGTAGCAGCTATCAGCGATGACGAATTTGTGGATATGATGATCCTTGATGGTATCTTCTTGCTGCAGTATATGCTTATGACTATCGGCCGTCAATGTTTGTGTTCGTCGTTGCTGCGCTGTTTTCACTCAAATCAAGCTTGCATCAGTAATGACATAATGCTACTGGAGAACCAGCTCCCCTGGGTGGTGATCGAGACCCTCCTCGAGTTTGCTGACCCGGCACTGCAAGTGGAGGTCTTCATTGCCAAGATGGGACGCACACTCCAAGTCCGCGGGGACAAGAATAGAGAACCATTTGAGTTTAGTCGTACGTACTGGCCGCCTCATCTCCTTGGCCTCCTCCGATTCTACAAAATAGGAGGCAGCACCAGATGTCAGCGCAAAGGCTATCCAGATGTCATCCGGCCAATGGCAAAAACTATTAGTGTAACTGAGCTTGCAGAACTTGGCATAAAGCTTACTGCTAGCAACACAACAAAGCTCGTCGCTCTTCGCTGCCGGTGGCAATGGCAGGCATGGATGGACCACCAAAAACCATGGGCAGGGCTACCACTGCCTATCGACGAGAGGGTCAGGTCATTTTTCGAGGCATCTACCATCATCTCAGTCGGCGATGGCAAGACGGCTCAGTTTTGGACAGATAAGTGGCATGCCGCAGGGAAACTCTCCATCCGCTTCCCTGATCTTTTTAAGTTTTGTACGCTGCGCCGTATCTCCCTCCATAAGGCTCTGGAGCGTGACAAGTGGGTCAAACACTTCAAGGAGGACTTGACGCCGGCCGCCATCCGACAGTTCACCTGTTTGTGGAACCTCTGCCGCCAGGTGCAGCTGCTCACGGATGTCCCTGACAGGGTCACTTGGCGATGGACGGCAGACGGAGCTTACTCGGCTGGCTCGGCGTACGCGCAACAATTCATCGGCTCCATAAGACCTGAGTTCACAAAGATCATCTGGAGCTCTCAAGCACCACCAAAATGCAGATTATTTTCTTGGCTAGCAGTCCAAGGAAGGTGCCTCACTGCAGATGTGCTTGCTATAAGAGGATGCCCGCATGACCCATTGTGCTCCCTGTGCAACAACTCTCCTGAGACAGCCTCGCACCTGCTGATCAACTGCCACTATGCGCAGACAGTTTGGAGAATGGTCATTGCCAGGGCCAGGCTTCCCTTGACAATTGCCCCGAACGCCCATGACAACATCAAGGTATGGCTGTGCAACTCTGATCAGCTCGTAGGGGCCAATACCAGGAAAGATTGGCGAGCTTTGGTTCCTCTGATCTGGTGGTGCATATGGAAGGAAAGGAACAACAGAATTTTCAGACATACTGCTGCGCCGGTTACAGCCTTGTTCCAATCAATTTTGACGGAGGCCAGGGACTGGGCTGATGCTGGCAGGGGAAGGGTGAGCGCCCTGCTAATCAGGCCTCGCGAACCAGATTGAGTGCTAGCCTTGGTGTGTAGCGGCAGTTTGCAAAGCTTCTGCCTGTAGTTTTTCCTTCGTTTTTTTAGGTTCTGTTCCTTTCTCTTGTTTTGTACCCAGGAAGATCTTCTTCCTTTTGTACTATCTCTTATCTAATCGCAATGAAAGCAGCCTTGCTGCCTTTCGTCAAAAACAAAGCTCATGGACATGGGCATCAAGAAAAGACCCCTCTTCAGCCAGATCTTCGTGGCACCACTATTGCTGGACGAAATGAGGTCATGCTGGCTCGTCAACATGGCGGCTTTGGAGATATGCATCGCTACAGATTTTCGGTGGGGCGTAATTGAAAGGTCAGACAAATCTGATATGGGGGACCCAGCTGAAATGCCAGTCGTCCCCTCTGCTCGTAAGTGGGACACAATTCAAATGCCAGTCGTCTGCTCTTACCTTGCTGTGCTCGCAATGCTCATGGATCGAGAGGAGGACGTGCACAAGCTGAGATCAAAGCGCCTCGTGCAAGGAGAACTCACCAACATCGAGATGCTCAACTTTTTCAAGAGCCTTATCAAGCACATAAGTGGTGGCCCCCTGTACACTGAAATCTTGGAAGAGATAGAGGACTACAGGATAAGGTGGTGGATGTTGATCAAGGTGCACACGTTCTTCTACAAAAACTATAAAATCATCACTGCAGTGCTCTCCATCATCGGTGTTCTTGTGGGTATCTTCAAGACACTCCTATCTCTCAAGAAACATAGCACAATTTCTTAAATGACTTAATCTTTGATACCAATAGTCCAGGGATGCGTTCAGATTCAGTTATCTCTTTTTTCTGCACTTTGGTAGCGCCTGTTCAACTGTATAAGGAACTACTATTCTGTTTACAGCTAACTTCTTATCAGTCTTCTCATTTGGACTATGGATATTGTATTTCCGATCACCTCTGCTTTGGACTATGGGTATTGTACTTATGTTCTCTGATTAATTTAGACTATGGGTATTGTATTTCGGATCTCCTCTGCTTTACACTATTGAAATTGCAGTAAATAATTCGTGTATGTGGCTTCTTGTCACTTCTACTTGCTACTCTGAGCCTTACCTTTCCAAGTAGTTTTACAGCTCCCAGTAGCCTATTACCATCCTGGCATACAAGCTATAACTTTGCTGGCGTACTAACGTAGTTAGTTTTTGTGTTTTATGTTGCCAAAGTTTATATGTCCAATTTATTCCACAATATAACATGCTTTTCAGTCTAGTATAGTAAAGAATCTATTCTATGATTAAAATGTTCTCACGAAGGAGGATGTGCACAAGCTGAGATCAAAGCGCCTCGTGCAAGGAGAATCGAGATGCTCAACTTTTTCAAGAGCCTTGTCAAGCACATTAGTGGTGCCCCCCTGTACACTAAAATCTTGGAAGAGATAGAGGACTACAGGATAAGGTGGTGCATGTTGATGAAGGTGCATGCGTTCTTCTACAAAAACTGTAAAATCATCACTGTAGTGCTCTCCGTTGTTCTTGTGAGTATCTTCAAGGCGCTCCTATATCTCAAGAAACATAGCACAATTTCCTGAATGAATCTTCGATACGATACCATTAGTTTAGGGATGCATTCAGATTCAGTTAACCCTTGGTATGCACTTTGGGTAGGTTCTGTTCAACTGGATAAGAAAATCGGTTACTATTCCAATTATAGCTAATTTCCTGTCAGTTTACTCTAATTTAGTAACATAAGGCAATACCTACATACCTTTATGTGGGCTCGCGCGGGTGTGTGTCTTATCTCATCTCCTTTGGTCTACTAGTAAGTGTGCACGTGCAACCGCACGTCTCTAAAATATAACAGAAACTATTTATTTTTAATCGATATGAGGATCATATAGATTTTGTTCATCGAGCTAGCGAGATAGCTTTTATGTCCCACCATTGTAAGCGTGCAGCGTGTAATTCACACACGACATTAGCTGAAATGCGCGAACACAAAATATATTACAATTAGTTACTAAACGTCACAATTTAATCCCAATTTGAAGCAACACTTAAATACCAACTATTAAACAAAATTATTCAGTACTTATTACTCCCTTCTTGCCACAATGTAGTGCATATAAGACTGTCGAAAAGTCAAAATATATTAACTTTGACCAAGTTTTGTGAGAAAATTACCTATATCTACCATACCAAATATATACCATATTAAAATTTACACCGTGAGGAATCTAATGGCATTGAGTTGGTATTCTAGATTTTGATATTTTATTTTACATACTTGGTCAAACTTTATGTCATTTGACTTTTATAAATTCTTATACACACTGCATTTTAGCAAGGAGGGAGTATTTGAAAAAAGGTAGACCTCTTCATTGTCTGCAAACTTCAAAATATGTACCAAAAAATGCTTAGGCAGATCGACACAATGATACCATCCTACATGTGCAAAATGTATCAGCCTTTGTTGGATCAAACAGCAGTCAACAAACCAATGGTTGCAATGGGAGCTCAATTCTAATGGTGAGTTAAATGTTTGGCTTTCTTAGAGGTACTATCTCTTTAAATCTTACAATCTGTGAGATTTTGTTGCCTTCCTCATCTTACAAGTCTCGGTTTCCCACACTATCGTCATTCATCTCAAAGTTAGGCTAAAATGATAACTAACTTTGTCCCAAAATGTGTCACATGAACATTGAATATTGCAAGTAGTATGAGAATATATTTAAATATATATAGAACAATTAGAATCATACGAAGCTAGATATACTGCTTAGGAACCATTAAGTTTAACATCCCAAGCCACATGTTGACCCTATGTGATTGCGGAATTTGAGAAGATATTTCTCAAAATAATTAAAATAATTATTAATAAAATGTTTATAGATTTAAAACTAATTTAAAAATGAGATGTGCATAATCTTATTAGAACCTAACATTTGTCTTTTCAAACCGGTACTAAGGTTATGTTGGACGCGGCCCTACATACCATCGTAGGGACGCTAGACAAAAACTCCCAGTCCTTTTGACTGGGCAGGCTAAATTTACACATAAGGTGTCAAAAAGGAAAATTGATTCATATATATGTGAAAGGAATACCTATGGTACGATGTGCAAGTACTTTTCGTTATGATCTTTGAGGCCCAACTTTGACATGCATGGTCCACAGTCTGACATGTGGCCTAACTTTGCTATACATGTGTGGTCTTGTACAGAAGCAATTGTACTGCTGTACGTATAGCAGCATTTCTATAAAAAAAAAATAACTGGATCGGACCTCACTCAGTCAGTCCCTACTCTGAAGCTCCTCTAACTCTCTTTACTCAGGGCATCTCCAACCGGGCGACCCAAACGGACGCGCTGGGCCGTCCGTTTTGGGCCGTTTGCGTGGCCGAACGGACACCCGGACAGCGCCCCGCGTCCGCGTGTCCGTTTGGGTCGCACGCTGCGCCCAACGCGCGGACGCAGCGCATTGGTAATAAAATAAAACAAAAATGAAAATAAAAGAGGAAAAGAACAAAACATAAATTTAAACTAGTTGGTCATTAAACTTAGCCCTATTTTGGGCAAATTTTACACAAAAGAAAGCCATATATGGCTTTAAACTAAAAAAGCAAACCCTAGCCAGGGTTTGCGAGCACGCGTGGCCGCCGGCGTACTACCCCCGGTAGTACTCGTCATCGTCGGTGTCGATGACGACGACGCCCCCGGCGGCGACGCGCTGTTCCGGCTCGACACGCCGGAGGGCACCGGGGACTCCGGCCGGGGGTCCCACCGCGCCCTTTCCCGGGCGGAGTGCGCGTTCGGCGGGCTCGCCGGCCTGCGCAGCCGTGCCCTCCGCGCGGACTCCCGTCGGAGCTGCTCCTCCGCCCGCGTGGCCGGGCGCTCCTCCTCCGCCGAGCGCGCGGCCCGGCGCTCCTCCTCCCGGAGCGCCGCCCGACGCGTAGCCTCCTCCCGACGGCGCGCCGGCTCGAGGAAGGCCCACGCGTCCGCCCGGGCGTCCTCCCGGGCCTTCCCGGCCGCCTCCTCCGGCGCGGAGGTGCGCAGCGTCTCGGCGAGGAGCGGCCATTTGGCCGGCTCGTCGAGGTCCCGCTGCTCGCGGGACGCCGCGAGCGCCGCCCGCAGCCTCCGGGTCGTTCTCCTCCTCCCGGGGCTGCGGCTGCCGCTGCGGCCGGGGCTGGGGCGCGGGCTCGTTGATGTAGAGGCCGCCGGGGGCGGCGGCCAGCCCGCCCAGCGCGGCTGTGCCTCGGGCTGCGCGCGAGGCCGCGCCGTCGCGGATGTGAAGCACGTGCGCCGCCGCGCATCGTGCTCCACCTCGAACCACAAGTCCCAGTTGGGACTTGCGTCGCCGTACGCGGGGTCTTGCCGGAGGTCCGCCGGCAGCTGAGCGCGGCGCCTCCGGATCTCGGCGTAGCGGGCGCGGCCCGACGCCGGGATGGGCGGCACCGGAACCCGATCCGGGCTCGGGTGCCGGCCGTGGGGAGGTGCACGGCCCCCACGGCATTGGGACGCCGGCGTCCCGGAACATCCGCGCCACCGCTACGGTGACGTAGATCCGCTCGCGTCTCGGGAGGCGCCGGCGGCCCCATTGCGAACGCCGGCGGCGCGACTTGCCGGCTGCTGCCGGCCTCGTGGTCGTTGGCGGAAGGCTCGAACTCGCGCTTCGGGGCCATGGCGGCGCGGAAGCTTCGAGCTCGCGCGTGCGGCCGGAGTGGAAAGTGGGGACTGGATAGGGACCGTCCCCTTCCCCAGTCCACATTTAATAGGACTGGGGCACCGACATGTGGGCCAGCCACGCGGACAGGGCGGACACGCGAGGACGCCGCGTGCCATTCGCGGCCACGCAAACCCGGCCCAGATTTGGCCGGGTTTGCATTGTTCCGGACGCCGCGGCCGTCCGCTTTTGCGGTGCGTCCCCGCGTTGGGCCGGGTTTTTGTCCGGCTGGACCCATCCGGACGCGCGGGCGCGGGATGGGTCGCCCCGTTGGAGATGCCCTCATACCATGGCCGCCCTTCCATGGCATCCCCGCCGGCGTGACACCCACCACTTGAAGGAGATATGCCCTAGAGGCAATAATAAAGTGGTTATTATTATATATCTTTATGTTTATGATAAATGTTTATATATCATGCTATAATTGTATTAACCGAAACATTTGTACATGTGTGATATGTAGACAAACAAAGAAGTCCCTAGTATGCCTCTTAACTAGCTTGTTGATTAATGGATGATTAGTTTCATAATCATGAACATTGGATGTTATTAATAACAAGGTTATATCATTGTATGAATGATGTAATGGACACACCCAATTAAGCGTAGCATAAGATCTCGTCATTAAGTTATTTGCTATAAGCTTTCGATACATGGTTACCTAGTCCTTATGACCATGAGATCATGTAAATCACTTATACCGGAAAGGTACTTTGATTACATCAAACGCCACTGCGTAAATGGGTGGTTATAAAGGTGGGATTAAGTATCCGGAAAGTATGAGTTGAGGCATATGGATCAACAAGTGGGATTTGTCCATCCCGATGACGGATAGATATACTCCGGGCCCTCTCGGTGGAATGTCGTCTAATGTCTTGCAAGCATATGAATGAGTTCATAAGAGACCACATACCACGGTACGAGTAAAGAGTACTTGTCGGAGACGAGGTTGAACAAGGTATAGAGTGATACCGAAGATCAAACCTCGGACAAGTAAAATATCGCGAGACAAAGGGAATTGGTAATGTATGTGAATGGTTCATTCGATCACTAAAGTCATCGTTGAATATGTGGGAGCCATTATGGATCTCCGGATCCCGCTATTGGTTATTGGTCGGAGTGAGTACTCAACCATGTCCGCATAGTTCTCGAACCGTAGGGTGACACACTTAAAGTTGGATGTTGAAATGGTAGAACTTGAATAAGGAATGGAGTTCGAATATTTGTTCGGAGTCCCGGATGAGATCCCGGACATCACGAGGAGTTCCGGAATGGTCCGGAGAATAAGATTCATATATAGGATGTCATTTTATGTGAAATAAAATGTCGCGGAAGGTTCTATGGAAGGTTCTAGAAGGTTCTAGAAAAGTCCGGAAGAAACCACCAAGGAAGGTGGAGTCCACATGGGACTCCACCTCCATGGCCGGCCAACCCTAGTGGGGGAGGAGTCCCAAGTGGACTCCCCTTAGGGGGCCGGCCACCCCCCCATATGGGAGGTGGAACTCCCACCTTGGTGGGAGTCCTAGCTTGGCTAGGTTTCCCCTCCCTATGGAAGGTTTTTGGTTCGGGTCTTATTCGAAGACTTGGACACCACCTCTTGGGGTTCCACCTATATAATGAGGGGCATAGGGGAGGGGGCCGGCTACACCAAAGCACCACAAGGTGGCCGCACCACTAGATGGCCGGCGCCCCCCTCCCAAACCCTAGCCGCCCCTCTCTCCTCTATAGTTCCCGCACGCTTAGCGAAGCTCCGCCGGACTTCTCCACCACCACCGACACCACGCCGTCGTGCCGTCGGATTCAAGAGGAGCTACTACTTCCGCTGCCCGCCGGAACGGGGAGGTGGACGTCGTCTTCATCAACAACCGAACGTGTGACCGAGTACGGAGGTGCTGCCCGTTCGTGGCGCCGGAACCGATCGTGATCAAGATCTTCTACGCGCTTTGCAAGCGGCAAGTGATCGTCTACCGCAGCAATAAGAGCCTACTCTTATAGGCTTTGGAATCTCTTCAAGGGTTAGTCTTGATCATCCCCTCGTTGCTACCGTCTTCTAGATTGCATCTTGGCTTGGATTGCGTGTTCGCGGTAGGAAAATTTTTGTTTTCTATGCAACGTTATCCTACAGGTGGTATCGAGCCGTGTCTATGCATAGATGGTTGCACGAGTAGAACACAATGGTTTTGTGGGCGTTGATGCTCTTGTTATCTTTAGTTTGAGTACTTTGCATCTTTGCGGTATAGTGGGATGAAGCGGCTCGGACTAACTTTACATGACCGCGTTCATGAGACTTGTTCCTCGTTCGACATGCAACTTGTATTGCATAAGAGGCTTTGCGGGTGTCTCGTCTCTCCTACTATAGTAAAGATTCAATTTACTCTTCTATTGACAACATTAGTATCAACGTTGTGGTTCATGTTCGTAGGTAGATTAGATCTATATCGAAAACCCTAAACCACGTAAAATATGCAAACCAAATTAGAGAGCGTCTAACTTGTTTTTGCAGGGTTTGGTGATGTGATATGGCCATAATGTGATGATGAATATGTATGAGATGATCATTATTGTATTGTGGCAACCGGCAGGAGCCTTATGGTTGTCTTTAATTTTCATGTTGAGTAGTATTTCAAAGTAGTTGTAATAGTTGCTACATGAGGTGAACAACCATGAAGCCGGCGCCATGAACCTTGACGCTACGCCGACGATGATGGAGATCATGCCCGAAGATGATGGAGATCATGTCCGTGCTTTGGAGATGAAGATCAAAGGCGCAAAGACAAAAGGGCCATATCATATCACATATGAACTCGCATGTGATGTTAATCCTTTATGCATCTTATTTTGCTTAGATCGCGACGGTAGCATTATAAGATGATCCCTCACATTAATATCAAGATAATAAAGTGTTCTCCCCTTGTATGCACCGTTGTAACAGTTCGTCGTTTCGAAGCATCTCGTGATGATCGGATGTGATAGATTCAACGATTCACATACAACGGGTGTAAGCCATGTTGCACACGCGGAATACTTGGGTTTGCTTGACGAGCCTAGCATGTACGGACATGGCCTCGGGACAACGGAAACCGAAAGGTTGAACACGAGTCATATGGATGATATGATCAACATGTTGATGTTCACCATTGAAGCTACATCATCTCACGTGATGATCGGTTTTTGGTGTAGTGAATTTGGATCGTGTACCACTTAACAACTATGAGGGATGTTGTATTAAGTGGGAGTTCATTAGTAATTAGATTAAAACATGAACTAATTATCATAAACATAGTCTGAGTAGTATTTTGAATTAATTTTGTAGTATTGGCATCCGTTTACTACTATGCGCTAGTCTTATAATTGAGATAGAAATACTCGTTAAAATCTGACTAGAAACTTTACGGATTGGTACCGTATTGTTAATGAATCAAGAAATGATTAAGTCCTATTGCAAACTTTTAGTGAAACTCACTTTGTTGATTCAGAGAGCTATGGTTTCAATTAGTACCTAAAGTTATCTTGTCTCCGTGAAACTTGAAGTTCAAATCTGTTTGAAAAGTAAGGAGCTGAAAATTTAGTTTTCAGAAATAATCAAGATACGAGATATATGTGATATCTAAGACCTTATTGCAAGATGATAGAATAAAAATTTGGTGAGACTACATAAACTCATAAGTTTTATGGGAATGTATGAAGGTTGAAGACGCCAGACGTCACAATCCTCCAACTATTGGGGCACTAATGATATTCGCATATCCATGAAGTTATCATCCTTAGTATGCACCGTTGCTAAGACTCGTCGCTTCGAAGCATCACGTGATGATCGGGTGTTATAGATTCTACGTGTGCTTACAACGGGTGCAAGCCAGATTTGCACATGCAAATACTAAGGTTAAACTTTATGAGCCTAGCATGTACAGACATGGTCTCGTGAAAGTTGTCATGAATTGATGGATAAAATTATGAGTGAAATTGTTCATCATATTACAAAGTTACTAATAGTGAAATCTAGAACACTTGTCATGTGATGATCAACTTCAAAATAAGAACCTCAAGGTTATTGGTATTAGACCAACAAACCTAGAAGTTTTTAATGTTGAAGTGTTTTTCTGAATAATGAGGAAAGCTAAAAGAGAAACTGCAAAAGATATTTTGGCAGTAAAGAAAGAAAAGACTAGAAAGTCTAGCTCAGGTGTATATAAATGATATACATGTTATGGTTGTATTCCTAGTTAGGTCACACTATGAAATTCTTGGGTATTAGTACTATATTGGTTGGTATGAAGTGTCATACAAAACAACGCAATACAAGAATACAATGGCCTAAGTGACTCGACAAGGAATATGATAGAAATGCACGTCCGGAACAAAATAAAGTGTTATTATGTTCGTCGTTGGCATTCTATCTAGCCCTTAGAATTTATAATAAAGAACTTAATAATTGTTATTTTGCTCGGTCAAATGAAAACAATGAGTTGTTCAAATTATGACATTACTCCATGTACGATGGATAAGTTATTATAAATCTTAATGGTGAAACACACATACATAAAACTGACGCTAAAATGCCATAAGGCAAATGATTTGAATTCCACTTATTTGTGGAACCGCCATTTAGGTCATGTTAGAAAGGAATGCATGAAGGAACTCCATGCAAATGGTTTTTTTTTTTGGAGTCATTTGATTTTTGAATCATTTGGCGCTTGCAAATCTTTTCTAAAAAGAATGACTAAAATACCGTTCATAGGCCAAAAGTTGAACGGGCAACTAACTTAGTGGAAACATACATGCTGATGTATGTGGTTCACTGGGCATAGTTGTGTGCGGGAGATTCTTCTACTTCATGAAAACTTCCAAATTGAGTATATAAATGAGGATATATTCGATAAGGAAGAAGTTTGAAACATTTGATTGGATTCAAATAAAATTCAGCATGAAGTGGAAATCATCGTAATAGAAAAGTCAAATATCTATGATTGGATCATGGTGGAAAATATTTGAATTACGAGTTTTAGCGAACATCTAAGAGAGTTATGAAATTGTTCTACAACTTACGTTTCTTGGAGTATCATAGTGATGATGAAGTATCCAAGAGATATATCCAAACTTTGTTGGATCAATGATGAGATAAAATATTGATGCCATTATATTTTTGTGGATTATGCTTTAGTGACTACCGCTTTTACACTCGAATAGAGCATCATCATGATCCGTTGAAATGACACCATACAAGTTATGGCATGGGTATAAATCCTAATAGTCAACCAAAATCGGATGAATGTCTTTGTTGGTTATCCCGGAGATTTAATTGGGAATTCTTCCCACAAGATAAAGACAAAAGTGTTTGTCAATGTTTCTTATTTCCGAGAAATTGTTTCGAGTGAAGTATTTGAGTGGGAGGACAATATAATTTGATAAGGTTTATGAACTCCGAGCATAATGATCGGAGTAGCGCAGCATCGGAATTAGTTTCGGAAGCGGCCACGACGATCATGGCTCTCATGACTACAAAGTGTTTTAGCCATGGAGATCGAAGTACATATTGAACCTTGTAGGTATGGTTTACTTTGTGATCAAATAAATGATTTGTGGACAAAGGATTGATTTTGAACAATGATAAACCAACTACAAAACAAAGAAGTTATGATGGGCCCTGACTCCGTTAAAATGGCCATGCGCCATGAAATCCAAGATAGATGAATACTTTATGAAAGTAAATGGATCTATGAAATTGATAGACTTGGATGAAATATCCTTGAAGAAAGCTTGATTTATCGAAAAATTGTTTACGACAATGTTCAAAGAGTTGAATACGATAAGATTAGATCTTCCGTAGCAATGCTTATAGTCTATGTGGATTATTCTAGTAATCACTACATATTTCTTTTATGAGATATGCTAGTAGGATGGCAAAATACATTAATTATCAGAAGTATGTATTAAAGGTGTATACAAGATACAACCAAGAGTTTTGCTGGTCCATGGAATACTAGATAGGTATACAAGCTTCAATTGGATGAAGTAAGTATCACGGAGTTGGAATCTTCACTAGATGAAATAGTCAAAGAGTTTTTGATTTCATCGGAGACGATGAAGAGACTTGCATTTGCAAGAAATTAAGTGGGAGCGCTAAGACACATTTATAATACTTTATGTAGGTGACATATAGTTGGTTATAAATGATGTAATTATATACTTGATTAAAAAGGTTTCATTGAGAATTAACTTCAATGAAAGGATATGGACTGAAACGAATTTAGTGTCAAGATCTATGAAGATAGATTGAAACACATAAATAAGTTTAAGTCAAAGTACATATGATGGATATTGAAGTAGTTCAATATAGAAATATTAAGAAAATGTTCTTGTCATGTGAAGTTTTAACAAGACTTGAGTGTATCTGACACTCAATGAGTAAAAACACATGAGTGATTATAGATCACGAATAATATGTACACAATCAGATATCATGTGCTATAAAGTGTTATGAGCATATACCATAATGATTCATATGATGATCATTGGACGACAGTAAGAATATCCTTGAGTACTTTAGAAGAACTAAGGATATATATATATATATATTTTTGTATGAAGAAATGACAAACAAATCGCTGTAAGGTGTTACACCGATATTGGTTTTGTCACATATAAAATATAATTTCAATCTCAAATTAGATTAAGTGTTGTTTAAAAGTAGCACAATGAGCTAGAAGTTGTCTATGCTAGATTTAGAAGAGTTCTAAATATTGTGACGGATTCTACAAAAGAAGGCAGAGTATGTCATTGTTTTGACAATAACAAAGGATGTTAAGTCATGAGGTTCTTTGAGAACTTGGTGTATTTCCGACGTAGTCGAACTTTGAAGCTATATTGTGTGTGACAATATTAGTGACATATTTCAGACCGCGGAATTAAGGTTCCACCAAAAGACCAAACATATTTAATGTCGACTCATTTGGAAATGAGTGATGCGTTGAGACGCAAATGAATTACAAAATACATACGTTTCTGAGCGTGTCGATCCGTTGACTAAAAACCTCTCCCGTGAGCAATACATGATAAAGCACCATAAGGCCAAGGTGTTATATCTTTACAAATGTAAACTAGATTATTGACTCTAGTGCAAGTGGGAGACTCGAAGGAGATATGCCCTAGAGGCAATAATAAAGTGGTTATTATTATATATCTTTATGTTTATGATAAATGTTTATATATCATGCTATAATTGTATTAACCGAAACATTTGTACATGTGTGATATGTAGACAAACAAAGAAGTCCCTAGTATGCCTCTTAACTAGCTTGTTGATTAATGGATGATTAGTTTCATAATCATGAACATTGGATGTTATTAATAACAAGGTTATATCATTGTATGAATGATGTAATGGACACACCCAATTAAGCGTAGCATAAGATCTCGTCATTAAGTTATTTGCTATAAGCTTTCGATACATGGTTACCTAGTCCTTATGACCATGAGATCATGTAAATCACTTATACCGGAAAGGTACTTTGATTACATCAAACGCCACTCGCGTAAATGGGTGGTTATAAAGGTGGGATTAAGTATCCGGAAAGTATGAGTTGAGGCATATGGATCAACGAGTGGGATTTGTCCATCCCGATGACGGATAGATATACTCCGGGCCCTCTCGGTGGAATGTCGTCTAATGTCTTGCAAGCATATGAATGAGTTCATAAGAGACCACATACCACGGTACGAGTAAAGAGTACTTGTCGGAGACGAGGTTGAACAAGGTATAGAGTGATACCGAAGATCAAACCTCGGACAAGTAAAATATCGCGAGACAAAGGGAATTGGTAATGTATGTGAATGGTTCATTCGATCACTAAAGTCATCGTTGAATATGTGGGAGCCATTATGGATCTCCGGATCCCGCTATTGGTTATTGGTCGGAGTGAGTACTCAACCATGTCCGCATAGTTCTCGAACCGTAGGGTGACACACTTAAAGTTGGATGTTGAAATGGTAGAACTTGAATAAGGAATGGAGTTCGAATATTTGTTCGGAGTCCCGGATGAGATCCCGGACATCACGAGGAGTTCCGGAATGGTCCGGAGAATAAGATTCATATATAGGATGTCATTTTATGTGAAATAAAATGTCGCGGAAGGTTCTATGGAAGGTTCTAGAAGGTTCTAGAAAAGTCCGGAAGAAACCACCAAGGAAGGTGGAGTCCACATGGGACTCCACCTCCATGGCCGGCCAACCCTAGTGGGGGAGGAGTCCCAAGTGGACTCCCCTTAGGGGGCCGGCCACCCCCCATATGGGAGGTGGAACTCCCACCTTGGTGGGAGTCCTAGCTTGGCTAGGTTTCCCCTCCCTATGGAAGGTTTTTGGTTCGGGTCTTATTCGAAGACTTGGACACCACCTCTTGGGGTTCCACCTATATAATGAGGGGCATAGGGGAGGGGCCGGCTACACCAAAGCACCACAAGGTGGCCGCACCACTAGATGGCCGGCGCCCCCTCCCAAACCCTAGCCGCCCTCTCTCCTCTATAGTTCCCGCACGCTTAGCGAAGCTCCGCCGGACTTCTCCACCACCACCGACACCACGCCGTCGTGCTGTCGGATTCAAGAGGAGCTACTACTTCCGCTGCCCGCTGGAACGGGGAGGTGGACGTCGTCTTCATCAACAACCGAACGTGTGACCGAGTACGGAGGTGCTCGCCCGTTCGTGGCGCCGAACCGATCGTGATCAAGATCTTCTACGCGCTTTTGCAAGCGGCAAGTGATCGTCTACCGCAGCAATAAGAGCCTACTCTTATAGGCTTTGGAATCTCTTCAAGGGTTAGTCTTGATCATCCCCTCGTTGCTACCGTCTTCTAGATTGCATCTTGGCTTGGATTGCGTGTTCGCGGTAGGAAAATTTTTGTTTTCTATGCAACGTTATCCTACACCACTGCCTCCCCGCTGCTAGCGCCGAGGACTTCGCTCTCCCCTAGTTCCCCTCCGCCTCTGCGAGGACCGTGCTCTCCCCAGGTAACCCTCCGCCGCTGCCGCGAGTTCGCCCCCTGCCGTGCCTCCTCGCCGCTGACCACTGCCCTCCCCGCCCGGCCACCGCTTGCTCTCTGCATGCTCTCGGCAGGACTGAGCGAAGCATGGGCGTAGGTATCCTCGGGCCGCGAGCGCGTTGGAAGGATTCGCAGCACCGGTTTTTCCCTCCCGGCTGCCGCCCGACAAGTGATGCTCGGCGAGGGATGCCCTCGCTCCGGCTGGGTGGCCGTGCCTCGAGCCTCCCCGAACGTCCCAAGTGGGGTATGCTCGGTCGACGCCCCTCTCAACCTCGCTCGCGATTGGTATTCCTCTCCCCTCGTCTCCATTCAGCTCATAATATCCCTTTGTTTATCTTACGATAGCTTAGTCTGATATCAATGGAATAAGTGAATCCGGATGCATTGGAAAATACAAGTAGCACCCCGTTGGAAAATATAGTGATGGTCTACTGCTGGTTATAGTTTCGAAAATTATTGGGGAATTGCTATTGATTTCCGCATTTTCGTCTATCCTAGCCGCTGTGAGCTTAAAAGCTTGATAAAACATGAATGCTATTGATTTTTTAGAGCACTGCTTTCTTTCTTCTTAACACTGGCATTAACATGGTTAGGATATAAACTTGAAGAATAGGCCAACCAGTTATTACATGTGATCCAAATTGCAAAATTATTTTTAACAATGCATGGTCTGAACCTGAGTTGGAAACATGGATTTCTTTTAGTGGAGATTTTCTTTAGGTCTCGTATGTAAGGTTTTTTGGAAACCGACTAACCAAATTAACGGATCACATCTTGTCGGCGGCCAGTCCATTGCTCACGGTGACGACTCGGATAACCACGATTGTTTGTTAGGTTAGTCTCACAGGACCATACATACCAGGTCATGAACATGATGTCCCCATTTGTTCCAGTGAAACATTATTGCATCCCACAATATCATCAAGTCCTGAACACCGAACAACATTGTAGATGAGATTGCATAGCATAGATATTTCTTTGAATAAATAAAACATGATGCACGATTTTATATTACCTGATATTTGGGTGAGTGAACCTGCCCCTACAATATTGGACTGGGCAATAAGAATAGGTGTAGTTCCTCTTGGTTTTGCTTGCATCTGGTATGCATCATTTCTCTGCAACCAATCGGGCTCATCGTCAATGACCACCTGAGATGCATAGTGCTGAACATCTAGAGCCATACCTATGAATATACATTGCAGCTATAAAATCAGCCTTTTATATAGCATAGCTATAGAACACATGTTGCAAGTATAGAACACATGATCTCCAAGTAGCCCTGTGTTGTATCTGGGTGATTCCTGAGTTTTCAATGGCCTGTGTATCACATGGTATGTTTTGATCATTCACAGCGCCATTGACTCTTTTGTAACATTTTGAAACCTCATCTTTATTATTTGCATACCGATCCCTTTCCCTTTGCCTTTTTGACCTCTTTAGGATGTGCATGCACATGGCACTTCAGTATTTCACATAATAATGGATATAGAACGACATTGTGTTTGTTATGAAATACTGGGAGTTCGTCCGAAGGATGACATAAGGATTTCTGCTTTCTCTATTCCGTAAAATTAAGAAGTACTAAACAATACTGCCTCCTGCAAATTGTAGTAGCATCAATGAATTTATGGGAGAATTATTTGTAAATACAAGTAGCATGGCGAATGAATTGTGGTTTGAATCATTTTACCATGTATAGATTATTCTAGGAAAAATTGTATGTGGTATTTGTAACATTGCAAATGAATCACAGTATCATTTTACTAATGAAATTGTAACACTACGAATGGTTACATTATCATGTTACGGCCTTGTCAAAAAATTGTTCCTTAACAATTTGAAACAAGCTAAACTCCTAGTACTAATATCTTGTATGTGGTACTGGCTGCGAGTGATTACATTATCATCTTACGATTTACTAACACACAGACAACCCCTGTCAAAAATTGTTCCTTTCACAATTTGAAGAAGCTAAATTCCCAGTATACAGCTAAATTTGCACGGGTGCATCAGTAAGTTTTCTTTTAATTGACAATGTGCTAGGTTGGTCAGTTTATTTATGCTCTATATTTTTCGGGACAAAGCTGTTGTACAAGAAAAAAAAGATGGCATCGTAGAAGCTATAAAGTGAAACCTGTATTTTAGAAGCTATAAAATGTGCTAGGTTGGTCAGTTTATTTATGCTTTATATGTAACTCATCTTTCAGCAGGAACTTTGTCGACATATTCAGACAACTAACAGTTGTGGTTGTCCATTTCTGAATACTTTTTCTCCTTGATTGAGACTCCTAAGCGCGTGGTGAAATGTAAGTGTTTTCATTCTGTTTAGATTTTTTACGTGGTGAACATTTAGAACACTTGATTCCTGCTATGAGAAAAATTTTCTTCCTTCAGGTAGCTACAGCATGGGGGATATTTGACATTGAGATTGAAACTGATTGACAGGCGCTTGACAAAAGTTCTCTGTTTGAAGACGCCAAACCTGAAGGAACTTGAAGAAACTTGTGAAGTTGCTCGCCGGGCGTCCGTCCTCAGGCCAGTGTGGTTGTTGTCAGCGGCCTCGAGTCCCCGGCGTGCAGGGTGGTCTTGAGTCCCCGGCGTCAGTGTTGGCACGCGTCTGCGTGGAGGGCGTCGGCGTTGGCAGCCGTCTGCATAGAGGCGACAGGGCGTCAGAGGATTCCCCGGCGTTAAGGCGATAGGCGACGACGGCGAGAGGACTGCGGCGGCGATGACGACGGCGTCGACGGTGAGAAGGACTGCTGCGGTCGCAGGGGAGGCGACGATCTGAGGAGTTGATGGTGATGGCTGGGAGGCGATGGCCTGAGGAGTTCGTGAGATTGCAGGGGAGGCCACGGCCTGAGGACTGAGGTCGTGGTACGATGAACGGTTCATGCAATGAACGGTTCGTTCGTTTTTTTCGTTTTAAGAGGAAAAGCGGAAAAATGTTCAGCGCGGTGGATGTTGTCTGCTCCCGTCAAACACGGGAGGGATATGAGGCGTTAGATTTTTTGATTGTGCGGCCAAGATGTCTTGGATGGGACTCTCTGGGCCTTTTAATAGTATAGTGGTGATGGAGTATGGATGTGGTATTTCCGATGACCTCTGCTTTAAACTATGGGTATTGTATTTATGTCCTTACTTAAATTTATTTAGATATGGGTATTGTATTTTGTATCTCCTTTCCTTTACACTATTGAAATTGCAGTAAATAATCCGCCTATGCTGCTTTTTTCAATTCTACTTGCTTCTCTTAACTTTATCTTCCGAGTAGTTTTACAGCTTTCAGTTCCTCCCGTCACCATCCTTACAAACAAGCTAAAACTATGCTGGCCTACTAGCGAGTTAGTTTTTGTGTTGCCCCAGTTTCCAATGTTGTTGATTGTTTAAAAGATAGCGTCAAACAAAATATTAAAGGAGAGGCTCACGAACCAACGTTCAGGACCCCTTCATACGTAATTTACACGTCCTGATTGGGGTGCCAAAATTAACTTCATGATTTGGTCCCCTCTCGTGGTGCGCCACATATAAGGGATTGAGTTATCGCTTTTTAGTGTTTGTGCTGCCGATTCATCGCATTAATTCAAGGGTAATCACACCGGTCGTAGGTTTTAACTCACCATCAATATGGAAAATAAGATATCGAGAGGGGTAGAAAAGGATAGAACTGAATCTGAGAGGGAAACATATTTGGGTACCGATTTTCAAAATTGATGGAGGTGGGATGGTTGGCACAGTCTAAACTTTAGGTTCCAACGGTTAATATTAAAAAAAAAACACATCCGATTTTCATGTACTAATCCAATATATATCCCCTACATGATCTGCCAATATGATGCCCCTTGTTGGGGCTGCATCTCGCGGCCCCATCTTCTTCTACCTCTCTAACTATCTCAATCTCTCTTGTTTCTCTCAACACAACACACCCGTACACACTCAGCAGAGGAAGAAGAAATGGCTTTGCCGTGGCTCTCTCCTTGGCAACATAAAGACTACATTTTTCCTCTCTTTCTCATTTCAAATGAACACGGTGATTACAGAATATAGTAGTATATAGCAGTCTATCTCAGACCACTACTCCCTAAATGCATGCCATACTCCACTAACAACTAACTCCACTAATTCCATGCACTAAGCCACTTCTAATCAGACCACTTCCTCCTTCTAGAATCTCTCCAGAAGAACCACGACGAGGCCAAGTATGCAAAACGAGCTAGCATGCAGATAACTACTCACCTAGACTACTACCGATTCACTTGGCTGACCTGATCTTCCCCCAGTTTCGCTCTAGGTTAGGCACTACACGACCACTTGTACATATGTAGCTAAACCAGAATATGCACATCAGCCCCTCGCCGCCGTTGGCATCTCGCCGGCTCTCCGCTTCATACGGCCAGCAACATCTCACCTTGCATCTTTCTGAACTAATAACTACATGATCTTAACTAGCTAAATGCAGAACTCAAACGAAACATGCAGATACAAGAAAATCAAGATTAAGTCCTAACACCCCTCAACTTTAAAACATACATAAGATTAAAATTAATATTAATAAAGAGTTAGAGTTTGGCCATGTGGTTTACATTATTAATCCTGCAACTTTAACCAATCAATTTACAAAAAAACATTATTTTCATGTTCATAGAAGTTAAAATGCTACTTAGTTGTCCAACTTTTTTCAGCCATATATGAATATTCCATTTGCAAATATTTAAGCATAATTCCCAACTGGGAGTCATTTTCTTTCCAATGCTCACAATGAATAGCGATCAAATAGGGCTATTATCTTTCCGAGACTTGTACTAGTTTTATAATGTGTGTCCAAGAAAAAGAATGAGAGAATCTCTAATAAAAAAATCTGGAAGAAAATAATCTAGCATTCAACTAATCAACTAATCTTATCTTATATAAAATGGAAAGAGGTCTCATACACATACAAACATTAGTTCAATTCATGTGCCAACCACTTATGACTATGCAATAAAATGTATATTTGTTCGAGAATATTCCTTGTGGATATCTTTCTCAATAAATATTTTCTTTTATTTTGGTGAAATACTAGTGGCATGAAAGAAAGGATCACATAAAATTTATGCATAAAAGGAATCACGGGTATTCAGCGGATCTTGCAAAGAAGAGGGCTGAAAGAAGAGGTTGGAAAGAAGAGGGCTTCAGCGGCCACAATTCTGCTGCCAGGAAGACGAGACATCGCAACATCTCACCGACTCACCCTGTAATGCTCGTATGCCAGGGAAATTTGGTACCACATGCTCTTTGCAAGGAGGCTGCACCGTTTTACGCCAACGGCCGGTGCTACCCTGTACACTTGGTGGCTGAAACTATCTGCAGCGGTCCCTGCAAAAAACAGAAAAAAGCTCAATGGCCTTAGTCATTCTTGTCTCCAGGGAACTATGACTAGAGAGGAATGCCAGGGTCTTTGACAAGGTTGCGACTCTTTGCAGACGCATCAAGGTGGAGTTTTCTCAATGGGAACGAGCAAAGCTGTGGAAGAGCGGGTCACGAGGAGGCATCACTTAGTTCCAAGTGGGTGAGTGTGGAGGTGTGTGAGGCATATCGTCTTTGTGATCTGTTCTTATTTTCTGTATGTCAAACTCTTCTCTTCCTTAATGAATGAAGACACACAACGCTCGCGCGTGTTCTTGAAAAAAATCACGGGTATTCAAGGATCTTGCAAGTTCGCATGGATAAATGAATGAATTGCTGAAAAAGACACACCACCGGAGATTCGTCGGACACACGACTTCACACGCCCTTCTCCGATGCTAGACGCTCCACCGGAGCAAGGATGGAGTAAAGATAGAACGAGGGTGGCCTTATTTTAACTTCAAGATCTAGCCGCCGCATCACCATACCGAAAAAAACACTAACAACCTATAAAAAAAAATCCTCCCACCAGCCAGAGCCAGGGCTGGTCTATAGGGCAGGGCAGAGGGGCGCTCGCCCCGGGCCCTCAACAGTTAGAACGTTAGTCTAAGATTTGTTTGTACACTGACTACATTTATATTTGTAGTCTTTAGGCAGTAAAGTTTGGAATAATTCTAGAAAATATAGAAGGTTGAAGTTGTAGCTTAACGTGTTTATACTCCGACTCCTTCTCTAATGTGCAGAATAACACGGATCCTCATAATTTTTTCTCTGGTTATTTCTATTTCTCGCAAACAATACACATGTACACAAGTAGCTATTGGTAGAAATAATAATCATGGTATATAGCTCGCGTAATCAATAGAAATAAATAGTTTTAAACATCTTCAGCAATATTCTTAAGACGATGGATCTTTCAAATGTAAATAATATTTAGTTTGTTATTGTATTATCCTAATATTTATCTTGCTGAATAATATTTTTTTTAGTTTATTTGTGTGTGACCAAGTAGTGAAGTTTGAGTGAGATTGTTAAGCGGCCTAGAAATCTAATCATACTTAAATTTTAAGTAAGATATATAAATTTAACGTAAATAAATATCTTTAAGTACTGGGCAATGGGCCAATGCCCCCTACCCTAGAAAAGCTTAGCCACTATGAAAAGGGATCCTTTGTGTCGTTTCACCCTAGGGCCCTCGAAATCTATGGACCGGCCCTGGCCAGAGCCCGTGGTTCGCTACACCTCCAAGCCCCAAGACCAACGGAGTTGCCAATAAAAGGATGGAACCCTGGATGTTTTTTTTTTTGGCCTCCTTCCGATCGCCCCTTGCAGTCCCAGTCCCGCACGCACCGGTTCGTATTGAAACAGCTGGATGTTAAGCACGTTCGAGTGATGGAGTCTTGTCCTGAACGTCTTGAGCTTCTCATTGTCGTAGCTATTCGATATTTTTTTTAATCAAAAGCCAAAGGTCCGATGTTAAATTAATAACGCCACAACGGCGACAAGGTACAAAGAGCTGAACCCAGCTTGCAACACACATCCACGCACCCACACGAATTGCCAACATGGCTACAACCGGAACCTCGAACGGCGATTACGACCCTTACTAAGCCTACGAAGATTCGGAGAAGACACCGGACAGCAACAATGTCGGGCCGGAGCTCACCCTAGAGCGAGCCATCGAACACGCACGCCGTCAACAAAACTCCCCGCCGCGGGCAGCGCCACAAGTGGCCGACCACCACTGTGCATCGACCACCACCGTTCGAACCCCAACAAGAAGCACCAAGGAAACTCGACGAGGAAGCAGGGCAGAACGCAAGCCTTGCCGAAGGTCGCCAAGGGAAGAGCCAACGGCATCCGAAGAGACACAGTAAGCGCCAAGACGAGTCTTCAAGAAGAACACGACACGAGAGCATCGTCATCGCCAGATCCGCAGATCTTAGGTTCTTACCCGGAGCACCTTGCTCGTTGAATACCGCGCCTCAGCCACACCACCAATGGAGAGCCGCATATTGTGAACTCCAAGGCGGTGTCTTCAAGAAGAACATGACACAAGAGCGCCGCCACTGCCCGATCCGAGGATCTTGGGCTTTCACCCGAAGCACGTAGAAGGCCAGGGAGAAGCCTCAACAACGCCTTGAAGAAGGAAACGACATCCGTGGACGTCGCCGTTGTGGCCCAGGCGGGTAAGGGTTTCCCCTCGGCAAACACTCCCCGCCTTCTACAAAGGATACCGACCGACGGAGCGATCGATCCACTGCCAACGCATGCTGCTCGCCGGCACCATGTCACCCCCGCGACCATGGTTTCCGACCAGCCCCTGAGCCACTGGCACACCCGCCAACCAAAATGGCTCCCACCGACCAGGGCCGCCGCCCCGGCTCCCAACTCTGCACACTACAGCAGTGAGGAAAACGGGAACTTTGCAGTGAGGATACCGAACTCCGACCAAGGAGCCGGCCGGCCACCGCACCCTTGCACCGCCGGGGGAAAGCCCCTACCAGAACGGCAACCAGCAGCCCCCATGGCCCCGGCGCCCACAGATCTAGGGCGAGGATGGGCTCGAGAGGTTCTCGGGGCCCCTGCCCCGACCCGAATTCGAGGCGGTCAGATCTGCCTCGCATCACCACCTCGCCAGGGCCCCACAGAACCGGACCGCACGGGCGCTGTCACCACCGGTCGAGCTGCACGCCGCGTCGGTCTCCACACACGCCTCCACCATCTTCCGTCGTCCGCCAAGGCAGAGCTCGCGCCGCCCGCCGTCGGAGTCGCCGCCGCCAAGAGCGCGCAGAGGTCGCGCCGTCACCACGCCGAGGCCGAATCTCCGTGCTGCCGCGCCCGTCGCCCAGCGCACTGCCCTCACCAACCGCCTGGTCCCGCGCCCCGGTCGCCGCACGAGGGGTCGAGAGCCCCGCCGGCGCCAACACCGCGCGGGCTTTGCACGGCGACGCCCTCTGGCGGCGGCAAGGGGAAGGGGAGGAGAGGAGGGGGGTCGAGGACGAATGCCGCCGGGGAGCCCTCACGTCGCTCGCTGGAGTGACCGAGGGGCTCGCAATGAGCGACCGAGCTATCCGAGATTATGGTCCAGAACATGTAGCTCATATGATCATCGTCACCGATCTGCTTTGTAGCCGGATTTGAACCGGAAGCGGACCGCAGCAGCCGGTTGCCTTGGCACTTGGCAGGTTGACAAACTGCCCGGACACATAGGGTGTGTTTGGTAGATCTGCTCACCTCAAATGTGTTTTCCACCTCATACATGCTGACCTTAGATGTGCTGATTTAGGATTTTATGGGTTGTTTGGTAGCCAGTATGGGTTGAGAGATGCTGAGGTGAGATGTTTTTTGGTGCCTTGTATGAGTTGAGATGTTGCAGAGTCCAAATTTTTACACAAAGGTCCCTAAACAGAAAAACAAAAGGCAAGCAAGTCCTTCGTTCATGGAGCTACTCCGACCACCGCATTGAGGAGGCTGGTGGCGGCCACCGCGGAGCGTGGAGGCGGAGTGTCGTGGTAGACATAGGGACGCACCGTGGCGGCCGGAGCGATGTGTCCCGGCGGCGGTGGATGACTGCTGTGGCGGCGCAAGGAGGCTGCACTGCGTGGTCACGCGCATGCGGTGGCGGTGGTCGGCATAGCAGTGGGCTTTCACATGGTAAGAGAGATAGGAGCATGGCGGAAATGGTTCGGTTAGAAGCGTCGGGGCGCTGACCCCTACAGGCTCGAGGCGAATTTTCGGGCGAGTCCAGCATGGTACTGACCCGTTACCACTGCCCCAATTGTGGTAGATTTGTGTAATTTACTCAACTTTATGAGTACTTTATGACCAGTAATTCACCCTCCATGCATCAAATGGGTTAGTGGAAGGGGTTAACTAGCGAGAGTGTTTGACATTACTTTTGCTAACTTTTGGACATTTAGTTCAGATCACATATATGGCAAATAATCAAAGTACATAAAGCACAACTACAAGTCAACTTGATCACAATTTCAATCAAAGAGAGACGCAAGCAGTCACAAAAAAATAATATTACAAAAGGAACAATTACAATATATTACAGGACCTGATTTGCTCAAAATAAAAAAGACGAGCACTATTCAACAAAGACTGAACATTATAAGAATTGAACCAGTTTTACATCTAAAGGTGTATATGATGCCCCCCATAGGGGTCTCACAGCGCTTTGGATTTTCGACCGTCCGATCGAGCTGATGTGGCGCGATCTCGGCCGGCCGTTCCGTCCAGGACGCGAGGCCCTCGCGTTGACCCACGTTTTATCCGTGGGTCGCTAAAAAGCCCGCCCGGCCCGGCCACGGCCGGCAAACCCTAGCCGTCTCGCGCGACTCTCCCCCAATCCTGTACCTCCACCGCGTTCCTCTCTGGAATCGACGGCGCGGGCGACAGGCGGCGCGGCCAACCTTTGGAAGAGCCCGCCGGCGCTGGCAAGGGGCGGTGCGGCCGGTCTCCGTAGGGACGACGCGGGTCGGCACGCCAGAGCAGCGCGGGCGACCTCCATAGGGGCTGGCAAGGAGTAGTGCAACCGGTGGAGGCGTGCGGGAATAGTGCCGCTGATGGTGTGTGGGAGGGCGTGCGGGAGCTCGCGCGGCAGCCGGCTAGGCCCCCTCTCCTCCACCCCTCCTTTCCCCTTGGCCGGAGCAGAAGAAGGCAGCAGGGCCTCCACCGCGCCCCTCCCTACTCGAGTCCAGCGATGGAGGGCATCTGGTGGCGACCACGGCAGCCTCCTCGCCGCCCGTCGCTTGATCTGCTCGTTCGGGCTCGTGGTGCTCACGGGCGGACGGCGGCGGCCTCAACAGCGACCATGGAGGAGGGGTGCCACGCGGGGTGACCGAGCAGCTGTCGTTGGTGGCGGCCTCCTCCCTCGTCCCCTCCACCCTGCAGGTCTCTCGTCAAACTCGCCGTCCCCGACCAAGACCATGGCAGGGAAGCTTCCTCTGATCCCGAGCACCGCGTGCTACTCCTCCCCGACCATGAGCGCGGGAACCAGGTGAGCATCCTCGTCTCCTCCATCTGGTATGTACGCTGCCTCATCCCACATCTCTCTGTCCATTCATATTTGCGTTGGTGTGGCCCTCATCCTCAGCAGCACCAAGCTCATCCTCTGTTCTTGGCAGTCCACATAACCCCTCTCTATCTCTCCCAATCTTCTCTACTTCTACCTCCAATTTTAGTGTTTGGTTATACTGTGTCCACAGCTCGTGAGGCCATGGACCAATAAGCTGCGCAGAGACAACTTTCTGGATAAATAAGGACGGGAGTCAGAGGCTGGCAGGTAGTTTTATTTTCTTCTACTTCATGTATACCTACTTGTTTTGATTTTCATTAGCAGAAATTTCAGCTATACCAGGAAGTAGACCATAATTATTGTGTAAAATTGTCTCTATACCTATAATCTTGTTTGGTCCATATTGTGAACAGGAAAGAAACAATTCAAACAACTTGTATTTCATCGGAACGGCAGATCGCAGCGAGTTTATGCTTCCTTGCCTCAATGCCATGCTCTGCTTTAGGTACAGCTTTCCTCCCCTAATCACACTGCTTTGCTTTGGTCAGCATAATTGTGAAAATGCTTCTTGCAGATGAACACATCAAGTTAAGCCTAGATCTGGCTTCCTTTTTATATACCATTTATGCTTTCTTCATATGCATATGATTTGTTTTTTGTGGATTTCTAAATGAGGAGTGATGGTTTAGTGAACACTAACTGATATAAGTAGGTGGTGAACCATTTCCTACCTCTATTCTCCTCTGCTATGGCCTTATGGGCAACTACAAAAGCATAGAATATTGATTTGATAATCTACGATAGTCCTTTGCATCAGTTGTTCAACAACATAAATAAATCCCTCCCTAAGGAACGGCTGATCAAGATCACACATGATTACTAGATACCATAGCAATTATCCAGCTCAGGTTACCATAGATACTATTAACTAGAAGATAACATGATTGAGAGATATAAATAATTAATCATCCATGATCGTTTGCAGTGAACTTAGGATATTACTAAGTATTAATAGTTAAAACCTAGCATCAAATAAACCACGGTAATACTATCGATATTAAACGCTAACCTCCAGGAACAAGAGATAGAGGACCAGATCAATACCCAACAACCACAGATCACATACAAATAATGTATACACTCAACTTGAGAAAGTCAATAGTTCGCATAAGCTAGGCAGTATATCCATAACTACTTAAGCTAGTTGCAAAGGGTTATGCATGACACTAGAGCATGCTTAATACTCCCTCCTTTCACTGTTGTAAGATGTTTTAGTTTTTTCAAAAAAATGCATGTATCTAGACATGTTTCAATGCGTAGGTTCACCCATTTCGATCCGTATCTAGTACAACTTGAAATATGTAAAACACCTTACAATAGTCAACAGATGGAGTAGGAGATAAGAAACCACCGAATAATGTCCAACGCTAAAACCAGAACACCAAGAACACATAGCACAATATACAACAATAATAGGGGTCACATGATCATAACATGAATAGTAAACAAGACCAAATGATTTGACATAGTCCAGGACATGATTAACTATGTACAAAAATCCTATATTAAGCAAGGCCAAGAAACATCAGTCCCTAATTGAAGTAATCAAAATGGTTATACTTGCATCGAGACCAAATCCTAAACAATTAGATCATCGGCTCTCAATGGCCGGAACACCGGACATCCACAACAAGATGACCATGGTTTCAAATAGCATAAAGATGAGAAATGAGAGTTTTTTTTAGCGTAAACAGGCCCCTACTACGCCTTTTTTTACATATAAGGAAAATAAATACATGTGGATATTTACATGGTGGAAATTGGAAACAAAAATTAAATATTCAAAGATTATCCAACCATTGCTGCATTCCTTCTCTTAGGCCTGGCTTAGCCTTATGCATGATGAGGCCAAAATATTCGTAGAACATTTAGAAGCATCTCCTATGGTGAATAATAGTATTCTCAAATATATGGTTGTTTCTATGGTTATAGAGGCTCCAACACCCAACAATTAGTGCCTCTTTAAAGCATGGTATCGAAGCCCTATCCTTGGCCTCAATCAACATCTCAATAAAAGGGAGATCAATATTCCATTCAAGTCCAAGTTTCACCAGAAAGTTTGGCTAAACTCATGGGCAAAAAACAGGTGCAGTCGAGTTTCAGTTTCTCGCTGCTCGCAAAGAACACAACTGATGTTCTGCACAAAGAAAATTTTCCTGGGCATCAAATCATATGTGTTTAGCATGTCAAGTATGAGAAACAAGAAGAAAAACTTGTGTCTAGATAGGCAGCACGATTTCCAAATCCATCTGAATGGTCTTGACGCCTTTTCAACATCTAATAGTGCAATGTATACCTTCTTGGCAGAGTATAACTCAGCCCACTAGAATCTCCACTTATCATTAATCTCTATATTTTGCTCGGACTTATTACATGTGCTAATGTTTGACATTGTTCTGATGCAATGATGGATAAGGGTAAGTGATATATGTTGTACATATTAGTCATGCTATGCTCTCTGGCTTGCTTTAGGTGATGTTTTTTGTTCTGGGAAAAAATGCGTAGAGCTGAGGGAACCTCCTTATCATCAAAGGGTCATGCCATTTATATTGCCATAGCAACACCGAATATCCTGAGTGACCTTGGATTATAGTGATTTTTTAAAATCCTCAATGTAAGCAGAGACATCTTTCCACCAAAATGAACCTTTAACCGCTCTCTCCATAGGGAGCTTGCCATCACTATATGGCTCTTTCCAGATTAATTCAACCCGGGGGGTATCAACCCGATTAAATAATTTATAGAGATATTTTAATTAGAAGAGCTTGATTATGTGTTCTCAAATTCAGTACACCAAGACCTTGGCAAGCAAACCAGCTCCCATTTCGCTAAACATATTCCATGCTTCTGGATTTCTTTTCCATGCCATAATAAGATTATTCTTGATTGGCAAGCAAACCAGCTCCCATTTAGCTAAACATATCCCATGCTTCTGGATTTATTTTCCATGCCATAATAAGATTATTCTTGATTTCTCAACATGATCTAAACCATTGCACAAATACTATTGTTTACACCTCAAACTTTAAAACATACATAAGAATAAATACTAACAATAATTAACACCTAGAGTTCGACCATATGGTTTACAATATTATAATTTTTATATTTTCAAAAGTTACAATGCAAATCAGCTTGCAACATTTTTCAACCACATATGAATTTTCCATTTGCAGCGGATCTAAGCATAATTCCCAACTGAGAGTTGTTTTTGTTCCTATTTCTCATAATTTATAGTGGTCAAGTAGGATCACTTTCTTTAATAGAACTTTTTCTTTTATATCTTGTGTGCTCCATAAACGGAATGAGAGAAGCTCAAATAGAAAAATGGGAAAAAATACTTCTAACGCTTAGTTAATCTGATAATTTTATCTTATAAAATGGAAAAAGCTTTCACCCTATTTATGCATATAAAAACATTTGGGGAGTTCACATATGAAAACCACTTATAACTCCATAATACAATATATATTTGATCTAGAATATTCCTTATATATCATTATCTTTAATATTCTCTTAATTTTTGGTGAGATATTTGTGGCATAAAAAGAAGTAACGCATAAAAGCTATCCATTAAAGGAACTGGGTCTTCAAGGATGTTGCAAGTTCACATGGATGAACAAATGAATTGCTGAAAAGGAAAGACAGGAACTCTACTCACACATATCCATAATCCATTCACAGAACCAAGAAAAGAATCATGTTTGTCCAATGAAATCAACCTATTGCAAGTTTTCAAACGACCCATCGTTGTACAATTTCTCCTTTGACATAGAAACATATTGCCAAACAAAAAGAATTTCCGATTGTGGTTGGTTGCGTGTGTCAACTGATACAAACTTCTTCTTGAAGGATTGTTCCAAATGGGTGCCTAATGCTGCCTAGAACTGTCTCGATACTGCATTTCCCCAACTCTTTCAATATTAATCACTCCCTGGGTGCATTATCATTCACAAAAGTTTCAAATTTAGAAAAATGTACAAAATAGGACCCCAAAAATCTATGTATCAGTAGAAGCACAATAAAATGCGAAAAGGAGGCACTTAAATTACCATGTCATCTGTAACTCTCCACGTTCTTTTAGCATTAGAGGTGGCTCGTCGAATGTGTTTTCTCTTCTTGTGGAAAGATCCATGAAGATAATTCATTATTGAACCCTCGGGCCACCTTGCCACTTCTATCGCATGTAAACAACAAGATCAATACCCTCAATATGGACCAGAGATGTAGTCTGGTGGATACCATACATAATTCTCATCTTTGGACCAGGACATGCTTCACCTTATCCCAATTATGTTGAGAACCTTGTTTGGTCAGAATTTTCAACATTCTCGTATGGAGCTTTTTTGTTCAAGCTTCACACTAAAAAGCCCGATTATTAAATATCCAGATATTTGAATAAGTTTGCTTGTCCCAACATGTTTGTCCCCTTTTTTCAGTGTGACAAAGTTCAAAGCTTTGCCATCATACTAAAACGTTGGCAGGCAGGGTATGGTTTCTTCTTTGGCTATACATTGTTAGGTAGGTGACTCCTCCCGCAATTTTTGCACGAAGATAGCATCCTATTTAGTCCGAATGCATCACCTGCTGTTAGAACCCGGGTGAGCGAGCTGAACGTGCCGAGCCTAAACCACCAAGCCAAGACACAAAATGATATTTACCAATTAGTGAATAACCCTAGAAAATTAAGTGGCACATACACTAACTATGGTGATGTGGGTTTGTAATGGAAAGGTGCTGGCAAAATTCACACACAAATAACGCGATCATGTTTCGTTGATGACTTGCTTGCCCATGGTGTAGAGGAATATCGCTACCTTCAAGAAAATATAAATGGTACATGTTTGCTTAGTTTGAAATCCACAACTCACATCGTCGATAATTTTGAATGTTTCTGGTTATATGTATATGCAGCTGTAGGCGACAACTGAATGAGTGAGACTAGCTGCTTGTTACCTTGTGTGTTGAGTTCGGTTATTGAGTGGTAGGTACTGCTCAGATCATAGCCCTGCCTGCTGGTGTCTCTCTTCCAGATTTTTCCACAGCAAATTGCCCACGTCAATGTCCACTAGAGTAGAGACGGCAAGCACGTACGTTTGGGTTGATGTTGACGGCGCATGCTTTGTCCAATATTTTCATATACAGTAATAAAACGTGCAATTTTAGGTTTAATCAATATATATAATTTTGCTGGTGCTTAATTTATACTTGTCCAAAGTAATAATAATGTTCGAAAGAAGTGTGAGATGGGTAAAAGAGTATCCTAATTAAGCTGCTGCATCCTACTGCTTTTTAACACAGCACTGGCACTCGCAGCAGGAATTACTTTTGTTGCTGAGTCTGCCAATCCAAAGCTCAGCTCTACAGCTGGATTCTCCATCCAGCACCAGCGCATCGCAGGCCGAGGCATCCGATTCCAATTCCAAACCCTTCGCTCAAACAATCCAATCCGCCATCTCCACCACCGCCCCTCGAAATTGCTGTATGCGTGATTAACCTGGACTCGAGGTCGAGGCAGCAGCGGCCATGGCGGCGGCGTGCACGGCGGCGGCGCGGATGTTCGCCTACAACGCGACCCTCTGCGCCTGCGACCCGGGCTACTACCTCTCCTCCACCGCCAACAGCACCGCCTGCGTCTCGCTGCCCACCTCGGGCGGCGGCGGCGCCTTCTCCGACTGGCAGGTGGGCGCCGTCGGGGCCGGCTCCCGCAACCAGACCCTCTACTTCCTCGCCCCCGTCCTCTCCCTCGACGCCGTGCGCCGCCTCACCCAGTCCCAGGCCGTCCTCCTCGTCATCGCCCTCGTCACGCTCCTCTCCTGGCTCGCCTTCTGCGCCGCCGCGAGGCTCGCCGGCCGCCACCACGCCGCCGCGAGCGGCACCAGGAGGAGGTTCTTCCGGGCCCGATTCTGGATCAGCAGGCTCGACTGCCTCTTCGACACCCAGCACTGGGCGGTCAGTAATCCGTTCATTCCCCCTCTTGCATTCCTCATGGCCAAGAAATGCCCTTTTCCATTCTTGTGCGCATGAACTAAGCTCAAAGTAATTCCGAATAGAATAAATTAGTACTCTTTATTACTACTACTACTTCGATTGCTTCGCCTATGCGTTTTGGATTGCTTCCACGCGTTTCCTCCTGCTTTTCCTCATGGCCGGCTGCTTGCTTGCTTCCATGCGGTGAATTGGGATTATCTTTCTCGAATAACTTTTCCATTCTTTGCCATGTGAAAATTTCCATTCTTTACTCGTTCCTTCGTTTGTAAGTTGTTGAATACACGTGGGTGTACACCTGTTGCAGCATCTTATCATAATCATAATATATCTTTCTGAAGCTCCAAAAGTAAATAAGCTGCATTTGTTATTGTCCTAATTTAGTCCGACCAACAAGTGCTGAAGAAAAGGAAGACAGAGCTGGGTGGAACGTTCTCTGTTGCGGCCATTATACTCTTCATCGGATTAGTCACCGTGTAAGTCCTCTGGTTCAGCAAAATTCAGTACACTCAGCATTCTCCACTCGCTTAACCGAAATCATCCTCCACAGGCTGCTGTACCAGGCCATCAAGAGGCGCAACATCGAGGTGCACCGCGTCAAGCCGGCCAATGCTCCCGACCTGCTCTCCTTTGTCAACGACATCGAGTTCCACATCACCACGGTCTCGGCCATGTCCTGCGCCCAGCTGGCACCACCTTCGACCATCGCGATGGGGACGCCGGGGTTCATGGACTTCAGGGTGCTGCCCCTCTCGACGCTCCTCACCTACACCTGCCAGAACACCAGCCAGGGGCCATCTATTACACTAAAGTGCAATGGCTGCAGGATGCCGCCGAGAGACCACTACGTGTCCTGGCAGTTTGTCGACCTGCCGAGGCAGCCCGCTGCTGCTGTCGGCTTCCAGTTTAACCTGACAACCAGGCAGACCGGAGATGACAAACATGTGAGCTTCGTCAGTGGGACCATAAACTCGGACAACTATGGCGATGAGAAGCTCAAGACGTTCAGAGGCCGAGACTCCAACGTGCTCAAGATCCAGCTGTTTCCACAGATGTACAGCAAGCTTCATGACCTGAAGCTCTTGCAGCCACTGCTTCAGGACTTCACCCAAGGGTCTACCTTTTCGGATGTCGGCAGCTTGAATGCTTCCCTGAACAACCCTACAGATGGAGTCATAAACACTACGCTCTACATAAGTTATCTCTCGGACTATATCGTGGAGATCAGCAATGAAAGCGTCTTAGGCCCTGGTGAGTCTCAGCTGAGCATTTCTGGTTGCAGTTTATTTACTGGACAAGGCTTTTTCCCATGCGCACTATCTCCTACTACCTCGTTACATAATATATGACATTTTGGCAAACTAATTTTGTTCGCCAAAACGTTTTCACTAAGGAACAGAGGTAATACTTACCAATTTCTTATGAATTATGATAGCAATATTATTTCAGATCAAACACCTAAATACCATATGAATAGCCTCAAACATTTTGCTCCATTATAGGTCTTTTAAATCCTAGAGGACCTAAGTTTGTAGTAACCGATTTATTTAGTGGCTTAGTATTTTTTTGCTGTGCGCAATATCTCATAGTAAACAATTTGATAGCAACATTACTTCAGATTGAACAACTAAATACCATATCAATAGTCTCAAACATTTTCCTCCATTATAGGTTATCCATATCCTAGAGGACCTGGATTAGTGTGTAGTTAATGAAATTTGATGTGTATTTAGCTGTTTAATTTGTTTAAATTTAAACATGGTTGGCATAGTTATAGCTTAAAATGGTCAAGCTACTGCAGATATGGATACATAAATCTTTCTGCTTTTTTTGCAAAAAATCTTTCTGCTTTTAGCATATAGAAAATTTGGTTCCAGCACCCAATGGGCTTTACTTAGAACAACCATGCTGCTTTGCACATAATGACTGAAAGTAACTTGACCCTCAATTCCTGGTGGCTGGTGCAGTAACATATTCTTCATTTCTTATCCAGATATGGAAGTATTTATCCGCAACTTCTAGGTTCCATTATTTTACGAGATGTTTTTTTGCATCCTTGCACACCAAAGCAACCAAATGGACCATGCATACTGTGTGCCCCTCTTAGCTACATATTGTGGGTAATCTAAAAAAAAAAGCTACATATTGTGGGCCCATTTAACAAAGTTGGGCCAATAGCCCAATAAACCTGACTGGCAGATATATGGGTTGTGAATCTGAACTTCAGCTAATTTTTGTATCTCGCACTTCTATCATCTAATAGTGATTGTTCCTTGCAGTTAGCATACTTGCGAGTATTGGTGGCCTTTATGCCTTCAGTGTAGCGATATTTCTCTGCCTCATGGCTCAAGTAAGTCATCACGAAAAATTTACTGGGTTAATAGCGTCTGGGTTAATAGCGTCTGAACTTTGTCAGTACTTTTTTCATCTGTCGTCAATTAAGGTGCAAATAACTTAGACAACGCCTAACACTCTATTATGTATTCCTGATCGGTGTTGCTGTATCTTTTCATCCTTGCGATTTTTTTTTCTGTTAATTGATAGTATCATTTGGTAGTATTATGACAGAGATTTTGACTTTGTGGTACTTAAAAGGAATAAACATGTGACGACATGTAAACTGATTTGGTATGCAACCAATTACCATTTGGACTTTTCAGTGCGAAGCTAGGATAAAGAAACTCCGCAATGAAGATACAAGAATGCTGAAAATTCTGAGCAAACAACGTGCTCAACGGAATTGGGACAAGGTGAAGCATGTCTTGGTCCAACCATGAGCATTATGTATCCGCAGTACTGCATCTTTGGTCCATATTAATCGCATTGACTTTGTTGTTTGCAGGTGAGGAAGTTTGTGATGTATACATGGGGCCCTAGCAACTTGGATCCAAGTGACAGAAGTGGCCAGTGGCCTGAAGGTACAATGATGGATTCTCTCCATGGATCCTTCCACAAGAAAAGAAAACCGACTACACGAGCCACCTCGAATGCTAACTTAACCAGGAGAGTTCCTGGTGACATGGTAAATTAAATGTGCCTTTTCTATCTCCTTGTGATTATGCTTATATATTATCTGGTGTTTTATGTAGTAGAGTATGCATGTATATTTACTAGGTGTAGTTTTGTTCTTCCATTCGATTAGTCGAATCCTGTTTGTACTTTCTTTGAGGTTCCTAAATTCTGTGTGTAATACCATGCGCAGCGTGCAATTGATATCGAAAAAGCTGGTGAGATGCAGCATTCAAGCAGTTCAAGACAGCCTTGACGCTGCCAGTAAGGAAGAATCCTTCAGCAAGATGTTTGCACTGGTTCAGACATGTGGCCGACCATAACCGGAGATTCTTTAGTTGTTTGTCGATATGGTTCTATGTCAAAGGTAGGTATTGTACAGCGGTAGGTAGTTTGTAAACTTGCAGTAGGTTGATTTTCATTTGTCGGACACGATTCTTTCCCTCAAGTATGTGATGAATGGATTGTGGATGTGTGTGAGTGGAGCTCCCTTTTCTTTTCAGCAATGCATTCATCCATTCATCCATGTGAACTTGCAATGGCCTGAAATTATGCCATTTGACGGATAACTTTTTTCGTGTTCTTCCCTTTTGTTACTGGAAGTATATAGCCTTTAATTGGCCGACTCAACACAAATTTGATTTGATTTGGAAGGAGAGAAAGACAATCAGCTTTTTTAGGGCTCCTTTGATTCATTGGATTTGTGTAGGATTTAGATCCTATGAGAATTTTTCCTACACTATTTGTTTGATTCGTAGAAACATATCCTATAGAAATTTTGTAGTGCAAATCATATACTCCGTACTAGAAATAATAACTCATGAAAAATTTCTTTGGTACAATTAAAAATAACTTATCTTTTCGTAGAATTCAACTAGCTATGATATTTCAATTCTATACTTTTTTCATTTTTTACGATTTTTCTATCGTATAAATCAAAGAGAGTTGTTAGAGTGTTGGGAATTATTAGCTGCAGCCAAAGAGGTAAAAAAAGGAAAAGAAATAGGATATGGTTACGGTCGAGCATAACTTGCGATAGCTTGGAATTATGGCCTTCTCGTGATTAGATGTAAAGTAAAGAGTATTTTTTAGGAAAGAAAACAAAATCGAACTGGACCTTGGTATTCGGAGATCTATCCGTTTTGGCTGCGTGACGTTAATAGACGAAGTTGCAGCGGCTCACCCTTCAGGCCTTGTTTGGCAAGAGCGTTTTGAAGCGTTTTTCTGAGTGTAATCTCGAAGGGATTTGGTGAAAAGATTACATAGAACGGGTTTTGACGCGAGTATTTGCGTGTGATTTGTGGCAACCTGAGAAGAGCGGAGTCAATACGCGTGCAACCATCCCCGGATACCCCGCGAGGCCTGAGGCCTTTTTAGTTTCCATCGGGGTCAAATCCCTCGGCCCAGATCCATGCTAGACTGGGTGGACGGAAAAAACAGCATATAATCAGCTGATTAGCGCTGACTAAAAACGCGAGGGAAGAGACGCGTTTTGGTTCCACTTCTACCCGACGTATCCAGACGTGTTTTCTGGGGGGATTGCCGGGCTGAGCACATCTGATACTCGCGTGCCAAACGTACTAAATCTGTTTTCTAGTGCTTTCAATTAGGCTAGGCCGGTATAATACTCAGTAAACCACCTCAATACACCTCCACCAAACAAGGCCTCAATGGAGTTGCGATCGGGGCATCGCCTCACGCGCTCGTCGCCGCCGCCACCGCCACCGCCGCATGGAACTCGCTCCCGGCGCATGGATCTCATTAGCGCTCTTCCCGACGAGATGCTCCTCCTGGTTCTTGCACGCCTGCGCTGCATCCGCACCGCCGCGCAGACCAGCCTCCTCTCGCGCCGCTGGCGCGGGCTATGGATCGGCCTCTGGAGCGGCCCTACCGATCTGACCTTCCGCGGACTAGCTCCCGCAACGATCCAAACATTGTTCCGCCGCTTTGCTGCTTCACCACAGGTGTCCAACCTCGACATCTGCCTTACGCGGAGCGGCGATGTCACTAGTGGCGCCGCCGCCAACTCGTTGCTGCGCGCCGCCACGCGGCTCTCGCCGGAGCACCTGATCTTCACCCTCCAGAGGCCTTGTTCGGGATACGTGGGCAACATCGAGCTTCCTTGCTTTGAGCGCACCACCTCAATCGACATAAAAGGGCATCACATCCGGCTTCAGCAGCCGCTGCCGGCCGGCAAGTTCACCGCGCTCGAGAGTCTGTCTGTCACCGGGCAAATCAACGACCTTGGACCGTTGCTCATTCGTTGCCCGCGCCTGCGCGAGCTCAGCCTCACCTACCCAGGCAAGCATGCCCTCCTCATACCGGACGAGGCGGACGAGCACGGCGAGTTTCCCGCGCTGGAGAAGTTGTCCCTCTCCGGCAAGATGGTCAATCCTGTCTCATTGCTCGGCAGCTCCAAAAGCCTGCGTGAGCTGAGCGTCACCCAGCTAGACACGTGCCCCCTTTGCATCATGCTGCCACCGTCCGGGGAGTTCCCCATGCTCGAGAAACTGACCCTCTCTGGCAACATCGCAGACCTTGGCATATTGCTCAACAGATGCCCGCGCCTGCACATGCTCAGTGTCACTCTCCGTGGGATGAGGATCCACTCACTCAAAGTGGCGCTCGCCACACTCCAAAAGGCGGTATCGCTCGGCCTTGTGCTGTCCACCCTCGGCGTCGAAATCCCATGGAGAGATGACATCAGCGCGGCTCGCTTCGCCTCTCTTCTCCGTACCATGGAGAGGCTCTCCCCGCAGGAGCTTGTCATCACTGCCAACTTGGAGGGACGTTATACCAGTGAGCATTTCCAAGAAATTAAAGCCAACCTGCCCTGCTTCGCTCATGCCACGTCGATCGAGATGAGCCTGTGGCAAAACGTATGCTTCAAATCACTCAAGCCCGGTGATTTCTCAACGCTCGAGAGGCTATCCATATCAAGGCTGTGCAGCAGCGTCGACATTGGCACATTGGTTACCCGCTGCCCGCACCTACGTGTGCTAAAGGTGACCGTATCTACGGAGAAAGTGATGATCCACTCGGCCTCGCTGCAGAAACTTGATGTGGAATGGAAATCTGGTATGAAATGCCACGGCATTGATATTGTAACTCCTGCGCTTAAACAACTTCATGTCGAGGTCCATGCTGAATGGGATATTGGTGTGTCAATCTCGGCGCCAATGGTGGACAATGTCTCGTGGCAGTGTTCGTATGCAGGGTCGGCTCTTGTGTTTGGTTCTTGGTACCTACATAGCTTCAGCGTACAGACCATGAAGAATGTCATGTGCTTGCACCTGAATGCCAATGTATGTATATACATGTCCCTGCTCAATCTACCATTTGATTTGCAGACTAAATTTTACGACGTTCGACTGCAGAGTCAACTGGATGCAAAGCTAAACTTTGCACATGAGTTGGAGAAACTTCCGGTCACCAACTTCTCTACGTTGGAGATAAATTTTGATGCGGCTTGGCATGTTTATGGAGCACTTGTGTTGCAACTCCTTCGAATGCGTCAAATTCATGTCGCTGCAAAAAAACTTAAGATCGAGCTGCCATGGTGGCCTAAGGTAATTATTCACCATGCTTATAGATCTTATATAAATACACATTACATGTCCAATACAACATATTTACGTTGTTTTGATATATAAGGTCTCAACCAAGAAATCTATACCACTATATAGTACACGAGTTTTTGAATTTGAATTTGTACCACATAGTTCCACAAGCTTCCGCCCAATGCAACATTTGAAGTAATCCGAGCCGTTGATTTGCATATTGGAGCTTCTATGTGCCGTTCATCAGAGCGAAACAATTTTATTCTAACGGTCATGATTGCTGGGATTCGCCACCTGAGTTCCCGCGCTCGTCAGTCGTGACTCTGGTGAAGTGCTGGAAACTTCGGGTGAAGTCCCGCGCCAGCTAAAAAAGCTTCAGCATGTGTCATCAGGTTGCAAGGCATCTGTCATTGGGTTGCCATGTTGAGGGCCCCCTCCATGTGGCATGCAGAGTCCTCTAATTTCTTTGTCGCTTCACGGCCACGAATAAACTAACTGCTACCACTAAATGTGAAGATTCACCAACTCCACACTTAGCACAAATATCCTTTCTGATATTGACATTTTAAACGGATTTAACTAATAAATTATTCTTCGCACATCAACTACAAAACCCCTCTTAGAAAGAGGGAGAGAACAAGAGACTATTGGCCGCGGGCGTTTTGGCTCACACACATATGCTACTGGTTTTTAAAATAACTTTTGAACATATATTAAAATATTAAAATAATTTGATAAAAAATAAAGGACGTACATCTTAATGTTCTACGTGCTTGCAAATTTTTTCATAAAAAATCGCTATTTTGTGTCATGTGTAAAAAATAAATTTTGATTCTTAAAAGTGCTCTTCAAAAGGACATATTCTTATATTTTTCACACAAGACATAAAAAATGTCTATTTTCCGCGAAACTTGACGTGCACATATAGAATACCGACATGTACACTTGGAATTTTTCTTTAGGAGTTTTTGACATTTTAAAATATTTTCCCAATAGTAGGAGCATATGCACCCTAGATCAAAATTAGATTTTCGGCTATAGTATAGGCTATTCTATAAATACAATATATCAGAAATATATAGTATCTACCATGTACTTTTTATATTTATTTTAATATGATTAATTGAGCACAAAAATGTAAAACTGTGACGAATAAAATTAGTGGTTCTTTTTTATGAAATATATTTTTTTATGACAAGATCGAAATTATCCAAGGTTAATTTTTGTATATAACCAAGATTTATCACAAGCCTTCTAAGACAAGACATGAATTGTACGTATGTTTCCACATGAATATATGTAGTACATATATTGAATCATAAAATTGCACCCAAGCATGGAAATTTCAAATAAATTGTGCATTGACAACTCTATTTACAGATTAGACTATCACTACGAAAGAGAATATTAGGTCCTTGTATTATGTTATTGTGATGGAAACCAAATTCGTGTGTCATAGATTCTTGGCTATGGCTACATTAACTATGTCATTATATGATAAAAATATTTTCTCGGCCGGTAAAAATATTTTCCGTGTCATGCAATATTCCATGAGATGTTAAAATATTAATTATAACATGTGACACAAACATTTTACAACTCTTTCTAGGTCGTTTCAAGCACCATTGAATTTGATATTAGTTTAATTATTTTTTTGGAAGTAGGAAAAAATGGACAAAACTTACACATACCGTCGAATAAAGGCTCAAATCAATGTCCACGGAGAGGTATATGCTAATTGTTTCTATGTCGTACGTATTGTCGAGCGTGCAAAGCATGTGCGGTTTACTAGTATAAATAATGCATTGTCATGCTCATCATTTGGTTTAGGCGAAACAAGCTTGCCCACGGAATTGTCATTGCGATGAGCCCAAAAATTGGAGAAGGCAAAGTATCTTTTGTACAAGTCTTGAAGAAGTGGAAATCCGAGGCTTCAATGGCGAGGATCATGAGCATGACTTCTTAAGACTAATATTAAAATGTTCGCCAATGCTTAAAAGGGTAATGGTGCAAACGTCACAACTGTTTAAAGGTAGTGCCACGGAATTGTCCAACATATACGTGACACATCCTTTTGTGAAATTCCATAAATAAACTGCTTCGGCGCGCATCTACTTAGCATTCTCCTCCTTGATGCAACAAATTATTCTGTATGCAACTATATATATATTTTTATACTTACTGATATTGCAACTATGTTTAGCTGGTTCCACTTGCATCTGGTTTGTATGTTCCTTGATGCATGAAAATTGTTTTGTGCGAGGGTGGTGTAACTACATATGTTATCCTTACCCTGTTTCCTTTTTGTAGGGGAGATGCAACAAAATAACTGTTATCTTAGCTGGTAATGTCAAAACCTAAACTACTGCAAACATTAGAACATGGTAGCAATGAATATTATATATGCTGGGAATTATATAGTCTCTCACAATATTTTTCACCCCATCCCTACTACCAAAGTACTCCTCATGATGACTTGAATCCCAATGCGCGTCAAGCCAAAAGAAATCTCTCGGCTGTGGACAATAAACATCAGGGTTAGAAGACTGAGTTGATTCAATAAACGCACATTTATTCACAATTGAAATGATTTACCCACTTCTGCTACAGATCTATTTGCCATTTCATCGACAATTGGTACTTGGTGGTTTCGTGGTGGTTAATACCATGATCCAATATCCCCAATTCAATCCTGGCAGGAGCACATTATCAATCTAGAAAATAAAGCTCTTTAAAAAATGAAACCATTAAGTTGTTGGTTTGATGCTGCTGATGGAAGAGATTTTGATCGAGTTAATGAGGCGTATATCACGCTGTAGCCAAAAAAGGAGGATGCTCTTCATGTGGGGGATTTCAGACCCATTATTTTGATACGTACATAGCTTTGCAAAATTTATATCCAAAGCAATGGCAGCAAGACTTGCAAAACCTCTCCTGAGTTTAGTAGATATAAATCAAAGTGCTTTTGTCAAGGGACGGTCAATCAAAGATAAATTTTTATGTTCTTTTACGATCAAGACAAAAAAAAATGGTTAAGCCATTGGTTCAGAACCTGCACAAACGGCGCACGCCAACCCTTATGTTGAAATTTGATACCGTGAAGGCCTTTGATACACAGAGGTTTTGGTCCCAGATGGTTAGCACGTGTGGCGTTAATTCATTCTAGCTCATCCACGAGTGTTTTGGTGAACGGGATGCCAGGTGGTCAGTTCTGTTCGAGAGGACGAGACAGGGAGATTCTTGTTCTCCAATGCTCTTCATTTTGGTGTTTGATGTCCTGAACGTTGTGTTCAAACTGGCTGAAGAGGTGGGCATCTTTACCTCATTTGAAAGCTGTGGAATCCGCCATCCCTTATCTCTCTTAGCGGATGATGTCGTGCTCATGATGAGGCCAACAACAGTGGCAGTGCCAGGAGTTTAATTCCGTGTTGTCATTTTAAATCTGCAATGCCGAATACGACTAATTTTACAGTATTGTTTCATAATTTATACCTATATACAAAGGATTTTTGAAAATCCTGTGTGGTCAATTGACCACACAGGTCCTAACGTGGCTTCGCCACTGGTCATCAGTGGAGGAAGCAACCGCTGTTGTGGAGCTGTTGGGGATTTTTGGCAGGCTTCCGGTCTGCATTGCAACATGGAAAAGATTTCTTTATCATCGATAAGATGCCAAGAGCCCAAGACGTAACTAACGACATTCCTGTATAATATACCTACATTATAGTAGTACCAAATTGCAAAGCAAGAGTAATTAGCTAGGTTCCAGAACCATTTCATCAAACTTCACAAATTCCAGTTATGTTTCACAAGCTAACTTGCACTGCATCAGAGAAGAAGTATATCAGCTCTGCGGCCTCTGCCCGGCTTCCTAGCAGGAGTGTGCTTTCCGTTCCTTTTTTTGCGGTAATTGGAGATCTTTATTCAAACATAAGCGCTTGCTGCACAGTCTGCCAGAAGACAGCTGAACAAAAAGCTAGGAGTTTCGTCCATCCAACTCTCGGTCACATTCAAAGTGCTCGCACGCTTTACACAAAGGTGCGCCGGGTAGTTGGATGTCCTTAATACATGCTGAATAAGAAAAGAACTAAACGAAGAAGCTAACTCTCCAATCTCAACTAACAGAGGAGCCACAATCGAACGAGAACTGTGGCGAGTATTCCAGAGGTTGACCACCTCTAAGCAGTCCGTCTCCATAACCACGTGTGTGAGGCCCCGAATCTTGGCGAAGATAACTCCATCACGCACCGCCATGCACTCAGCAATGAGAGGGTTCGTGATACCAAGAAGAGGTTTACTCCATGCACCAATGAGACGATCAGGGGAGCGTGCAACACCTCCAGCACCTCCAACACCTCCATTGGCATCAGCAAAATTGATGGCGCCATCGGTATTGATTTTGACAAAACCCGAATCAGGCGGCCGCCACCCATGTCCAGGCAGCACAGTAAGCTGCTTAGGAATGTCCAAGAGGGTTAGAGCCTCCCTCGTTGCCTTCACCGCATGCACCGGGTCAGAAAGTTCCTTGTCATGCTTCCACCGGTTGCGAGAGTGCCAGATCGACCACATCACCGTAATATTTTTGGTTCGGTCTTGGTCAGTAAACCTTTGGTCACAAAGGATATCATTTGCCCATGTGATAGGATGTAACCTTGGCAGATCGACATCAAGCCATCTCCGAGCTTCGTCCCAGAATGTTCTGGCATGAGAACATGTGATCATAGCATGCATCAAGTCTTCATCTCCTGCTAGACAAATGTTGCACCTACTGATCTCTGCAATATGCCTCCGCTTAAGCGTGCATTCATCGGGCAGAATACCACATAGCACCCGCCACCAGAAGACCCTCACTTTCGGCACCACTTTGAGCTTCCATAAGGCAGTCCACATATCTTTTTCTGTCGTTGAGGATTCAGTAGCCGTCCCTTCCTCTAGAGCTAGACGCTCTTTCTGAGTCACGAGAGTACGGTACGCAGATTTGACAGTGTAAACACCCGAGGATTCAAAGTTCCAAGCATAGTAATCTTCGCCACCACCTGATCTGAGAGGGATATTTAGAATAGCCTCAGCATCTGGTAATGCAAACACAGCACGGACTAGTTCCCTCCGCCAAGTCCAGTTTTCAGTATCAATCAAGTCACTTACATTCACTAGCTCACTCGGCTTCACCAAGTCTGTATCATCAGGTTTAAACAGTGGCTTCATAGAATGTGAATCAGGAATCCATCTATCATCCCATATGGATATAGAAACTCCACTTCCAACTCGCATGATCAAGCCTGCCTGCAGAGCCTCCGTCCCGCAACAATTGCTCGCCACGTCGCCGAAGCCGATCGAGGTACAGTAGCATGCATGAAATCATAGTCGGGGAAGTATCGACCTTTCAAAACCCTTGCACATAGAGAACTTGCATCTGTCATGAACCGCCATCCATGCTTTCCCAAAAGTGCTAGGTTGAAGAGATGAAGGTCGCGGAATCCCATTCCGCCCTTTACCTTAGGAGTAGCAAGATTTTTCCAAGAAATCCAGTGCATCGATCTCCTATCCAGAGAGCTGCTCCACCAATATTTAGCCATTGCCGAAGTTAGACTTTTACACACTTTCTTGGTTAGCAGAAAAACCATCATACAGAAGGTTGGAATTGACTGGATCGCTGATTTTAGAAGCACCTCCCTTGCAGCACACGCAAGATATTTTTCAGACCAACCCTGCATTTTGCCTCTCGACCTTTCACCAATGTGGTAAAAAGTGCCACTTGTGATCCTCCCTACAGCTGTCGGGAGACCCAAGTATCGTTCACTGAACGCCTCAACATTAATACCGAGCGTTTGCTTTAAACTATGCCTCAAAGCAGCCGGTGTATTTGGAGTAAAATAAATGGAACTCTTATTCCGGTTTACCCGCTGCCCCGAGCAAGAATCATAAATCTCAAGAATTTCATTGAGTCTAACCGCACTTTGATCACTTGCCTTAATGAAAATCAGACTGTCGTCAGCAAACAAGAGGTGGTTAACCCATGGTGCCTTGTAACTTACTCTGATGCCTGTATCCACATAATTGCCCCCATAAAACTTCAGAACGTTCCTGAAAGCATCAAGGAGTGTGGGGGATTGCATGTCAGTATATTCTTCGTACTAGTATACTCCAACTACTATGGCGAGGGAGGGGGCAGCTGCCCCCCCCACCGCCAGTTAACTTTGTGCCTATGAACCCTTGAAGGTTATCCATTTTCCTATTAAGTATGTTTTCAACTGCAAAAATCCACGGCCCCTTGAGAGCGGACCCATGGTGTGTGCCTTCACCAATGAGAAAACATGGCCTTGTTGACCACAAAGTATCTAGAACTGAAGACCAAAAAACTTATGTTAACAACACAATTTAATTAGTAGCATGAAATGATTTTTAGGAGCAATTAGATATAAAAGTATGCAACACGTGAATTATGATCGTCCATCTCACTTGGCAAGCAGAGAAACAGGGTGAGCCCGCGAATCAGGACGCTGGATGATATGCCGTTGCCGTCCTCTGCCCCATTGAGCATTGCAGCCTGGGCGTGGAAGGTGAAATGAGGGTTTCGCTTATGCACATGATCTCAAATCTCTACAAAGGGTATACACATGTTTTTTTTTTAAAAAAAGTCATGGATAGACATATTTTGCATGGTTTGAAGACTTTTATTTGGACCGATCTTAGTTCGCCGATCCTAGAACAAAAAGCGCGGAGGGAGATGTTTAGCTATAGTTGTTTGGTTATCCTCTTCAGACCAATTTTAGTTGTCGTCACTCTAAGCAGATCGATATCGAAAAATTAGGGTGATGGAAGCCGGCTTAACATATTCAAATGAACTTGGATTAGCCATTTCTCGTTTCTTTTCCAAGTCACAAATATAGTCATAGACTCGTAGGTGTAAATAAAAAACCAAGTCAGATAGTATCGCCGTACTACCTTCCTGGACCGACAACAAATATGCTTAGGGTGTGCGCAGAGTTGGTGCTAGAAAAAATTCACTGGACCCGATTACAGATTTACAGTACTGATTCTAGTTTCGGCTCAACCCTACGCAGGCATACGCACCCATTGCAGGTTTCATTTTGGGGTATCCCTTGTCGAAACGCTGGTAGAGAGACTGAGAGAGTACAACTATTACTCCTAGTTGCTACCTCGTATGCACCCTGTGGCCTTTAGACTGACCTGCACAGTTGGAGCCATCCCTCCGGCAACCTGAAAAAGAGAAGGAATCTTTGCATTTTAAATCTCAGGAAAAACAGCATTTCCTCTTGCCAATTTGTTTGTTGTTCATCATCACCTTGGTTAGTTGTCTAGCTAGCCATGACCCATGACCATCCAAAGAGTCTGTTGATTTTCAAGGTCCATGACAAAGACATGCATGAACAAAATATATTTGGTTGTAAAGATTCAGTTAACTATTTATGTTGATGCAAGTGAACTATGTATTTTGTACTAAAAATTTACACATGGATAGAACGAATCCTTTGAGTACCTCAAAAGAAATCATTGACTACATTCTAGTATTTTTTCTAAGAAAAAGTGAAGCTTTGGATTTGAACATCTCCAAGTTTTCAAAAACGTGCTCCATTGGACTACGAGTAAGGCATTTAGCCAATTTAGTCTATGGTGCAAAATTCAAAATTTTCAAGCACAATTTACTCCAAAACACGCATTAGCATTTACGGTAAAAAAGTGCCAACAGTTTCCAATGTTAACCAACAAGCTCTGGACTCAGCAAAATTTAAAAATAGAACACTAGCCACAACATCTCCACTGTTCGTACAAGGGTTCAGTCGAACCCTGCCACTTCCCCTGGCATCGGAGCAAGCTCATTCCGCCCGAACCTCTCCTCGTCGAAGAAGGTCGCGTGCACCACCCGCCCGCCGAAGAAGCACTTGTCCAGGTCAACTAGCGCCTTGGTCGACTCCTCCGTCCGCTCGAACAGCACAAAGATCCGCACCGCCTCGTCCACTGGGAAGTTGGCCTGGGTGATCTCAAATATCAGCACAAGCAGAACGGTCCCATACTTGGAGCACTCCGAGGCCACCTCGTCTTCCAGCTCGTCGTCCACCTCGCCCGGACCAATCTGCGCATGTTTCATGGTAATGGTTAGGTTAAGAACATCCTGCACTCGACCAAAACACTCGCCTTGCTAGAAATAAACCATATACTTGAATTATCAAGCAAAGAATGTATGGTAGTATCCCCCTATTTCAGCATTACAAGGCCCCGGTATAAGCAGTGCTAGGCATTGCAAGCATCCGACAGTTAAAATAGACGCACACTTCAACAACACGGAAGGTTTGTTAGAGCAATCCCTGATTCCACAGGGGATAGATCGTCATCATGTACCTTCGGCCAACATCATGTTAAAACACAAAACAGGGTACAAATGTTGTAGTAGCACCTTCAACCATGTTAATCACGTTTTACGCACATCATGTACTATTCAAATTTACTGATAAAAGATACTGCAGAACCACTTTCTAAAAATACATTTTTCGATAAAGGAGCAGCAGCCCCAGCCTCTGCATCAATCGATGCACACGGCCTTTTATTAAACATATAAAGTATCAAGTATCAAGTATCAAGTAACAAGTACGAAAGTCATCGGGAAAATATAATCATGGGTCCGACTTGGTTGCCACATAAATCAACCAAGGGAACAACAAATATCTAAATAGGCTAGCTATACTCTATCCTATTATTGTTTCGCCACCCAGTATCCGGGTAGTAGAAATCCTGAGTATGATTAAAGTTTACTTATCATGTTGCCAAGCTCGTATATAAACCAATCCCTCTAATTCAGCATAACTTGGCCCCTGCTTAGTAGCTTAGGCATTCAACAAGATAGTATCGGGGTGGGCCTCTGCCCGTGATAGTATCGAACTGGACCTCCCGTGATAGATCGTGATTATTACAGGCTTGGTATTCGGAGATCTATCGGGGTGGGCCGCGTGACCTTAATAGGCGAAGTTGCAGCAGCTCACCCTTCAACGGAGTTGCGATCGGGGCATCGCCTCAGGCGCTCGTCGCCGCCGCCGTCTCATCCTCATGGAACTCGCTCCCGGCGCAGGGACCTCTGAAAGTGCATGGAGCCCCCATGTGTGGTTTTGGTAATTAATGACAATCCCTATGGACTAATGTTTGCATTGAGTTATATTTGTAGGAGTTGTCCATAGGCAATTCTTGAACCATATGTTGGCTTCAAGGTTGCAATAAGAAGAAATTGATGAATGATATCAAGTGTCAAGTATGTCTTGAAGATGAAGATGAAGTGAGCCCTCAAGTTACTTCAAGACATCAACATGATGAAGAATGAAGAAATGAAGTGCAAGTTCAAGATGAGCCATCTCGAAGAGATCTTTTGCTTGAGTCTTGCCATCCATATGATGTTCATGGATATGTGAAGATGCGCCGAAGAAGAAGCTCTCCCATGGTGGATTAGGGGGAGCAATCCACATACACATGGTGGTCATGGCTATGTGAAGATGCGCCAAAGAAGAAGCTCTCCCATGGTGGATTATGGGGGAGCAATCCACAAGACTTCATCAAGCAAGCACAAGCAAGAAAGGCGTTCCATCTTGTTGAGGTCAAGATCGTCGTCATCGAGCTCAAGTGGAATGCGCAAGTATAAGGTTTGCTCTTGATAGGGTTTGTTTCTCACCGGTCTCATAGTGTAGTTGGAGACCGGTTTATAGTTTAGTTGCCGTACTATCAAGAGGGCTCTCGAGTGAGTAACTCGATCGTATCGTTCGGAGAGAGCTCAAACCTTTGCATCCTTGCATCATCTTTCTTGGTTGTTATTTGGACCTTATCCATGTGATGTTTTAGAGCTTGTGCTTATTCTCATGACAAGCTCTAGTTCATCGAAAACGGATTTCGCATAGATCACTTGTTGCGTTTTCGAGTTTGGTTCATCATCTTTCTTGGTTTTATTTGGATCTTATCCATGTGATGTTTTAGAGCTTGTGCTTATTCTCATGACAAGCTCTAGTTCATTGAGAATGGTTTTTCCATGGGCAACTTGTTGCATTTTCAAGATTGGAGGTTTTACCGGTATGTCTTTTTGAGATAGGTCAAACCTTTCATCATTTGTTTCTATCCTCCTTTGCTGGACTATGATGTTTCTATGCATATTGTTGTAGAGCTCGTTGTTGTGATTTCAACGAGCCCAAGATCATCGAAATCGGAGTCCGGATGCAAAAGTTATGCCCGTTTTAGTTTTGGTGTTTCTGCAGTTTGCTTAGGCCGGATATTTTGGAAATATCCGGGCCGGATTATCCGGGCCGGATATTTCGGAAATATCCGACCCCCCGAAATCGGCTAAGGACCTCAGGAATTGCTGCTCAGTATAGGGGCCGGATTTTTGGCCGGATTTTGTCCAGGTTTTGTCCCTGAGGCCGGATAATCCGGCCCCCGGATAATCCGGCCCTTACTTAGGCCGGATTATCCGGCCCTGGTTTTGCCCAAACGGCTCGATTTTCTTGGGGGGTATAAATACCCCCCTTCTTCCTCCTTGGGCTGTGGCTTCTCTCAATCTCTCTCTCCTCCATTGTTGTTCTTGAGAAGCTTGCCCTATCTCTCTATCCCTCCATGATTCTTGCCCCATTTTGAGGGAAAAGAGAGAGGAGATCTAGATCCACACTTTGACCAAACCAAATCATCTCTTTGTGAGTGAATCTTTGGGATCTAGATCTTGGAGAATTTTGTGTTCTCCTCTTTGTTCTTCCTCTCTTATTCCCCCAATAGCTTTTGTAGCTTTGTTGGAATTTGAGAGAGAAGGACCTGAGCATCTTTGTGGTGTTCTTGCCATTGCATTTGGTGCATCGGTTTGAGTTCTCCACGGTGATTCGTGGTGGTGAAAGCAAGAAGGTTGTTACTCTTGGGTTCTTGGAACCCTAGACGGATTCTAGGCCTTTGTGGCGGTTTGTTGGGAGCCTCCAATTAAGTTGTGGATGTGTGCCCCAATCTTTGTGTAAGGCCCGGTTTCCGCCTCGAAGGAAATCCCTTAGTGGAACCGTGACCTAGGCCTTTGTGGCGAGGGTCACCGGAGATTTAGGTGAGGCGCCTTCGTGGCGTTCGGTGTGTGGTGTGAGTACCGCATCTTGGGGTGAGGCCTTTGTGGCGTTGGTGTGCATCGAGCAACCACACCTCAAGGTGAGCCTCTTGTGGCGTTCGGGAGCACTAAGCAACCGCACCTCTCCACCGGAGATTAGCACTCGCAAGAGTGTGAACTCCGGGATAAATCATCGTCTCCCGCGTGCCTCGGTTATCTCTATACCCGAGCTCTTTACTTATGCACTTTACCTTGTGATAGCCATCGTGCTTGAAGTTATATATATCTTGCTATCACATACTTGCTTGTATTGCTTAGCTTAAGTTGTTGGTGCACATAGGTGAACCTTTGCTTACAATAAGTTGTTGGTGCACATAGGTGAACCATAGTTTATAGGCTTTGGGCTTGACAAAGTAAACGCTAGTTTTATTCCGCATTTGTTAAGCCCATCTCGTAAAAGTTTTAAATCGCCTATTCACCCCCCCTCTAGGCGACATCCGTATCCTTTCAATTGGTATCAGAGCAAGGTCTCTCATTCTTAGGCTTCACCGCCTTGGGAGTAAAGATGTCGGTTAGGGGATTAGATCACAATAACTTGTTTATATTTGATGGCACAAATTATGATCTTTGGAAAATTTATGTGCTTAATATTTTGAGGGGTATTTCCCCGAACATGGAGCAATTTCTTGACATGGGTTTTTCTTCTCCTAAGGATCCCCAAAATTTATCTTATGAGGAGAAGAAAAACTCTTGTCTCGATGCTCTTGCTTCTCATGTGTTTTCCATTGTTGTGAGCAATGTAGTTACTTCTTCAATCATGCCTTTTGGGAGCGCTCATGAATTATGGACAAAGCTTCAAGATAAATATGATGTGTCCAATATCATTGAGGATGATTGTTTTGCTTCCACTTCCGGCCGTGATGATTTCTCATCTTCATCCACTTCACCAAAGTGTGGTAAGACACAAGGTAATGATATGGTGAGTGGTGATGAAAATTGCAATGTTGATATTGAGCTTACTATTGATGATTCTTCATCTCTATCTCATTGCAATGCTTCATCTTTGGACTTAAACACATCTAGCACTAGAAATGATTTACATGCTTGTGTTGGTAGTCCTTGCATATCATGTGTAAGTTGCTTGAATAAATCTCATGATGATATGCTTGATTTGTCTTGTGGCCATGATAAAAATGCTTCTATTTCCTCTAGTTCTTGTGTGGCTAACAATGTAGAGGAAACCAAAGATTCTATTGGTCAAGACAAGATCTTGAAAGGAGCCTCAAGTAACTCCTCATCTTTATCTCACGGTCCTCATATATGCCTTATGGCCAAGGGTTCCACGGTACCTCCTACCATGGAACCTAATATTTCTCGTGGTGATAAGGATGAGGATGAATATGAAGAAGAGGATTGGGTTGTCTCTCTACGCGATAAAGGTGAGAGTGTATTCAAGGTTATTTGCAAAGATAAAATTGCTAGCACTCACTTCTTTGAAATCTTGACTACCGCTATTGAGAGCCAAAAACTTATTTGGATGCATGAGAACACCATTGATAAAAAGGGTGCTCTTGAACGAGAGTATGCCGATGATGTAGCATCACTAAAGAATGATCTTGAAGAAGAACAAGAGACCGTAGCCTCTCTTGAAGAGCAACTTGAAACCCTTGAAGTGTCTCAAAATGAAATAGTTTCTAAACTCACTAAGGAAAGAGACCATGCTAAAGCTCAAGTAAAATTGCTTAAAAAGGAAAATTCCAAAGTTGGTGTTGGTCATGATAAACTTGTTAAGGATCTAGATGATCTAGACAAGGCCCACAAGGTCTTGGAGAGCGAACACTCTATCCTCACCAAGTCCCATGAGCAACTTCAAGCTTCCTATTTAAAAGAGCATGCTATGTTACCATCTCTTCTTAATATGTCTTGTGATGATGCTTGTGCTACTAACTCTACTTCTTGTGAAGCATCTATCTTGAAGGAGAATGTTGAGCTAAGGGCTCAACTTGAATTGCTAACTAGCAATTATGGGAAATTGGAAGAAAATCATGGAAAGCTTTCTAGCTCCCATGAGGACCTTCTAGCCTCTCATGATAGGCTAAAGTTAGCTCATGAGGCTATCATATCAAAGGAAACACCTTGTGAGCCTCATGTGGATACTAGCACTACTACCCAAAAAGCTATATTGCCATGTGCTAGTCCTAGTAATTCATCCACTCATAGTATTGCTAAATCTTGTGATGAATTATCTTCCTTGCCTTGTTGCTCTAACAATGAAGGTTCTACTTCCTCTAGTACTTGTGTTGTTACTAACCATGTAGAGGAAATCAAAGAGCTCAAGGCCCAAGTCACTTCTTTGAAGACCGACTTGGTAAAGAGTCATGAAGGGAAATGCAAACTTGACACGATGTTAAGTGTGCAACAATCCCCCAATGACAAGAGTGGACTTGGATTCAAATCCAACAACAAGAACAAGTCCAACAACAACAACAACAACAAGAAGGGCCAAGTACAAGTCAAAGACCCGGCCAAGATTGTTTGCTTCAAGTGCAAAATTGAAGGGCACCATGTTAGATCTTGCCCTTTGAAGAAGAAGCAAAAAGGGAAGCGGCCTCATGCTCAAAATCATATTCAACCTCAAGTTGAAGAAATTCCACTTCCCAAGAAAAATCAAGCCAATGCTCCCATTGTGGAGAAATCTAGTGAGAAGAAGGAGAGGAAAAGAACTTGCTACATATGCCGTGAGAAGGGCCACATCTCCTCTTTTTGCACTATTGGTACCTCATCCAATTCTATCTCCATTGATGATGTTTATTCTCTTCGTAAGGATGAGGGTGGCAATGTGTTTGCCAAATATGTTGGTGCTCAAAGTGGTGTCAAGAAAAGAACCATTTGGGTTGCCAAGCCTATTGTGACTAACCTCTTAGGACCCAACTTAGTTGGGGACCAACAATCCAAAACTTGATCAATAGGTGCTTGTTGGAGGGCATTGGTGACTTGGCTACATCATGAAGAATTAAGGGATCTTCATCATTTATATTATCTCAAGCCAAGTCTTGGTTATCTTGCTTCTATCATATATCCAATGTTCCTCCTTGCGGTAACATGTGCTCAACTCATTTATATTGAAAGTTACTCGCCCCTTTGCATGTGTTAGTTTTTGTTCCTAACATGTGTTTGTATATGTTGTGTTTCCTATTTGATTTTCTTGAGAAATCAAGTCTATGCATGTTGGGTTGCACACCATGTATTTGTGTTTGTGTATGAGCCACTTTGCATCTTGTTGTATCTTATATGGCTCTTATGAGCGATTAATGGACTATCCCATTTTGGGGGAGTGATATTTCTTTGGGAATTTCATGATCCTAACAATGTGTGTACATGAGGAATATCACTTAGAATTGATATTGCAAGATTATCTAGTCTCTATGTGGTATGTCATCTTCATAAGAAATTCAAATTCTAATGTCCATTAATATCTCTAGTTGGATCTTACTTGCCTCTTGTGAAAATAAATTCCTTATCACATTATGGGGGAGTAATAAGCTTTGTGCATATTACAAGCCTAGAAAATGTGAACATTTGAGGTTGTGTCACATAGAATTGATACCGTAATTTATCTCTCTCCTATGTGGCATGTTTGCTCAAACAAGCTCCAATTTGCTTAAATGGCTTCATTGCTAATATATTTGTGGATCTTATTTGTGAAAGTTTTTCTTGGCATGTTTTTTTTCACAACGTGTCCCTCAATACATTTTTGGAAAACCATGTGCTTCAAGTCATACTATTAATTGCTTTGCATGTTGGTATGAATACTATTAATTGCTTTGCATGTTGGTATGAATACTATTAATTGCCTTGCATGTTGGTATGACTAAATGAAGCTATCAAGAAACTATCTTTGCATGATGGTTAACTCTTATCTTTTACCATATGCTTTGTTCGTTGTAAATATGATCTTATGTATACTTACAAACTACCACCGGAAATATTTCCTAATACCTCTTGTCCTAGGACAATTGGTAATCAATTATGAGGTAGATATTTATTGATCATATCTACATTGGCTCTTGTATTTATATTGCCTTATTTATTTCCATGAATTTGTTATGCTTTGACTCCCATGTGTCTTCCTTGCATCTTATGGATCTAATTTGTCTATTCAATCTTTCTTAGCATTTTTAGTAGATATAGGTAGCGTGATGATCCTAGTTTTGTGCATTTTGTATCCATATTCTAAATCCTAGATAATGCACTAATCTTGGGGGAGCTCTCCTAGATTTGTTATAATGCTTAAATTTCTCTTGATCTTTATCAAAAAATTGGTTTTGGGAGACATAAATTTTCTTTTTGGTACTTTGTGCCATCATAAAAAGTGTCGAGGGTTTGGTTTATTTGTTGGAACCTTGCTCTCTTGGGAGTTGGTTATCTCATTCCTTTGTGCTTAGGTTTAATTAGCTTCTTATAATGAGATAAGTCCTTGAAGTCAATCTTGTGTTGATTTGATTCTTTGACATAATTTGGACAACCATTGTCTCTTGGTTTATTTGGTGTTTTTGTCCAAATTGTATCTTCCTTTGGTTCTTGAAAGTATTGTGCATGCATATTTAATATATGTATATATTATGGCATGTGTCACTTTCTTTGATCCAATATATAGGGTAAACTCCATCAAATCCTAATTTGGCTAAGATGTGCATGAAATTCAATTTCATATCTATATGCACATAGAATTGTGGAGTTTGTCCTATATGTTGTAGTGTGTCTAACTACTTCGGACCCAATTAGTTTGGGGACCATTTTGTACTTACCTTTGTGTTAGGTACAATGGATATGCATTGAATGCTTGTCTCACTCTTGGAAAGAAGTGGTGACTCAATGGTAACTTGAGGCAAGCTAGGATGATCAACGAACATATATCTACTACATCCACACCAATGCTATCTTGGTAACAAGTATCTTCTCATGCATACTTTTCTTGTATCCGACCTTATGGTTGCATCTTGGCATGAATCTCTTGATTTGCAAATGTTGTGCTTCTTGCAAAAGTCTTTATGAAACCTCTTTATTGTGAATGTGAGTAATTTGAGATGAGTGCATTTGTTGGGAAGTATTTTAAATCATGCTCATGATTCATCCATCCCAACTATGCCTATCTAGCAATTTTGTTGCATATCAATTCCTCAAGGCTCTCACATGTGCAATATAGATGAAAGTGCAAATTTAGTTACTTCTTTTGGTATCCCCGTTTGTGATACTTGTTGCCTTTCTCAAATGCATCCCAACTATCTTCTATCCCTTGTTGATATTTGTGATGTATTTTAGTTGTTTGTGGTTTGAAGTTCATGAATGTACAATAAGATAAAATTGAGCCTTTGGCCATGCTATTAAGCAAAAATTCTTATTGGTATATTGCATGACTTCGTCTTGGATATCATACTATTTTTCTTGCGTATCTATTTTGTGTGTGCATGTTTCTTTGTGAATAAATATCTTTGTGATATTGCCCACTTAGAGAAACTTATACACATAAGAAATGATACATCTCCTTTTGATATCTTATTTATTTATTGCATGTTGATTGGTCATGCTAAGCAATATAATTCATTGAAGACTATGATGATGCTTTTTGCTCATCCTTGTAATAGTCTTATTCATTGAAGACAACGATGATGCTTTATCATGCCTTTCACATATCCTCTTGGTTGAGCCTTTTTATTATGGTGCCTCTTACTTGTTGCTCAACCATTTGTTTGTTGCAAGTGGTAAGCTTAATTTTCTAACTATGATCTATTGCAAATGTTTGTGTTTTTAAATGGTAAGGAGGGAGTGAGGATTCCATGTTATGCATATTGTATTCAAATGCAACATTTTGTTTTGTGCACAAACCTTGGGGAGCTTCCTCATATTATTTAGAGCAATCTTCTTGATCTTATCATAATATCTATCTTTCTTTTGGTATCTTCCTTGTGGTTCATTTGCTTCATTTGTTGAAGCTTCTTTACTTTGTTATCTTTTTGCAATCTTTGATCCTATCTATAGTGTGATTCCTTCCGAATATTCGTCATTGGATATGTGCATTTGATTCCACTCAAATTATGAGAAATGCACACGCTATGGAGGAACTCTCACTATATTGGCCTTCTAAATTTTTCACCCATTTCGGCAATTGGTGCCAATGGGGGAGAAGTTTGGAGGGTTTAAGGGAATTTGGTTATGTCTTTGCTTTGTGCTTAAGCATGTGCCTTTATTGCATTGCATCTTGTTGCTTTGCATAGTTGAATATGTAGAGGAAACTCCACTAGGCTTTGAATGCCAATATATGCAATGAAAGTCAAGATCATTCACACATGCATATATTATGGGGGAGTTTGCTCTATATATTCAACTTATTTGTTACCTAAATTCCTTATATAAACCCTCTCAAAGAGATTGTCATCAATTACCAAAATGGGGAGATTGAAAGTGCATGGAGCCCCCATGTGTGGTTTTGGTAATTAATGACAATCCCTATGGACTAATGTTTGCATTGAGTTATATTTGTAGGAGTTGTCCATAGGCAATTCTTGAACCATATGTTGGCTTCAAGGTTGCAATAAGAAGAAATTGATGAAGGATATCAAGTGTCAAGTATGTCTTGAAGATGAAGATGAAGTGAGCCCTCAAGTTACTTCAAGACATCAACATGATGAAGAATGAAGAAATGAAGTGCAAGTTCAAGATGAGCCATCTCGAAGAGATCTTTTGCTTGAGTCTTGCCATCCATATGATGTTCATGGATATGTGAAGATGCGCCGAAGAAGAAGCTCTCCCATGGTGGATTAGGGGGGAGCAATCCACATACACATGGTGGTCATGGCTATGTGAAGATGCGCCAAAGAAGAAGCTCTCCCATGGTGGATTATGGGGGAGCAATCCACAAGACTTCATCAAGCAAGCACAAGCAAGAAAGGCGTTCCATCTTGTTGAGGTCAAGATCGTCGTCATCGAGCTCAAGTGGAATGCGCAAGTATAAGGTTTGCTCTTGATAGGGTTTGTTTCTCACCGGTCTCATAGTGTAGTTGGAGACCGGTTTATAGTTTAGTTGCCGTACTATCAAGAGGGCTCTCGAGTGAGTAACTCGATCGTATCGTTCGGAGAGAGCTCAAACCTTTGCATCCTTGCATCATCTTTCTTGGTTGTTATTTGGACCTTATCCATGTGATGTTTTAGAGCTTGTGCTTATTCTCATGACAAGCTCTAGTTCATCGAAAACGGATTTCGCATAGATCACTTGTTGCGTTTTCGAGTTTGGTTCATCATCTTTCTTGGTTTTATTTGGATCTTATCCATGTGATGTTTTAGAGCTTGTGCTTATTCTCATGACAAGCTCTAGTTCATTGAGAATGGTTTTTCCATGGGCAACTTGTTGCATTTTCAAGATTGGAGGTTTTACCGGTATGTCTTTTTGAGATAGGTCAAACTTTTCATCATTTGTTTCTATCCTCCTTTGCTGGACTATGATGTTTCTATGCATATTGTTGTAGAGCTCGTTGTTGTGATTTCAACGAGCCCAAGATCATCGAAATCGGAGTCCGGATGCAAAAGTTATGCCCGTTTTAGTTTTGGTGTTTCTGCAGTTTGCTTAGGCCGGATATTTTGGAAATATCCGGGCCGGATTATCCGGGCCGGATATTTCGGAAATATCCGGCCCCCCGAAATCGGCTAAGGACCTCAGGAATTGCTGCTCAGTATAGGGGCCGGATTTTTGGCCGGATTTTGTCCAGGTTTTGTCCCTGAGGCCGGATAATCCGGCCCCCGGATAATCCGGCCCTTACTTAGGCCGGATTATCCGGCCCTCGGTTTTGCCCAAACGGCTCGATTTTCTTGGGGGGTATAAATACCCCCCTTCTTCCTCCTTGGGCTGTGGCTTCTCTCAATCTCTCTCTCCTCCATTGTTGTTCTTGAGAAGCTTGCCCTATCTCTCTATCCCTCCATGATTCTTGCCCCATTTTGAGGGAAAAGAGAGAGGAGATCTAGATCCACACTTTGACCAAACCAAATCATCTCTTTGTGAGTGAATCTTTGGGATCTAGATCTTGGAGAATTTTGTGTTCTCCTCTTTGTTCTTCCTCTCTTATTCCCCCAATAGCTTTTGTAGCTTTGTTGGAATTTGAGAGAGAAGGACCTGAGCATCTTTGTGGTGTTCTTGCCATTGCATTTGGTGCATCGGTTTGAGTTCTCCACGGTGATTCGTGGTGGTGAAAGCAAGAAGGTTGTTACTCTTGGGTTCTTGGAACCCTAGACGGATTCTAGGCCTTTGTGGCGGTTTGTTGGGAGCCTCCAATTAAGTTGTGGATGTGTGCCCCAATCTTTGTGTAAGGCCCGGTTTCCGCCTCGAAGGAAATCCCTTAGTGGAACCGTGACCTAGGCCTTTGTGGCGAGGGTCACCGGAGATTTAGGTGAGGCGCCTTCGTGGCGTTCGGTGTGTGGTGTGAGTACCGCATCTTGGGGTGAGGCCTTTGTGGCGTTGGTGTGCATCGAGCAACCACACCTCAAGGTGAGCCTCTTGTGGCGTTCGGGAGCACTAAGCAACCGCACCTCTCCACCGGAGATTAGCACTCGCAAGAGTGTGAACTCCGGGATAAATCATCGTCTCCCGCGTGCCTCGGTTATCTCTATACCCGAGCTCTTTACTTATGCACTTTACCTTGTGATAGCCATCGTGCTTGAAGTTATATATATCTTGCTATCACATACTTGCTTGTATTGCTTAGCTTAAGTTGTTGGTGCACATAGGTGAACCTTTGCTTACAATAAGTTGTTGGTGCACATAGGTGAACCATAGTTTATAGGCTTTGGGCTTGACAAAGTAAACGCTAGTTTTATTCCGCATTTGTTAAGCCCATCTCGTAAAAGTTTTAAATCGCCTATTCACCCCCCCTCTAGGCGACATCCGTATCCTTTCAACCTCGTCAGCGCTCTCCCCGACGAGGTGCTTCTCCTGGTTCTCGTACGCCTGCGCTGCATCCGCACCGCCGTGCAGACCAGCCTCCTCTCGCGCCGCTGGCGCGATCTCTGGATCGATCTCTAGACCGGCCCTACCAATTAACCCGACCTTCCGCGGACTCGTTCCCGCAACGATCCAAGCATTGTTCCTCCGCTTTGCTACTGCTTCACCACAGGTTTCCACTCTTGACATCGGCCTTCCGTGGAGCCGTCATGGCACCGCCGACGCCGGCTCGTTCCTGGAATAAATTTAAGCACTTATAGGTACTAGAACTAGGCAGAGATTACTCGTTTTCCAGTTCAAGTCCAGTATATAGACAATGTAAGGACGTTGTAGATGCAATCAAAGCATAGAACATAGCATTCTAGATCTTTGTTTAGTATCCATAGTTATCTCAGTAGCAAATACCTTGCGAATTTACAAAAGAAATTTAGCCATGAACTTGTAGTTCCAATCCTACGAATAAATAACCTAACAATCCAATGACCATCTAAAGGTACCGGACGTTTACTACATGTTAAAGCTTTGGTACAAGGCATTGGTCATAATAAAACAACAATGAAATGGATATGCAAGACCAGTTTGACAAATGAACAGAACTCTTCTGAAATTACAAATCAATTACTAGAATGAATGGAACAGGATGCAGATAGGTCTCTAAAATTTAGCAGGGGCAGATGATCAAAGATAGAGCTAAAAACATTAAGCTACCAGGTATCACGATATGAGTACAGAAACCAGGCCCATGGTAAATAAGTATAGCTTTATGAAAATTATAATTTACAATATAGCTTTATTATGAACTGCTTCTGAATTTGTACACTGTCCAGGTAGGATGGAAACACCTAAGCTCCATGCAGATGCATTTGAAATCGACAGTATGTGGAGAGTGCGCTCATTGCCCACAGAACGACCAGTTTGACCAATAAAAAATTGGGCAGTGCTAGGAATCCCCCGGGGGATTTGATTTCCCAGCCTCCTGCTTCCTGTGCTGACACGTGTCCTTTTTGCTGCCGGGTAGCAAAAAATCTCGTTTTTGCTTCAGTGTAGCAAAAAGGTTCACCCCACAAAAATAAAAGAAACAAAATGAGCCGCCGGAGATCCAGCCGGAGACCTCGCCGGAGACATTGTAGCAAAATAATTATGATTTTGTAGCAAAAATAAAAATCGCTGGAGACATCGACATGAAACTCGCCGGAGAACTCACCGGAGACCTCGCCGGAGAGCCAGTAGCAAAACTATTGTGTAATTGTAGCAAAACTTCAAAAAAGCGGTAGCAAAGAAATTATTCCTAGGTTGCAAAATCCACATAACAGTGACCTCTCCAGAGACCTCACCGGACACTTCTTCGGAGACCTCGCCGAAAAATCATAGCAAACATATTGAGTAAATGTAGCAAAAACAACATAAAGTTGTAGCAAAAAAATATCCTGTGTTACAAATGCACATGGCAGAGACCTCATCGGGGACAAGACCTCGCCTGCACCAGTGCCACCAAAGGTTCCAGCAACTCCGTCTACCTTAAGGCAGCAACACCTCGGACCGCTGGTAGCAACATCGAACACTGCCGGTAGCAAAATCTTGCATCCGCCCCTCCACCGGTAGCAAACCCTGCCTAAGCCGGTAGAAACGCCAAGGTGCGTAGGTCCATGCGCCATGGCCGCATATCGCGACAACGCGCGGCGGCTGCCGGACCATGCATGCGACACGGCGGTGGGAGTGGCTCAGGCGGGGCACGGTGACCCGAGCTCATGCGGAAGGCTCCCTGGCCGGCAACGGGGGCATCAGGACCTCGGGGCGCCATGGCCGCACCTCGCGGCGGCGCGCGACGGCACCCCGAAGTGGTGGGGCGTGGCGGCGCTTGGAGTGCTGGGGCGCGACAGCGGGAGGGTGGGGCGTGGCGGCGCATGGCTGCGACGCTGCGGGAGGCCCGTGCGCGTGGCTCTAGGGCGCGGCGGCGCGTGCATGGCGGAGGTGCGGAGCGATTTTGCCGGGTGCGGTTGCAAGCCAAAGGAAGAAGATAAGGGGAGAGGATGGGGGATGGCACGTGGGTGGGCCCACCTCGCTGACACCCAACGTCATGGGCGCTTGGACGCCGCGTGATGAGCGCATCGAACGGCCACCGAACAGGAGGTTGCGACGCGCAGGATCCCCGGGGGGGATTAGATCATTTTCCTAAAAAATTTGCAAATGAGCTGGTAATTAGAAGTCCAAAGACAACTAAATTAGTGAAAGACCTGAACATTAAAGGTAATTTTTTAATAACATAAGCGTATACTCAACCAAAAAACCCTCAGATTTGCATGCATTTAGGCGGAAAAATAATACATAGTGATGAAGTTGCAGCGGCTCACGTCTGCCATCGATGGAGCTGCGATCGGGGCGTCGCCTCAGGCGCTCGTCGCCGCCGCCGTCTCATCCTCAGGGAACTATGGACCTCGTCAGCGCTCTCCCCGACGAGGTGCTTCTCCTGGTTCTCGCACGTCTGCGCTGCATCCGCACCGCCGCGCAGACCAGCGTCCTCTCGCGTCGCTGGCGCGGTCTATGGATCGGCCTCTGGACCTGCCATGCCGATCTGACCTTCCGCGGACTAGCTCCCGCAATGATCCAAACATTGTTCCGCCGCTTTGCTGCTTCACCACAGGTGTCCAACCTCGGCATCAGCCTTACGCGGAGCAGCGATGGCACCAGTGGCACCGCCGCCAACTCGTTGCTGCGTGCCGCCGTGCAGCTCTCGCCGGAGCACATGATCTTCACCATTCAGAGGCCTTGTTCGGGATACGTGGGCGCCATCGAGCTTCCTTGCTTCGAGCGCACCACCTCAATCGACATAAAAGTGCAGCGCATCTGGCTTCAGCAGCCGCTGCCGGCCGGCAAGTTCACCGCGCTCGAGAGTCTATCTGTCACCGGGCAAATCAACGACCTTGGACCGTTGCTCATTCGTTGCCCGCGCCTGCGCGAGCTCAGCCTTACCTACCCGGACAAGTATGCCCTCCTCATACCGGACGAGCACGGCGAGTTTCCGGCGCTGGAGAAGTTGTCCCTCTTCGGCAAGATGGTCAATCCTGGCTCATTGCTCGGCAGCTACAAAAGCCTGCGCGAGCTGAGCGTCACCCAGCTAGACGCGTGTCCCCTTTGCATCATGCTGCCACCATCCCGGGAGTTCCCGGTGCTCGAGAAGCTGACCCTCTCTGGCAACATCGCCGACCTTGGCATATTGCTTAACGGATGCCCGCGCCTGCACGTGCTCAGTGTCACCCTCCGTGGGATGAGGATCCACTCTCTCAAAGCGGCGCTCGCCACACTCCAAAAGGCGGTATCGCTCGGCCTCGTGGTTTCCACCCTCGGCGTCGAAATTCCATGGAGAGATGACATCAGCGCGGCTCGCTTCGCCTCTCTTCTCCGTACCATGGAGAGGCTCTCCCCGCAGGAGCTTGTGGTCACTGCCAACTTCGAGGGATGCGATACCAGTGAGCACTTCACAGAAATTAAAGCCAACCTGCCCTGCTTCGCCCACGCCACGTCGATCGAGATGAGCCTGCGGCAAAACGTATGCTTCAAATCACTCAAGCCCGGTGATTTCTTGATGCTGGAGAGGCTATCCATATCAAGGATGTGCAGCAGCGTCGACATTGGCACATTGGTTACCCGCTGCCCCCACCTACGTGTGCTAAAGGTGACCGTATCTACAGGGAAAGTGATGATCCACTCTGCTTCGCTGCAGAAACTTGATGTGGAATGGAAATCCGGTATGAAATGCCACGGCATTGATATTATAACTCCTGTGCTTACACAACTTCATGTCGAGGTCCATGCTGAATGGGACATTGGTGTGTCAATCTCGGCGCCAATGGTGGACAATGTCTCGTGGCAATGTTCGTATGCGGGGTTGGCTCTTGTGTTTGGTTCTTGGTACCTACATAGCTTCAGCGTACAGACCATAAAGAATGTCATGTGCTTGCACGTGAATGCCAATGTATGTATATACATGTCCCTGCTCAATCTACCATTTGATTTGCAGACTAAATTTTACGACTCGTTCGATGCATGATATCATGTTCAAACGTATTGCAGAGTCAACTGGATGCAAAGCTAAACTTTGCACATGAGTTGGAGAAGCTTCCGGTCACCAACTTCTCTACGTTGGAGATAAATTTTGATGCGGCTTGGCATATTTACGGAGCACTTGTGTTGCAACTCCTTCGAATGCGTCGAATTCATGTTGCTGCAAAAAAACTTAAGGTCAACCTGCCAAGGTGGCCCGAGGTAATTATTTACCATGCTTATAGATCTTGCATAAATACACATTACATGTGCAATACAACATATGTACGCAGTTTTGATGTATAAGGTCTCACCTAGAAATATAAATAATGCTTTGTCATGCACATCATTTGGTTTAGGCGAAACAAGCTTGCCCACAAAATTGTCACTGCGACAAGCCCAAGAATTGGAGAAGGCAAAGTAACTTTTGTACAAGTCTTGAAGAAGTGGAAATCCGTGGCTTCAATGGAGAAGATCATGAGCATGATTTCTTAAGACTAATATTGAAATGCTCGCCAATGCTTTGTGAAGAACATGTTTAATAAATAACAAGAATAACAAGAATTCATTTTGAAACAGAGAAAGGATGAAGGACAAAAAATGATGAGATTTGCAATGGGATAAGAATGGATAGTTGTGAATCAAGAAGCATAAATTGGGACGGTACTGTCATGTGAGAAACAGAGAAAGGATGAAGGAAATCAGAAGCAACAGAAAAATAAAGTTAGTGATGATACTCAGAGGGAGTCACACACGTGCTTTACCTGTGACCTGTGGGCTATGGCACTTCGGCTCCCTCACAACAGAGATGCCGATTGCCGAAGGCTGGATTATATTAGTTGTGTGTAGTTGCGTGTACATCAGGCGGAGGGTATTGAGATGCTGGCGTTTGATGTGCTCGTCTTGCCTCCTCCAAAGCGCCATGGCCAAGTCCTCTCCTCTCCTCGCCTCCTCCAAAGTGCCATGGCTGAGCATGGCAGAGCCTCCTCTCCTCTCCGAGCATGGCAGAGCCTTCCCTCCTCTCCTCTCCTCCTCCACAGTGCCATGGCCGAGCATGGCAAAGCCTCCTCTCCTCTCCTCTCCTCCTCCACAGTGCCATGGCCGAGCATGGCAGAGCCTTCCCTCCTCTCCTCTCCTCCTCCACAGTGCCATGGCCGAGCATGGCAAAGCCTCCTCTCCTCTCCTCTCCTCTCCGAGCAAGAGTCAAAGTCTAAGTCACACGTCACGCGCTAGCCGACACGCGGCAAGGTGATCATGGCCTCATACTTATAGAGGCACTCACTGTTGGAGGGGATAGAGGAGGCGGGAATAATTTGATTCTCCAAACATTTTCTGCTTGTTGGGAGATGGCGATGGACGATTTAGATGCAAATCAACACTTACTGGCAACCCCCTGTATGGCCCGGCGGTGCTTTATCTCGGTGTTAAATGACTCCTCGCTCTAGGCGTCACGTCCTGATTTTACTCCCTCATAATTGTACGTAACATTTAAACAATGCAGCTGGCGTTGATATTTATAGAAGCGGGATTGGAGGGAAGAAGAAGACGATACTTGCTAGGATCAAGAGAGCACGCACGGTCCAGATTAACCACCCTCCCACGGATTGGTGACGTGGAAGTGGTTTCCAGTAAATTAGCCAGGTTATAATTACGTGATGGCGAACGTCTCTTAATTGGGGGCGCTCCTCAATTTGTTTGGAGCAATGATGGACAGGCGGCTCAATCCAATGAAATTTTATGCACGTAATGGTGGACATCGGGCGGCTCAATCCACTGGCAACTTTCGGTCGTATATTTCCTTCCCGCGTTTTGTCTACAGGATGCTGGAAGAGAATCCCTATCCCTGCGGTCTAGAAGGAACTCGAGTACTCCTATGTCCTATGTACCATTTGATTCCATGTTATGCGTTTTCTTCATGTGATCCTTTTTAGGTGCCTATGGTTTACTAGTTTTCAAATCTTGTATTTTTTGCTGAACAACTACAAGTAATCACTGTGTATTTTTTTCAGAAAAGGGAAAGACACAACTTCTGCAGACAGCTTGCTTTACTGCATAGTTTAGAACTTAATTAATCACCGTGTACATAGGTTGCTGCAAATTATGACAAATACCTCTTTGTACTACAAAACAAGCCAGCTCGTACATGTGACAATTAATTCATCAAGGCTTGAGTTCTACTACTCATGGCGGATAATGCTACATGCAAACTGCATCAACACCAGACTTCTTTGTACGCTAGCTCGTACATGCTCTCTCCCCTCCTAGCTTCCTCGTTACCAGCATCTTGTGTGGCCATGTAAAAGTGATTTCAGCTCACAACTGTTCGCAAGCTAAATGAATTTTTCTAGTGAAATAATCATCATACATCAGGCCAGCTAGTGCAACTATTCACAAAGGCTTAAGTTGTACGTCAGAACCAACTTTGCCAAAACACACGCAATCCATCGGTGTGTGTCCTCCTCCAAGAGCAGCAGCACAAAAAAGAAGAGTTCACTTTAAACTGAATCCACCATCAGCAGCACATAGCAAGCAAGTCACCGACATACTGCCTACCAGCACAGCCTACCAGCGTCTGGCAGCTTCAACATGCCTTCTCCCGCCACAGCTTACAGCATCTTGCAGGTTCAGTTCACTTCTTTCAAGTCCTCTTCCCACCAGGGGCATCACCGAGCTGATCTCGTGCAGCGGCGGTGGCAGTAGGATCAGCAAAGTCTGGTTCAGCAGGCACCTATCAAACATTCAGCCGCTTCTGCTTCTATCGGTATGTAGCTGATCATCTTCAAATATTTAGAAAACAGCAGGTCATACATAAGTGAAAGTCCTCCAGGAGCAGCACTAGCCAAATATGCACCCAAAAGCTCCCTATTGCGGTGCATAAGTGAACTGGATGTCATGTTGCCATGCCCCTCTCATCACCAACCACCTATAGGCTGCAGAAACATGAAACTTTAGCTATATCATATATAAAATGAACAATAACTTGTTTCACTTTCACAAGAACAACAACTTCATTTGGACCTGACATGACCCTGTTCATTCGTTCCCACATGTAAATATAAATAAATCAACTTCGGATTCTACCAGTTACGAATTTGCCGACATAAGGGATTAACAGAGGATTTTTGCACAACATACATTGTTTTCATCAGCAAGAGAAGTATTGTTACACATTCACAGGGAAAAAGAAACGAATTTTTGCAATAATACAAGCAATAGAATGGATATTATTGTCCAATTCCAGTGAGCAAACTGCGATGGAAAAGAACTCACCTAACAAAACAAAAGAAAAATAACTAACTCAAATTACATGTAGACTTGCCTCTAATGGCTCTAGTTCTAGCATCATTTTATTTTATTTGAAAAAATAGCACGGCACAGTAGGATAGCTGCACTTATGAACATACACGGTGACAGCTACAAGTCTAAGAGACTAGCATTATTCCAGCTCGATAGGAAAGCACAGCTAGATGCATTCCAGTTCCACCACCCAACACCTAAACGCGCATGTTTATTAACCACAAATTTAACATCTCCATTTTTTAAATACATAACAAGAGCATAACTATGACTAAAATATCACAGTTATGGGGAATTTCCACCATACCTTCGCAGTGCTCTCGCAAACTCGTTGTAGTATTTGAGCGGTCATGTGTACTTGGTTGACGCAATGCCCAACTCACCCTACCTCTCCAGTTCACACTCAACCATTTCAATTCTGGAACTGGCGGCACTGCTCCCTTCTCCCAACTCCAGCCGCTCTATGTTGCCGACAGGTAGAGATTCCCTGCCACCACAAGAACAATGATGATTAATACTTAGTTCCAAGCAGTTTCAAGGAAAACCAATTCAAGTCTATCATATGGCCAAAATAAAGGTATTGTAATCGACCAATTTCTCATAGCACACTCTTCTGGCAACTGCAAAAATATATATGGTCAAGATACTCTTAGTGAATGCAGATTTGTATTCTTAAAAGTACTAGATTCCCTCAACAAGCACACATACAGAATAAAGCAACTGCAGCTACGCAAATTTATAAAGGCACATTCTGGTTACTCAAATATATATCAACATTTTACTCCCTATATCATTATAGAATGAATACTTCTCATGACCATGGATTATGCAGTCATGTTGGATCTAGTCTAAAGAACGAATCTATAAGATCACGAGATATCCTGAACGCAAGAGGCAACACCCCAATTTACCAAAAGAGAAAGAAGGCTCAAACAACAGGGTACCAAAACCAAATACTCAGCCGCAAGTCGAAAAATGGCATGCAGTTCGAGGCACACATGTTATACAAACTATGAACTTGCACATTTCAGTTTAACTACTCAACTCCAATGTTTTCAGTCATCTTAACTTGTAACACATACAGTAGACAATACCAAACCAAAGGTGAAGCCGATCGACCTTCTCTATCGCTCGAGCCAGCTAATCGCTCGACCTTCTCTACTGCTGGACACGGCGCGGATTTGGAGACCCGGTGCCCTGCAGCGCGCGTTCTACAGCGGCGGTGCTGTATGACGCGAATCTGGAGGCTCGGCGTGCCGGTCAACGAGGTGCTTCTAGGCTCCACAACGACAGAGAACGGGGAGGAGCGGGTGACCTGGGTAGCGCGAGCTAGACCGCTCACGTCCAAGCCTGTTATCGCTAAGTACTGGCTTATGGTGTTTAGAACATGTGGGGGTTGGTAATGACTAATGAGGTTTGACAGAAACTGCATGTGTCAGATGGGGAAGGGGTGCGTACCTACCCCTATGGGTAGCGATCTTCTTCCGGACAGACTAATCTCAGCCAAAATCCCTCAGCTGCAACAACTTGATGCTCCAATCGACGAGGCGACTTGGCGGATGCGGAGCTGCTACTGCCGGCATTCATCCTAGCCATTCCCCTAACCTGATCCTGGACCAGCGGCACAAGCGCTGGACAGCCAAACAGCGGAAACCGCATCTACGACCACTGGGCAATAAGGAAAACCATCTACTACCTTCAGAATCGGTTCATGTAGCAACTCAAATGTAACATGAAAAACTCAATATAGATTGTGATAAACATTTTTGAATGAGTATATATGCAGCGGGAAGATTGCAACCACAGAGTTACAGCAGCAACAGAATCCGCAAAAGCTACCTTAATCATCATGGAAGTATCCATAAATTAATTCACATTCATTTGCAAGTTTATTTAGTTCATATAACTATGCTTGGTGATTGCACTTTTGCTTTTACCATCAAACGATGATTACTGATCAATTAACAATCATCACATGTCTCATAATGTAGCTTACTTCATCTGTTAGGGATTATAAGGCATACACGCTTTTTTAAAACTTGTTAGAGATTATAAGGCCTTTCTCATTTATTGTCATATGTCTGAATGCACGTTTTCTTTTTTCTCCTCTTCTCTAATGCATGTGAAAAAAATTGGTGCATGCGGCAATTAATAAGGGGGGTCTATGAACTTTCTTGGTCCTAGCAAATTGGCCATGAGAGTACAGTTCAACACAGATCCCCTAATAAGGTTTTAATTATATAATTGAACATGAAGACACGTTGACCTTACCCTAAGAAAAGATAATCATGTTTTTATGCATCCACCCCAATATGAGACCGAAATCATCAGCAAAATCTTAGAACCCCAAGCTTCTCCAGATTTTACCCAAAACAAGAGTTCAGCAAACATCAACTTCCTAGTAGACCGTAACACATGTATCTCCTAGATATATAAGAAACCTGAAAAAGAAAATGAAAAAAAAAACACTAGAGGAAATACATGTGAGGTGCCAGATACATAAAGAAAAAACATTGAGTTGGCAGAGACACTAACGGTCCATCTTTGTCTGTTTAGAAGGTTTGAGGAAATAAAAGGTGATTTATCATCTGTAATAACATGTCTGTTTCTATCCATGTTAATATCAAAGCAGATTATTAAATCATGATAACTTCTTAAGAAATATCAAACTTCATTTTGAAGCTTGATCTGTTGGGGGATAATATTGCAGGAAAGGAAATACAATGGTCATCATCATTCTCTTATCAAGCAGTCATCAACTCATCCTGATGAATAAAGCTATGCATCATTTGGTTCCAACCATATGACTTTCCCCAGTTTGTAGTTCATGGACAATCATGCCAGCTAGTTTAGAAAACACTAATACAACTTAATCAACGGTTCAAGCTAGGACACCAACTGGTGCTATTTAGCAGCCTATCAAGTTAAAACAATTCGAGAGAACTAAAAGAGCAATTCAAGAGAACATCATGCTTTAACAAGAGTTATCTCTCTATAGTACGTGGACGAAAAAACAAAGCAGGCCACACAAGAGAATAACTATACACATTCTGATGAACATATTTGAGAAAAAAAGGACCTTTGGGTGACGATGTCAACGATCTTCTGAATGGCAGCTTCGAGGCCGCCTCGATGGTCTTTGGGGGCAACCATCTTGACTTCCTGCTCGGCCAGGCCCATGGCCTCCCCACCGATGGTTTCTCACTAAACACAAATGTTGAAGGCAGCCAGTATCAACTAGAAATCATGATGTTAGAACATAACTAGCTCAATGGTTAGTCTATGCATTCGTCATATTACAAAATTATATGGATCATGACTCAGGAAGAAAGTGCTTCAAGAAACAAATTGTTGTTACCTCAGACAACATGATGGCAGCACTGTGATGTGTTTGCGCCAAGGAGGGGAGCAGTCACTGGCCTCCCAACTATTTCCCAATAGTGATCTTCCAGTCAAGGTCCCAACAGTGCAGGTCGCGTCAGATGTCCTCGATGATGAGCTACATGAAAATTCAAACCAAATAATCAGATAAGATTTCTTCAATATCTTCAGTGACCAGCCGCGCAAAATCAATCATTAACCAATCATTGACAGAGTAACATAAAATAGGTACTGGCTGGCATGTACTACCTTTGTTCATGCCTAATGGTTCATCATGGAAATCCTCGGTCCAGGGATCTCTTCCTTGGACCAAACGTAGACAGTGGCTGATGATGAGAACACTAGCTGCGGAGATCAAATGAGAAGAGTTTAGCATCCTGACCAGATAATGATACAAATTTGTTGTGTCAAAAATACATAACCTTGCAAACAGCAACCTTTATTGTAAAGACTAAAGAGAGATACGTGAGAAGAATACTATATGCTTTGGCAACAGGATGATACGCTAACAAGGAAGTAAAGACAACAGTCTGAAGTTGTGAAAATCAAAGACACATACTGCAGTTGGTCTCGATATGATCGAGCCAAAAGCTACAAACATATCCAGATTCACTAAGAAGCTTTTGCCCAGCTCTCACAGTAAATTTCTGTACAAATCGTTCAACCCTCACAGAAGTTGTTGCAGGTTTCTGACATGGTGGCAGTGCAAGACCAAAACAAAGAAAAACAATTAGCTTGCAATATTTGATGAACTGATTCAGCATAAAGACTTGGTAATTAAAGGACCAGTGAAAAATAAAGACTCACCAATCCACTCCTTTGGAGAATCTACCCTTTCTGTTGAATCAGAGCTGCCAAAAGAACGGCTTCACGTAGACATTTAATTGGCTCAGTGTTTGCAATATGTTCTTCAGCTGCGAGATCAACAGGGAGTTAACAAAAACTCAGAGACGCTATAAAATGCAGAATGAATAATCAATCTTAGGCTCATTACTTCACTAGCATTAACAGATATTTGGTATCCAAATATTAGTAACACATTGACCAAGGATCCATTAAGTAGAAGAAGATTAACACCGCTTGCGAGCAATACAACTTTACGAGAATATCTAACATCAAAGGGTTTATGTTCAAACTTAGCAGTTAACAATAATAGTAGAGAGCACATGTGCCTGCCCCAGCTAAACTAAATTGCACACTCACAAGTACAAACATGATTATTTGTTATATAAAACAAGACATGCTAACACAAATAAGTTTTAACACAGAAGAGATTTTTCCAGGCCTCCTCCTCTGGAGGCTCAACAAAGAAGAGATTTTTTCAATCAGATTGGGGGCAGAAGATTAAATCATAGTTGCTTGATAGCATATAATTAACCTTTCTCCACAACTATGGTTACAACACAATAAAGAAAAAGTGCATAATAAGTACATGCCTCACAACAAAACTTTCCTATATGAATCAACGCTTGGCTGAAAAATGATCCAAACATATGGCGAGCTTCATAATATAATTCTTGATAGTATACATCAACGAAACAATCTCGTGTCACTAGAAAGTGAACTTCAGAATTATCTCGTGTTAAAGACGTCAAAATCTTTACAAAGCAAGAAAATACTATTGTTCTTGTGTTACCGTTAGGTTAGGAAACATAAATTTTTACACATTGGACCAGACCTGGGAACTAGTATCATTTTCCTAGGGGATACCTTCTTTGAGCTCTTCTTGGATGATGACAGTAACCAAGCTGCCCCCCCCCCACCACCCCACCTCCCCCCCCAGACATCGCAGGACCCTGCGGCACACAACAAAGCCTCACTGGACAACTGTGGCTCCCTGCATAATTTTGGACAAAGTAAAATAAATATGTAGAACAATTTGTGAGGCAAAATATAACATAGACAAAATTCAGACGATGCATAATTAATCAAGCAACTTGTCACCTTCCCATGAGTATGCATGCCATTCATTCACTACTGGTTGATGTTAGGACTGAGCCATTTATGTATGCAACCAAAGTAACAATATACAGGTCAACTACGAGCTGATCCTAAGTAGTTCTTCTTGATTTACGAATAGAACCTCAAAAGCTTGTAGCAATAACAGCCAGATCCATGTGCACCCAAACAGCAAAATATAACAAGGCCGCTTTGACTTGCTACAACATACTAGTAATTAACATAGACATAAAGTGCAGAAAATGGATTGTTGCTAATGCTTCTGCTATATACCTTACCAGGCAAATCAAGAAATACAAGACTAACTCAAGGTTACAGCAAAACAAAGTTAAAAGCACCATTCTACAGACCAAACTATGGTAAACTATCCAGTCTCGAGTTGCAGCACACCCTCAATCAGCATTCAACATTCAGAATTATTAATTAAAAAGAAGTTTGTTTTTTTAGAAATGGGGCATCCCCAGCCTCCGCATCAATCGATGCATACAACTTTATTTTATTAAAAAAAGTTTGTTTGTTCTTTTCAAGAAAAGAATTCAGATTGAGGAGCCAGCGTCAGCTAGTCAACATATTCAGAACGCCATCCGACCGGACATCCTACTTGCCGGCAACCAAACACAACAATCAATATTGGATGAAGGCTGCGACCTGAGCACCTCGCTACCATCTTGCTGCTACACACGGACAAGGGAGGGCGTCTGCTGCTCCGCATCGATGCTACCCACTGGACCCTGCTCAAAATTGCCAGCCACCTGGCCACCTTGATGCATGCCATGCAGATTGTGCAGCAAACATGGACCTTCATATACGAACGAGAGCTTTGATTTAGTGAAATGGATTTCCATCTACCAATACATGCACACTCCTCTACTGCCTATGCAAAAGGAAACTTTTTTTGCAAGAATAGGATAGAGGAGGAAAAAGAGAGCTCACGGGAGCATGAGCCCGAGAATGTGGCCATCGGCAACATCAGCTCCAGGAGGAACAAGACCTTCACAATGACAGCGGTGGCGGCGGAGAAAGAGGTGCGGGACCAGCAGGTGTACTGCTCCGAGAACTTGCATATTACCTTCATCAATTTGACCGACCGTCCATTTCGTCCTGATGCACAGGAAAGAATTCAATAGAATCAATACAAATATTCAGTTTAATGATTTCTTGTGCATTTCATAGAAAATTCAGAGTTTGGTCTGCTAAATAGTAGCTGAACTTTGTATTCCGTACCCCAACAGAGTTAGGCGCAATATATACAAAGAAACTGAGAATACATGGATCAACAACCAACATAATTTTAGTTCGGTCATTCATTTATTATGTTAAAGAAAATATAGCCACAGAATGTTAGCAATATTAGCATAATAACGTTTGATGATTTATTTATAGCATAGTGAACCAACTAGTGTGTTCAAAAGTTTCAGCTATTATTCCTCATTTGGATATTAGGAGTTCCTGGATGTATGCACATGACGAGAACAACTAGAGCTGCAATTATGCTCCCATGAAACATGACAAAAAAAGGAAGGATCTGGGCGTACACCTGAATGTCAAGATGTAATCTTTTCAGCAGAAGAATCGATACAGGCAGTCCAACCAGTAGCAAAAATTTCATTGAGAGATAACTACTTAACAGGATCCTAAATATACATGAAGCATGGCTAGTAACCAATTCTTGCCCAAGTCTATGGGAGATTGGGAGGCATGGCTAGTAGACAGATAACAAGGCTGAGATTTCCAGCAATTAAGCTAGCATTAACCTATCTGCACTCCAAATATCTAAAACCAGTGGAGAAAACAAGTACCAGTTACATAAACGGATAATACAACAACTAAGAGGCAAACGAAGTCGTTATAAACACATATTTAAATGCCAGAAAGAACTAAAACAGCAAAGGCCACTTGATTGACCTGCAGTCCATGTCTTGATTCATACATTAGATTTTTTTAAATATTTTCAATCATGTTCCTCTTGAATCCAAAAAAGTAAGTGTCAGCAAGAAACGATTATGTCGAAATAGAGATGGATTTTTTCCCAAATCCTACAATTTCGATCAAATGAAATACCTTTCGCCATTCAACTAGGAAGTGCACTTATAACGCGGGGAAAAGTACCCCTAGAGATCCAACAAGTTGCACAATACTGATGGAAAGGGGTATGTGCGTCTTTAGTTTCAAAGATAGCATCTCTTTAAAGATAATTCAAGGTAACAATGGTGCGACAAGATTAGACCTCAGATGCTTCACTGATGTAAAAAGTAAATTATGAGATACATGAATGGTAAATTGTTCCAGAATAAGAAAACATATGCCAACAAAAAAATAGTAATCAGTTGAGCATATGCTCAAGTCTATTGGGAGGAACACCAACTGAACAGATGAAAAAACTAAAAGCTACAAATCAAAATGCACTGAACCAAAAAAAATGATGAACTGTGCAACATACAAGGAGTGAAAGAGGTGTAGAAAATGCCCTCGAAGCTGATTGGACAAGATAAAACACGAAGAGAAACATAGAATAGAAACACCGAGCACTGCTCTAAATTCGTCCATACATGTCAGTCTTGTAACTGACGAAGATTTCATTTAAAACTATGCATTCAGGCCACCCCGTACTTTCCCTTGAGACAAAGCAATATTTGTTTGATCAAATTAAAGAAAACCGATACAAACACAAATCCATATCTTACCATCTAAGATGTTTCGTGGAAAATATAAAGTATGGGCCTGCCTATGCACACATCACATTTTATTTACTAAAAAGGGATTTCCATCTATTGCATAGGTGCACACGCAAGCTACTGCCTACACAATCAACCGAACAGGAAAATCCATTTTTTAGCAAGAAGAATAGATTGGAGGGGAAGATGGAGCTCACTATTAATAGCTTGTTGGGGAGGTGGACGGCACCAGCTTGTCAGGGACGTCACCGACTGCAGGTGCTCTGGGACCGCGGCGGCAACGGCGCAGGGAGGTGGTCGGCGGAAGTCACCGTCTTTTTCTCAATGGTTTCTGCACTGCAGCCTATGCATAACAAGAAGTAAAGAATCAAAATAGTGATCACATTTATTTCATACACGTCTACTGCCTATGCATATGACAAATTTTGAATGAGTGAAGTGGATTTCCATCTTCCATAGAAGCTTTCTTTACTTCCTAGACTGAGCATGTCTGCGAGTTCCAAAATCATATACTATATTACTATACCAACTTTGAGTAGCCATGTTCCAGGAATAGAAGTAGCAGCCACGTACAGAAACTAGCTTCAGCTGGCTGGTGTAGTTAACCAATCGATTGAACTTGTTAGTACATATAAACAGAGTCAAACTACTGCCGACACAATACTTTTTGATTGACTGAAAGGGATTTCGATCTACTGCATACGTGCATGCTTAATTTAATGGCTACACAATCAACCGAACAAGAAAAAAAGAAATGATTTTTAGCAATAAAACTAGATGGAGGAGGGGAAAAGGTAGCTCACCCAGCAGTAGCTTGTTGGGATGACGCCGGCAGCGGCAGGTCAGAGCGGTGGTGATACGTCGCCGCCGGCAGTATCTCGGGGAGGTGGCCTGGGAAGTCGCCGGGAGGAGCTCCCAATGTACGCCGGGAGGAGCTCCCAATGAGCGCTAGCAGGCCCGGCTCCTACCGCCGGTCAGGTCGCCACGCTCGTTACCACCGCAGGTGGGGATGCGGAGGAGGGGAACCATGGCGGCGTCCCTCCCGGAGTGCGGGGAGGTCCGTTCTCCGGGGCGGCGGGGCTGCATTGGGAGTTGAGTAGGCAGAATTGAGTGCCTGAGCTAGGGTTCGTCGGGGAGGGTGCAGATCGAAGGTTTCACACCGTGTAGTCGGTGGAGAAGGAGGAGGGCCTCGCCGTAGCGGGCACGGTGGCTGCGTTAGGATGGGATTGGTGGCGCCGCGTTGGTAGGGGCGAGGACGGACGCGAGCGAGCTGGGAGATGGAGACGAATGGGCACTCAATTTTCAGGATCTAATTTGATGATGGAGACGAATGGGCATGTATTGGAAAATGGAAAGGAAATAAATGGTGAGTAATTATTATGGCGATTTAATTTGGACCAGTGCATGACCGACTACTTTTTCGGTGAACATAGCCCGATTTCCCGCATTGGCTAATTAATGGCCACAATGAGTGTGAGGAAATGAGTACTTCTATTTCTGTCGCCACAATGCCTTTCTCACACTAATCTTTGTCGTGGACTCGTGGTTGTTTCCTTGGTGGAATTTTCTCCGATCGGCCGATACTTGTCACAGTCAAAAGTTATGATATAGAAGTACTACCTCCGTTAGGCTGGTGCCAATGCATCGCCCCACTATCGCCTCGTCACGTCAGTTTTTACCCTCACTCTCACCCCACTCTCACCCCACGGTGCCGCGCGCGCGGGGCCCATAGTGTCGACTCTCACTTCTCTCTCCTTCCTACCGCCTCCCTACCGCCTCCCTACCGCCCCCGCTTGCACCGCTATCGCCCCTCTCTCGCCTCGCTCGTCGCCCCCAACGCGGGCGGTGGCCGGCGGCGCAGCGGCGGTACCGCCCGGCGCCAGCCCCAGCGCCTCCCGCTCTCGTCTCGCCTCGCTCCCGCCCGCCTCCCGCCCGGCAGCGGGCGGTACCGCCCGTGCTCACGCCTCCACTAGCACCAGCCTTATAGAGATTATAAGGCTGGCACGGATTTTTAGGTTGCCAATTTGACCAACATAACATGAATTTTACACCACAAAAATTATGTCACTAGAAAGTAGAACATCTAAACTTTCTAATAAGTATATGTTTTGTAACATATATCTTTTATTAGGTTAGTTAAATTTACAACCTAGAGATACATGAAGGCCTTATAATCCCTAACTGGAGGTAGCTAGTAACTCGTTGCATTAGAGCAATAATATATAACTCCTTGCAAAAAAAATTGGGAAATTAATTAAAATCGCCACATAGCAATCGGTCTTTTTATTTCATTTTTTCTCTCTATGTTACCAATTACTAGTACTAGTTCACCGCCGCCACGTCGCATGATACCCGACGCCGCCCCTACCTCACTAGCCCCCAGCCTCTCTATTGCGTTGCGGGTGTGGCTACGTCAGCACCGGTTGGAGAGGACCCACGAGGTGGCCAACACAAAGGACATCGATGTGGTGGATGAGCCGGTCAGCGCGGAGTCTGTTGAGGCCGAGGTCGAGCCAATCATTGCGGAGCTGGACGAGGTCTGGGACGTGCGTTGTCGACAGACCAACAAATGAGAGGTGCGAGCTCCTCGGCGACATGCAGAAGGGCGAGCTCCTCGATGTGCTCTACCGGTGACTGGGAAGGAAAGGAAGGAGAGGCGGCGACCGGCGATGGAGGACAGGCGCGCCGGTCGGCTCTCGGAGGAGAAAGGGATTGGGGAGAGCCGTCGGCCATTATATGTTGGAAAGAGAAAGAACCGAGAGAGAGGAGAGATGACCCTTTTCTCGGGTCACTTATTCGTGGGCCAGTATGGACACCCAGCGGACACTAACACTATACACGCCTATCCGCGGAGACCCAATCTTGACCTACATTTGATCCGACTTTGGGTCACATACGAACAATGACCGAATAGTTTATTAAAATGGGTGGTAGCGTTGGGGACAAACTTTTGTCCGCATAGACCCAAACAGACTAATGGATGGAGTTTCCCTAACTTAACGAACTAACAAGGCTAAGAACTTGTCCTATTTTGGGTTGGTCATGTTTCTCTGATCTGTGTTAACATGAACGGAGATTAAGGTCATGGAATCAATATTTTTTAAGGAAAGCTAATAGGTAGTCATCATGGGGCCACAAAAGAGAGTTTCTCTTGAAATCGCATGAGAAGGGGTCGAAAACCTTACTCTCTTGCATGATATCCTAATATGGACACATGAGGTTTTTGTTTTCAAAGTGGTTATTGATTATCAAAGAGGTCTATCTTGTAGGAAGATACAGAACTTATAGTGCAAATCTCCCCCATTCGAGGCCACCGATCCAACTCTTATAAGTATTTGAAAACTTTTAGTTCGGTCATGTTCATATGACCTATTCTAACGTAAAAAGAGAGTAAAGTGACATGAAATAACCAATTTGAACGAAATGCTACACATTGACAGGCTCACTTGAAGTGCACGCATAAATTCGCGTGATAAGGGTCGGAAATCCTTGCATTGCACGCACGCAAAAAAAAATAAACTCCAAGCGACACTTGTCACAAAGAGGTCGATCTACCGCATAGGACGTTCTTGTATTTATAGTGCAAATTTGGAAACTCTTGTAAGAATGTTGAAACTCTTTTGGTTTGGTCATGTCCATATGATCTATTCTAACACAAAAATAGAGCAAAGTCACATGAGATCACCAATTCTAACAAAAATCTTGGGTATAATGTTATAGGGTTCGTCGGGTGGGGGCAGCACATGTTTAGGCGAGCGTCGGAAACCCTTGCACTTTTGGTCCATCGTCGCGGCCCTACGAACCGAGACACCTTGACTCAAACCCTTAAATGAATATGACAACCTCGACACCGAGATTTCCATTCATGCGATCAATCGGGTGAGTCATCAATTCACAACTCCGTGATATGTACATCTAGTGAAGCTCGATTAGAAACTTGTTTGCTCCAGTTCACCGCGCTTATTGTGAATTGATGATTTCGATTCTCGTAACCTAGCTCCTCCTCTATATCTCAGTTTGATTGCGAATACAAGAGAGATACATTCTTTTTGATCGAAGAGAGACATGTACGCATGCACGTCCTGACATATGTATTAATATTTTTTTAATTAATCAAACAAGTCGTCGGCAAGCAAAACAAGAAGTTCCCGGGCAGGATTTTGGCTCATGCGCCAATCGAATTTAGTCTTGGGGAGACGAAAATCCCGATCGGCAGGCAGGGCCACTTCAGACCCGTCACCAGTACTAATCTAAATCGTGCATCAATCAAATGAAACAAATCTTTGCCCATGAAATTCGCGCGCTCCAGATGATCATCGCCTAGAATCAGAAACGCGTAGACGAATTAGCACTCAGGCAAACCATTCGAATCATTGAGGCAGGAACGGAAGCGACAAGGCGAGCGGTGGGGCACAGATGCAATGCGTACGACACGAACCATTCGAATCGAGGAGTACGAAAGTCGTGGCGGCACCAACAGTAATGGACCGGCGCGGCCGTAGTTAGTGGCGTTGGACTGGTTGCGACTACAGCTGGTATAGTAGTGCGTAGTGACAGTTCACCGTTGGCTGTTCCCCCACCCCCAGACCAGAATTTGAGCCCGTCATCCGGGAGACGAAATGTCGAGCCCAGCCCGAAATGTGGAGCTTCCCCCAGCGCCGCCTCCCTCCTCTCCTCTCGATCGCCGCCAGCCACTCAGACTCAACCTGTCCGCCGACCCAGCCTTGAGCCTTGCCTCCCAACTCCGGCCAACACCTCAGCCAGCCAGCCCCTCTCTCCCTCGCCCGCTGCGCACGACCCGATCCAGATCGAGCCGGAGCTCCGGGGCCCTCCTCGCCAGCGGCCAGGCTTCCACTGTCGCCCGGGCCGCGGCCTGGTGCCCATCCTTCCTCTTCGCCGCCGGCCTCTTCCACCCCATCCCCTCTGCCGCTCCTCCCCGACGAAGCAGCCTCGATGGGCGGCAGTGCCGCGGTGGAGCTCGCCGGCGCCTAGGTCTGCAGCCCCTACCTACACGAGATGCTGCTCGTAGCTGCTACCGGCGACCACGTTCTCGAGCTCCTGCTGCCGGCCACAACTCCGTGCTGCTGATGCCAACCATCTCCAGCTCAAGCTGCTGCTGGTGAGGCCCCTCTCCTCCTCCCTGTGTATTCTTGCAAAAGATCTGATTTTTTTATATCATGTCAAATATGCTAGCATTTGAGAAACCATGCATTCATTGTTGTGTGCCATGCTTCTCTTGCCGTGGTGATTAGGATTGGTTAAGACTTCGTGTTTGGCAATTTTTTGGTATCCAAACTGTTACCAGTACAGAAAAGCAATGACCACCTTTTAATCCCAAGTTGTGGATATCGAGTTGCTATGGTGTTATGTGAGTGTATTAATCATGCAATCTTTGGTGTTAGAGAGCTGTACTTGTCTGCACCCAATTACTTGACTGAAGTCGCTGATCTGAAATGTTCAATACTGTTGTAGTTTCTTGCTCAAACCTTAGATATGTGAAAAATGATTAAAATTTTGTTTTAGATAGGATAGGAGGATATCGGCCATTAGTGTTCTAGCTTTCGCATGGCAGGAGCTAGCTTTAGTTGCTAGTTAAATTTAGTATGTTTCAGAAAATTTAGAGTTCACTTATTCCATTTGCTATTGATTCTTTCTTGAGCAGCCGGAGAAGTGGATGGTTCGGACAGTTTGGTGGGAAACTTCTCAAGCGCCGGTCCAGGAGCACCTTCTTCTGTTCTGTGAACCGACTTCATCGTAAGGTCATGTTCCTGTTCTGATGCCCTTTTTGTGCACCTAGGATTCTGGTCTCGTGTACATTTGTAGCTGCATCTTTTATTAGGTACAAGAAGTCAATTTGATCTCATTTTATGTGGCAGGGCAGATGGTCTCGGAAATGGCTGCGGCTGAGCATGTGAAGTTGGAGCCAAGGAGATTGTAGGCGTAGCTGTAAGTTGTTGATATGCTGCTGCTGCTGTCGGCGTCCAGCACGCCCTGCTGCCCCTGCCTTCTTCGATTGGGATGTCTCCTACAGTACTGGGTCACCCTGAAGGTCTTGCTCTCTCTCTCTCTCTCTCTCTCTCTCTCTCTCTCTCTCTCTCTCTCTCTCCCTATTTTCCTTGGACTGCACTGTGTATGTTTGCGGCTATTGATTCTCCAAGATTTTATTTTGTTTACTACCTTGCTGTGCTGTAAAGGTGTTGGGCATCATTGATTATTTGTTATGCTTGATTTCGTATGCTGAAACCGATTGAAACATATGCCGTAGAATTGGTGTCTTGTGTTGGCCATCTATCTATCCTATAACTTGGTTGATCCCATGGCACTGCACACACATAATTTGGTAGCAGATTAACTTGCTTAGAAATTCTGGCGTTTATGTGTATTGGTCTCCTTTTAAGTGTTGATGGGAACCAGTGTTGATTTCCATGATCTGACGCTGTACTAGAATAACCCATTGTGTAATGTGTTGTGGTGTCGAATTGAAAAGAGATGGGTTTGTAGAGTTTTCCATTTGGATGCATGTGGCCGGTGATGTTTATCTCGAAAGATCGATCTGTAGCTGACATGCGGTTCTTTTGCCATCTGTTACATGTCGAATATAGCATTGGTTATCAGCGTTTGCTTTTGCTGACCATGCTTTGTTCTTGTTCGTTTGCAACGAGGAAGGATGAAGTCGATCTGTGGTGTTCATGCGCTGGTGCTAGTCTCTGTTGTTGGCTTGCGTTTTTTTGTTTGACGAATGAATGCGTTTGTTCTTCTGCAGTGGAGTGTGCCGCCTGGATGCACTGGGAGGGGCAGATCTGCAGCCTATATATGCCTTGTGGCATGATTCTTGTATCCAAAGTAGGAAAAGGCTTTAAAAGTTGCTCAATTTGCTGCTGTAATATACCTGTTTACAGGGGAATTACGCATTTCGAGAAAGAAGTTTGACTACAAATTTGATCAACAAGATATAAGATATATATCACCAAAATTCACGTAAAAAAAAAAGATATATATCACCAAAATTATACCATTGGTTTCGTATTCAAAAGAAGTTTCCAATAGTGTGTGCCTTCACCAATGAGAAAACATGGCCTTGTTGACCACAAAGTATCTAGAACTAAAGACCAAAAAACTTATGTTAACAACACAATTTAATTAGTAGCATGAAATGAGTTTTAGGAGCAATTAGATATAAAGGTACGCAACACGTGGATATGCCAGTTTGAGTCCACTAGCCACACCACCCGTCCCCGCCGTCTGCCTCGAGACCGTGAATCAGCGGCTCAACGCAACCGCACCGGGCGTCTCTGCGTGAGGAATCGGCCCGAGCCTCGCCTTCGTCTCCATCTTCCCCTGTTCCCCGCCTCCGCCTGATCGCCGCCGCCGTGGGCCAAGGCTTTACCACCGCGTCTCCACCAGCCTATCCACCTGATCGTCTCCAAAGTGAGTTTCTGTTAGTTCTGGACACTTTCCCGCATCTCCACTGGCTCTATGGAGAGCTGCCGCCGTTCGGGAGCTCAGAATCGCCGTCTCCATTGACCCTAGGCACCCCGTGGCACCACCAATCTCTTCCCCACGTCTTTGTGCTCTAGGGATCCGCGCCCTAGAGATCTCCCAGCCATGGTTCTTCGCTGTTCTTGAATCCCGACGCTTGCCGGCGTGCCTCGCCACACCATCACGCTGGTGAGTCGCCGATGTTTTGCATTGCTCGGCAGATTTGCATTACCATCTTTTCAGAGCAATTTACATGAACGATCCACCATTCCGAGTTTAACATATGTGTCTGATTGTGACAGCGAAAACAGTGGCATGGACCTAGCTAGGAAGCTTCATCTGGAGTTACCATTGCTTAACACTTCTGAAATTCTATAGATTCAGTTTGACGCCATACACTGATTTGATGGGACTCCATATTTCAGTTGCAAATTGACATTACAAAAATGTGTGATCCACTGGCTCCTCTTGCGACAGAAACAACAATTGTGATCCGCAGGGATTGAACGCTTTTGGAGCTAAACATTAGGCAGGCAGTCATGGGCATATGTCATTGTAATTTTGTTGAATTTTATCTAGGGGCATTCTAACGCTAGATAGATTGAGAAACTAACTTAATGTGGAGAATTCTAGTGTATATAGTTTGCTCATTTCTTATGTTGTGTGAAATGTTCTGCTCGGTGCCCCAGCTATGAGGTGTGGTTGATGCATATTTGGCTTCCACTGCTGGATGTGCTCTCCGGGTGGAACCCACAATGCAAACATTTTCAGATCAACAGCGTCAGGATCGAACTTCCGAAGATAAGCACAAGCTTGCACTGAGAGATGCATCTTGGATGTAATCTGTACACTTGTTTATGCTTATTACAACTGATATATGGGTGCTAGTTTTTGTTGAAAGAATGTGGGTGCAAATGGTTAAAACTTGGACGAGTAGTTGACCTGCCAGATTGTTTTCTTAACATATACTTCTGGCATATATTTTCGGTTCTCTTATTTGGAAGGTGTCTCCAATGCATTGGCCTCTTTCATCAGAACTCTGGAACTCAACCACATACATGTCACACTTAGAATTAAAGAGTACCTTTATACAAGATTTAGAGAGTACAACTATTACTCCTAGTTGCTACCTCGTATGCACCCTGTGGCCTTTAGACTGACCTGCACAGTTGGAGCCATCCCTCCGGCAACCTGAAAAAGAGAAGGAATCTTTGCATGTTAAATCTCAGGAAAAACAGCATTTCCTCTTGCCAATTTGTTTGTTGTTCATCATCACCTTGGTTAGTTGTCTAGCTAGCCATGACCCATGACCATCCAAAGAGTCTGTTGATTTTCAAGGTCCATGACAAAGACATGCATGAACAAAATATATTTGGTTGCAAAGATTCAGTTAACTATTTATGTTGATGCAAGTGCACTATGTATTTTGTACTAAAAATTTACACATGGATAGAACGAATCCTTTGAGTACCTCAAAAGAAATCATTGACTACATTCTAGTATTTTTTCTAAGAAAAAGTGAAGCTTTGGATTTGAACATCTCCAAGTTTTCAAAAACGTGCTCCATTGGACTACGAGTAAGGCATTTAGCCAATTTAGTCTATGGTGCAAAATTCAAAATTTTCAAGCACAATTTACTCCAAAACACGCATTAGCATTTACGGTAAAAAAGTGCCAACAGTTTCCAATGTTAACCAACAAGCTCTGGACTCAGCAAAATTTAAAAATAGAACACTAGCCACAACATCTCCACTGTTCGTACAAGGGTTCAGTCGAACCCTGCCACTTCCCCTGGCATTGGAGCAAGCTCATTCCGCCCGAACCTCTCCTCGTCGAAGAAGGTCGCGTGCACCACCCGCCCGCCGAAGAAGCGCCAGGAGAAAACCAAAGACGTGAGAAGAAGTCACCTACGAGATGATAGGAAGGAGACCCCTCCTCTGCTCAATCGCCTTGATCCAGCCGGCCAGTGATAGACGGTGCCCGTCTTGCCTCCTCCAAAGCTCCATGGCCAAGTCCTCTCCTCTCCTCGCCTCCTCCAGAGTGCCATGGCTGAGCATGGCAGAGCCTCCTCTCCTCTCCTCGGCGAGCATGGCAGAGCCTTCCCTCCTCTCCTCTCCTCCTCCACAGTGCCATGGCCCGAGCATGGCAAAGCCTCCTCTCCTCTCCTCGGCGAGCATGGCAGAGCCTTCCCTCCTCTCCTCTCCTCCTCCACAGTGCCATGGCCCGAGCATGGCAAAGCCTCCTCTCCTCTCCTGTCCTCTCCGAGCAAGAGTCAAAGTCTAAGTCACTCGTCACGCGCTAGCCGACACGCGGCAAAGTGATCATGGCCTCATACTTATAGAGGCACTCACTGTTGGAGGGGATAGAGGAGGCGGGAATAATTTGATTCTCCAAACATTTTCTGCTTGTTGGGAGATGGCGATGGACGATTTGGATGCAAATCAACACTTACTGGCAACCCCCTGTATGGCCCGGCGGTGCTTTATCTCGGTGTTAAATGACTCCTCGCTCTAGGCGTCACGTAACATTTAAACAATGCAGCTGGCGTTGATATTTATAGAAGCGGGATTGGAGGGAAGAAGACGATACTTGCTGGGATCAAGAGAGGACGCACGGTCCAGATTCACCACCCTCCCACGGATTGGTGACGTGGAAGTGGTTTCCAGTAAATTAGCCAGGTTATAATTACGTCTCTTAATTGGGGGCGCTCCTCAATTTGCTTGGAGCAATGATGAACAGGCGGCTCAATCCAATGAAATTTTATGCGCGTAATGGTGGACGTCAGGCGGCTCAATCCACTGGCAACTTTCGGTCATATATTTCCTTCCCGCGTTTTGTCTACAGGATGCTGGAAGAGAATCACTATCCCTGCGGTCCAGAAGGAACTCGAGTACTCCTATGTACCATTTGATGCAGTTTGTAGTAAAGGTACCTATGGTTTACTACTAGTTTTCAAGTCTTGTATTTTTTGCTTAAAAACCTACAATTAATCACGGTGTATTTTTTTCAAGAAAGGGAAAGACACAACTTCTGCAGACATCTTGCTTTACTGCATAATTAATCACTGTGTACATAGGTTGCTGCAAATTACGACAAATACCTCTTTGTACAAAACAAGCCATCTCGTACATGTGACAATTAATTCATCAAGGCTTGAGTTCTACTACTCCTGGCGGATAACGCTACATGCAAACTGCATCAACAACAGACCTCTTCGTACGCTAGCTCGCACATGCTCTCTCCTCTTCTAGCTTCCTCGTTACCAGCATCTTGTGTGGCCATGTAAAAGTGATTTCAGCTCACAACTGTTCGCAAGCTAAATGAATTTTTCTAGTGAAATAATCATCATACATCAGGCCAGCTAGTGCAACTATTCACAAAGGCTTAAGTTGTAGTGAAATAATCCTAGCTTCCTCGTTACCAGCATCTTGTGTGGCCATGTAAAAGTGAATTCAACTCACAACTGTTCGCAAGCTAAATGAATTTTTGTAGTGAAATAATCATCATACATCAGGCCAGCTAGTGCAACTATTCACAAAGGCTTACGTTGTAGTACGTCAGAACCAAATTTGCCGAAACATACTCCAAGAGCAGCAACAGCCAAAAGAAGAGTTAACTTTAAACTGAATCCACCATCAGCAGCACATAGCAAGCAAGTCACTGACATACAGCCTACCAGCACAGTCTACCAGCGTCTGGCAGCTTTAACATGCCTGCTCCCGCCACAGCCTAACAGCAGCTTGCAGGTTCACTTCTTTCAACTCCTCTTCCCACTAGGGGCATCACCGAGATGATCCCGTGCAGCAGCGGTGGCAGTAGCAGCAGCAAGGTCTGGTTCAGCAGGCACCTATCAAACATTCAGCTGCTTCTGCTTCTATCGGTATGTAGCTGATCATCTTCAAATATTCAGAAAACAGCAGGTCATACATAAGTGAGAGTCCTCCAGGAGCAGCACTAGCCAAATATGCACCCAAAAGCTCCCTATTGCGGTGCATAAGTGAACTGGATGTCATGTTGCCATGCCCCTCTCATCACCAACCACCTACAGGCCGCAGTAACATGAAACTTTAGCTATATCATATATAAAATGAACAATAACTTGTTTCACTTTCACAAGAACAACAACTTCATTTGGACCTGACATGACCCTGTTCATTCGTTCCCACATGTAAATATAAATAAATCAACTTAGGATTCTACCAGTTACGGATTTGCCGACATAAGGGATTAACAGAGGATTATTGCACAACATACATTGTTTTCATCAGCAAGAGAAGTACAGGGAAAAGGAAACGAATTTTTGCAAGAATACAAGCAATAGAATGGATATTATTGTCTAATTCCAGTGAGCAAATTGCGATGGAAAAGAACTCGCCTAACAAAACAAAAGAAAAATAACTAACCCAAATTACATGTAGACTTGCCTCTAATGGCTCTAGTTCTAGCATCATTTTATTTATTTGAAAAAATTAGCACGACACAGTAGGATAGCTGCACTTATGAACATACACGGTGACAGCTACTAGTCTAAGAGACTAGCATTATTCCAGCTCGATAGGAAAGCATAGCTATATGCATTCCAGTTCCACCACCCAACACCTAAACGCGCATGTTTATTAACCACAAATTTAACATCCCCATTTTTGAAATACATAACAAGAGCATAACTATGACTAAAATACCACAAGTATGGGGGAAATTCCACCGTACCTTTGCAGTACTCTCGCAAACTCGTTGTAGTATTTGAGCGGTCATGTGTACTTGGTTGACGCTCAACCATTTCAATTCTGGAACTGACGGCACTGCTCCCTTCTCCCAACTCCATCCGCTCTATGTTGTCGACAGGTAGAGATTCCCTGGCACCACAAGAACAATGATGACTAATACTTAGTTCCAAGCAGTTTCAAGGAAAACCAATTAAAGTTTGTCATATGGCCAAAATAAAGGTATTGTGATCGACCAATTTCTCATAGCACATTCTTCGGGCTACTGCAAAAATATATATGGTCAAGATACTCTTAGTGAATGCAGATTTGTATTCTTAAAGTACTAGATTCCCTCAACAAGCACACATCCAGAATAAAGCAACTGCAGCTACACAAATTATAAAGGCACATTCTGGTTACTCAAATATATATCAGCATTTTACTCCCTACATCATTATAGAATAAATACTTCTCATGGCCATGGATTACGCAGTCATGTTGGATCTAGTCTAAAGAACGGATCTATGAGATCACGAGATATCCTCAACGCAAGAGGCGACACCCCAATTTACCAAAAGAGAAAGAAAGCTCAAACATCAGGGTACCAAAACCAAACACTCAGCCGCAAGTCGAAAAATGGCATGCAGTTCGAGGCACACATGTTATACAAACTATGAACTTGCACATTTCAGTTAACTACTCAACTCCAATGTTTTCAGTCATCTTAACTTGTAACACACGCAGTAGACAATACCAAACCAAAGGTGAAGCCGATCGACCTTCTCTACTGCACGACCCGGCGCGGATTTGGAGACCCAGTGGCACACAGCGCGCGTTCTACAGCGGCGGTGCTGTATGACGCGAATCTGGAGGTTTCAACGAGGTGCTTCTAGGCTCCACAATGACAGAAAACGGGGAGGAGCGGGTGACCTGGGCAGCGCGAGCTAGACCGCTCACGTCCAGGCCTGTTATCGCTAAGTACTGGCTTATGGTGTTTAGAACGTGTGGGGGTTGGTAATGACTAATGAGGTTTGACCAAAACTGCATGTTCCGGACAGAATAACCTCAGCTGCAACAATTTGATGCTCCAATCGACGAGGCGACTTGGCGGAGGCGGATCTGCTGCAACCGGCATTCATCCTAGCCCTTCCCCTAACCTGATCCTGGACCGGCGGCACAAGCGCTGGACAGCCAAACAGCGGAAACCGCATCTACAACCACTGGGCAATAAGGAAAACCATCTACTACCTTCAGAATCGGTTCATGTAGCAACTCAAATGTAACATGAAAAACTCAATATAGATTGTGATAAACATTTTTGAATGAGTTTATTATATGCAGCGGGAAGACAACCACAGAGTTACAGCAGCAACAGAATCCCCAAAAGCTACCTAAATCATCATGGAAGTATCCATAAATTAACTCACATTCATTTGCAAGTTTTTTGTTCATATAACTATGCTTGGTGATTGCACTGTTGCTTTTATCATCAAACGATGATTACTGATCAATTAACAATCATCACATGTCTCATAACGTAGCTTACTTCCTCTGTTAGGGATTATAAGGCATACACGTTTTTTTTAAATTGTTAGAGCTTATAAGGCCTTTCTCATTTATTGTCATATGTCTCAATGCACGTAGGGTCCATCTTTGTCTCTTTAATTAGAAGGGTTGAGGAAATAAAAGGTGATTTATCGTCTGTAATAACATGTCTGTTTCTATCCATGTTAATATCAAAGCAGATTATTAAATCATGGTAACTTCTTAAGAAATATCAAACTTCATTTCGAAGCTTGATCTGTTGGGGGGATAATATTTCAGGAAAGGAAATACAATGGTCATCATCATTCTCTTATCAAGCAGTCATCAACTTATCCTGATGAATAAAGCTATGCATCATTTGGTTCCAACCATATGACTTTCCCTAGTTTGTAGTTCATGGACAATCATGCCAGCTAGTTTAGAAAACACTAATACAACTTAATCAACGGTTCAAGCTAGGACACCAACTGGTGCTATTTAGCAGCCTATCAAGTTAAAACAATTCGAGAGAACTGGAAGAGCAATTCAGGAGAACATCATGTTTTAACAAGAGTTATCGCTCTATAGTACGTGGACGAAAAAACAAAGCAGACCACACAAGAGAATAACTATACACATTCTGATGAACATATTTGAGAAAAAATGACCTTTGGGTGACGATGTCAACGATCTTCTGAATGGCAGCTTCGAGGCCACCTATATGGTCGGGGGCAACAATCTTGACTTCCTGCTCGGCCAGGCCCATGGCCTCCCCGCCGATGGTTTCTCACTAAACACAAATGTTGAAGGCAGCCAGTATCAACTAGAAATCATGATGTTAGAATATAACTAGCTCAATGGCTAGTCTAATGAAATTCATGCATTCGTCATATTAAAAATATATATGGATCATGACTCAGGAAGAAAGTGCTTCAAGAAACAAATTGTTGTTACCTCAGACAACATGATGGCAGCACTGTGATGGGTTTGCGCCAAGGAGGGGAGCAGTCACAGGCCTCCCAACAGTGATCTTCCAATCAGGGTCCCAACAGTGCAGGTCGCATCAGATGTCCTCGATGAGGAGCTGCATGAAAATTCAAACCGAATAATCAGATAAGATTTCTTCAATATCTTCAGTGACCAGCCGCGCAAAATCAATCATAAACCAATCATTGACAGGGTAACAGAAAATAGGTACTGGCTGGCATGTACTACCTTTGTTCATCCCTAATGGTTCATCATGGAAATCCTCTGTCCAGGGATCTTCCTTGGGCCAAACGTAGACAGTGGCTGATGATGAGAACACTAGCTGCGGAGATCAAATGAGAAGAGTTTAGCATCCTGACCAGATAATGATACAAATTTGTTGTGTCAAAAATACATAACCTTGCAAACAGCAACCTTTATTGTAAAGAGAGATACGTGAGAAGAATACTATATGCTTTGGCAACAGGATGATACCCTAACAAAGGAAGTAAAGACAACAGTCTAAAGTTGTGAAAACCAAAGACACATAACATAGCAGTTGGTCTCGATATGATCGAGCCAAAGCTACAAACATATCCAGATTCACTAAGAAGCTTTTGCCCAGCTCTCACAGTAAATTGCTGTACAAATCGTTCGACCCTGACGGAAGTTGTTGCAGGTTTCTGAGATGGTGGCAGTGCAAGACCAAAACAAAGAAAAACAATTAGCTTGCAATATTTGATGAACTGATTCAGCATAAAGACTTGGTAATTAAAGGACCAGTGAAAAATAAGGACTCACCAATCCACTCCTTTGGAGAATCTCCACTTTCTGTTGAATCAGAGCTGCCAAAAGAACGGCTTCATTCAGCTGCGAGAACAACGTGGAGTTAACAAAAACTCAGAGACGCTATAAAATGCAGAATGAATAATCAATCTTAGGCTCATTACTTCACTAGCATTTACAAATATTTGGTATCCAAATATTAGTAACACATTGACCAAGGATCTATTAAGTAGAAGAAGACTAACACCGCTTGCGAGCAATACAACTTTATGAGAATATCTAACATCAATGGGTTTATGTTCAAACTTAGCAGTTAACAATAATAGTAGAGAGCACATGTGCCTGCCCCAGCTAAACTAAATTGCACACTCACAACTCACAAGTACAAACAGGATTATTTGTTATATAAAACAAGACATGCTAACACAAATAAGTTTTAACAAAGAAGAGATTTTTTCCAGGCCTCCTCCTCTGGAGGCTCAACAAAGAAGATATTTTTTCAATCAGATTGGGGGCAGAAGATTAAATCATAGTTGCTTGATAGCATATAATTAACCTTTATCCACACCTATGGTTACAACACAATAAAGAAAAAGTGCACAATAAGTACATGCCTCATAAAAAAACTTTCCTATATGAATCAACGCTTGGCTGAAAAATGATCCAAACAGATGGAGAGCTTCATAATATAATTCTTGATAGTATACATCAACGAAACAATCTCGTGCCTACTTAATGGAACATCACTAGAAAGTGAACTTCAGAATTATCCTGTGTTAAAGACGTCAAAATCTTTACAAAGCAAGAAAATACTATTGCTCTTGTGTTACCCGTTAGGTTAGGAAACATAATTGTTTACACATTGGATCAGACCTGGGAACTAGCATGATTTTCCAAGGGGATACCTTCTTTGAGCTCTTCCTCCCTGCATAATTCTGGACAAAGTAAAATAAATATGTAGAACAATATGTGAGGCAAAATATAACATAGACAAAATTCAGACGATACATAATTAATCAAGCAACTTGTCACCTTCCCGTCAGTATGCATGCCATTCTTCATGCACTACAGTTTGATGTTAGGACTGAGCCATTCATGTATGCAACCAAAGTAACAATATACAGGTCGACTACGAGCTGATCCTAAGTAGTTCTTCTTGACTTACGAATATAACCTCAAAAGCTTGTAGCAATAACAGCTAGATCCATGTGCACGCATGCAGCAGAATATAACAAGGCCGCTTTGACTTGCTACAACATACTAGTAATTAACATAGACATGGCGTGCAGAAAATGGATTGTTGTTAATGCTTCCGCTATATACCTTACCAGGCAAATCAAGAAATACAAGACTAACTCCAGGTTACAGCAAAACAAAGTTAAAAGCACCATTCTACAGACCAAACTATGGTAAACTATCCAGTCTCAAGTTGCAGCACACGCTCAATCAGCATTCAACATTCAGAATTATTAATTAAAAAGAAGTTTTTTTTTAGAAATGGGGCATCCCCTGCATCAATCGATGCATACGGCTTTATTTTATTAAAAATAGTTCTTTTCAACAAAAGAATTCAGAATGAGGAGCCAGCATCAGCTGGTCAACATATTCAGAACGCCATCCGACCAGACATCCTACTTGCCGGCAACCAAACACAACAATCAATCTTGGATGAAGGCTGCAACCTGGGCACCGCGCTACCATCCTGCTGCTACACACGGACAAGGGAGGGCGTCTGCTGCTCCTCATCGATGCTACCCACTGGACCCTGCTCAAATTGCCCGCCACCTGGCCGCCTTGATGCATGCCATGCAGATTGCGCAGCAAACATGGACCTTCATATACGAACGAGAGCTTTGATTTAGTGAAATGGATTTCCATCTACCAATACATGCACACTCCTCTACTGCCTATGCAAAAGGAAACTTATTTTTTTTTTTGCAAGAATAGGATAGAGGAGGAGAAAGAGAGCTCACGGGAGCAGATTGCTGGGGAAGTGGCCATCGCCATCAGCATGAGCCCGAGAATGTGGCCATCGGCAACATCAGCTCCAGGAGGAACGAGACATTGACAACGAAAGCGGTGGCGTGCCTCCATCAATTTGACCGACCCGTCCATTTCGTCCTGATGCACATGAAAGAATTCAATAGAACCAATACAAATATTCAGTTTAATGATTTCTTGTGCATTTCATAGAAAATTCAGAGTTTGGTCTGCTAAATAGTAGCTGAACTTTGTATCCCGTACTCCAGCAGAGTTAGGCGCAATATATACAAAGAAACTGAGAATACATGGATCAACAACCAACATAATTTTAGTTCGGTCATTCATTTATTATGTTAAAGAAAATATAGGCACATAATGTTAGCAATATTAGCATAATAACGTTTGATGATTTATTTATAGCAGAGTGAACCAACTAGTGTGTTCAAAAGTTTCAGCTATTATTCCTCATTTGGATATTAGTTGTTCCTGGATGTATGCACATGACGAGAACAACTAGAGCTGCAATTATGCTCCCATGAAACATGACAAAAAAAAAGCAAGGATCTGGGCGTACACCTGAATGTCAAGATGTAATCTTTTCAGCAGAAGAATCGATACAGGCAGTCCAACCAGTAGCAAAAATTCCATTGAGAGATAACTACTTAACAGGATCCTAAATATTTTCTCTAATATCAAAGGCGAAGCAGCAGATCCTAAATCTACATGAAGCATGGCTAGTAACCAAATCTTGCCAGCGTCTATGGGAGGCATGGCTAGTAGACAGATAACAAGGCTGAGATTTCCACCAATTAAGCTAGCATTAACCTATCTGCACTCCAAATATTTAAAACCAGTGGAGAAAACAAGTACCAGTTACATAAACAGATAATACAACAACTAAGAGGCAAACGAAGTCTTGATTGACCTGCAGTCCATGTCTTGATTCATACATTAGATTTTTTAAAATATTTTCAATCATGTTCCTCTTGAATCCAAAAAAGTAAGTGTCAGCAAGAAACGATTATGTCGAAATAGAGATGGATTTTTTCCAAATCCTACAATTTCGATCAAATGAAATACCTTTCGCCATTCAACTAGGAAGTGCACTTATAACGCGGGGAAAAGTACCCCTAGAGATCCAACAAGTTGCACAATACTGATGAAAAGGGGTATGTACGTCTTTAGTTTCAAAGATAGCATCTTTTTCTTTAAAGATAATTCAAGGTAACAATGGTGCGACAAGATTAGACCTCAAATGCTTCACTGATGTAAAAAGTAAATTATGAGACACATGATTGGCAAATTGTTCCAGAATAAGAAAACATATTCCAACAAAACAAATTAGTAATCAGTTGAGCATATGCTCAAGTCTATTGGGAGGAACACCAATTGAACAGATGAAAAAACTAAAAGCTACAAATCAAAATGCACTGAACAAGAAAAATGATGAACTGTGCAACATACAAGGAGTGAAAGAGGTGTAGAAAATGCCCTCGAAGCTGATTGGACAAGATACAACACGAAGAGAAACATAGAATAGAAAAACCGAGCACTGCTCTAAAACCAACCGATTGAACTTGCTAGTACATATAAACAGAGTCAAACTACTGCTGCCTACACAATACTTTTTGATTGACTGAAGGGGATTTCGATCTACTGCATACGTGCATGCTTAATTTAATGGCTACACAATCAAGCGAACAAGAAAAAAAGAAATGATTTTTAGCAATAAAATTAGATGGAGGAGGGGAAAAGGTAGCTCACCCAGCAGTAGCTTGTTGGGATGACGCCGGCAGCGGCAGGTCAGAGCGGTGATACGTCGCCGCCGGCAGTATCTCGGGGAGGTCGCCGGGAGGAGCTCCCAATGGACGCCGGCAGTAAAAACTAGGAGAGGCGCTAGCAGGCCCCGTCCTACCGCCGGCCAAGGCCATCGCCTAGCTACACCGTCAGGTCGCCACGCTCGTTTCCACCGCAGGTGGGGATGCGGAGGAGAGGAACCATGGCGGCGTCCCTCCCGGCGTGCGGGCGGGGAGGTCCGTTCTCCGGGGCGGCGGGGCTGCATTGGGAGTTGAGTAGGCGGAATTGAGTGCCTGGGCTAGGGTTTGTCGAGGAGGGTGCAGATCGAAGGTTTCACACCGTGTAGTCGGTGGAGAAGGAGGAGGGCCTCGCCGTAGCTGGCCGGAATCGAGCGGGCACGGTGGCGGCGTTAGGTGGCGCTGGAAGGGGTGAGGACGCGAGCGAGCTGGGAGATGGATACGAATGGGCACTCAATTTTCACCATCTAATTTGATGGTGGAGACGAATGGGCATGTATTGGAAAATGGAAAGGAAATAAAAGGTGAGTAATTATTATGGCGATTAATTTGGACTAGTGCATGACCAACTACTTTTTCAGTGAACAAAGCCCGATTTTCCGCATTGGCTAATTTAATCGCCACAATGAGTGTGAGGAAATGAGATACGAAATTGTGTATACTAGTACTAGTTCACCGCCGCCACGTCGCATGATACCCGACGCCGCCCCTACCTCGCTAGCCCCGGCCTCTCTATTGCGTTGCGGGTGTGGCAACGTCAGCACCGGTTGGAGAGGACCCACGAGGTGGTCGACGCAAAGGACATCGATGTGGTGGATGAGCCGGTCAGCGCGGAGTCCGTTGAGGCCGAGGTCGAGCCAATTATTGCGGAGTTGGACGAGGTCTGGGACGTGCGTTGTCGGCATATCCGTGGAGAAAGGGATAGAGGAATGCCGGCGGCCATTATATGTTGGAAAGAGAAAGAACCGAGAGAGAGGAGAGATGACCCTTTTCTTGGGTCACTTATTCGTGGGCCAGTATGGACACCCAGCGGACATGGAAGGACATGCAAGGACACTAACACTATACACGCCTATCCGTGGAGACCCAATCTCGACCTACATTTCATCCGACTTTGGGTCACATACGGACAATGATCGAACAGTTTATTAGAAGGGGTGGTAGTGTTGGGACTAACTTTTATCCGCATAGACCCAAACAGACTAATGGATGGAGTTTCCCTAACTTAACGAGTCTGATATAACTAACAAGGCTAAGAACTTGTCCTATTTTGGGTTGGTCATGTTTCTCTGATCTATTTTAACATGAACGGAGATTAATGTCATGGAATAAATATTTTTGAAGGAATAGGTAATTATCATGGGGCCACAAAAGAGAGTTTCTCTTGAAATCGCATGAGAAGGGGTCGAAAACCTTACCCTCTTGCATGGTATCCTAATATGGACACATGAGGTTTTTGTTTTCAAAGTGGTTATTGATTATCAAAGAGGTCTATCTTGTAGGAAGATATAGAACTTATAGTGCAAATCTCCCCATTCGAGGCCACCGATCCAACTCTTATAAGTATTTGAAAACTTTTAGTTTGGCCATGTTCATATGACCTATTCTAACGTAAAAAGAGAGTAAAGTCACATGAAATAACCAATTTGAACGAAATGCTACACATTGACAGCTCACTTGAAGTGCACGCATAAATTCGCGTGGTAAGGGTCGGAAATCCTTGCATTGCACGTACGCAAAAAAAAAAACTCCAAGCGACACTTTTCACAAAGAGGTCGATCTACCGCATAGGACGTTCCTAGATTTATAGTGCAAATTTGGAAACTCTTGTAAGAATGTTGAAACTCTTTTGGTTTGGTCATGTCCATATGACCTATTCTAACACAAAAATAGAGCAAAGTCACATGAGATCACCAATTCTAACAAAAATCTTGGGTATAATGTTATAGGGTTCGTCGGGTGGGGGCAATACATGTTTAGGCGAGCGTCGGAAACCCTTGCACTTTTGGTCCATGGTCGCGGCCCTATTCCGACGAACCGAGACACCTTGACTCAAACCCTTAGACGAACATGACAACCTCGACACCGAGATTTCCATTCATGCGATCAATCAGGTGAGTCATCAATTCACAACTCCGTGATATGTGCATCTAGTGAAGCTCGATTAGAAACTTGTTTGCTCCAGTTCACCCGCGCTTGTTGAGAATTGATGAGTTCGATTCTCGTAACCTAGCTCCTCCTGTATATCTCAGTTTGATTGCGAATACAAGAGAGGTACATTCTTTTTGATCGAAGAGAGACATGTACGCATGCACGTACGTGACATATGTATTAATATTTTTTAATTAATCAACCAAGTCGTCGGCAGATTGTTTGTGTGCGCAAGCAAAGCAAGAAGTTCCCGGGCAGGATTTTGGCTCATGCGCCAAACGAATTTAGTCTTGGACCGAAAGCGGGGAGAGACCAGAATTTGAGCCCATCATCCGGGAGACGAAATGTCGAGCTTCCCCCAGCGGCCAGCGCCGCCTCCCTCCCCTCCTCTCCTCTCGATCGCCGCCAGCCACTCAGACTCAGCCTTGCCTCCCAACTCCGGCCAACACCTCAGCCAGCCAGCCCCTCTCTCCCTCGCCCGCTGCGCACGACCCGATCCAGATCGAGCCGGAGCTCCGGGGCCCTACTCGCCGGCGGCCAGGCTTCCACTGTCGCCCGGGCCGCGGCCTGGTGCCCATCCTTCCTCTTCGCCGCCGGCCTCTTCCACCCCATCCCCTCTGCCGCTCCTCCCCGACGAAGCAGCCTCGATGGGCGGCAGTGCCGCGGTGGAGCTCGCCGGCGCCTAGGTCTGCAGCCCCTACCTACACGAGCTGCTGCTCGTTGCTGCTACCGGCGACCACGTTCTCGAGCTCCTGCTGCCGGCCACAACTCCGTGCTGCTGATGCCAACCATCTCCAGCTCAAGCTGCTGCTGGTGAGGCCCCTCTCCTCCTCCCTGTGTATTCTTGCAAAAGATCTGATTTTTTTAGATCATGTCAAATATGCTAGCATTTGAGAAACCATGCATTCATTGTTGTGTGCCATGCTTCTCTTGCCGTGGTGATTGGGATTGGTTAAGACTTCGTGTATGGCAATTTTTTGGTATCCAAACTGTTACCAGTACAGAAAAGCAATGACCACCTTTTAATCCCATGTTGTGGTTTGTAAAGGATATCGAGTTGCTATAGTGTTATGTGAGTATATTAATCATGCAATCTTTGGTGTTAGAGAGCTGTCCTTGTCTGCACCCAATTACTTGACTAAAGTCGCTGAACTGAAATGTTCAATACTGTTGTAGTTTCTTGCTGAAACCTTAGATATGTGAAAAATGATTAAAATTTTGTTTTAGATAGGATAGGAGGATATCGGCCAATAGTGTTCTAGCTTTAGCATGGCAGGAGCTAGCTTTAGTTGCTAGTTAAATTTAGTTTGTTTCAGAAAATTTAGAGTTCACTTATTCAATTTGCTATTGATTCTTTCTTGAGCATCCGGAGAAGTGGATGGTTCGAACAGTTTGGTGGGAAACTTCTTAGAGCGCCGGTCCAGGAGCACCTTCTTCTGTTCTGTGAACCGCCTTCATCGTCAAGGTCATGTTCCTGTTCTGATGCCCTTTTTGTGCACCTAGGATTCTGGTCTCGTGTACATTTGTAGCTGCATCTTTTATTAGGTGCAAGAAGTCAATTTGATCTCATTTTATGTGGCAGGGCAGATGGTCTCGGAAATCTCCCAGCCTGAGCATGTGAAGTTGGAGCCAAGGAGATTGTAGGCGTAGCTGTAAGTCGCTGATCTGCTGCTGCTGCCGGCGTCCAGCACGCCCTGCTGCCCCTGCCTTCTTCGATTGGGATGTCTCCTACAGTATTGGGTCTCTCCCTATTTTCCTTGGACTGCACTGTGTATGTTTGCAGCTATTGATTCTGCAAGATTTTATTTTGTTTAGTACCTTCCTGTGCTGTAAAGGTGTTGGGCATCATTGATTATTTGTTATGCTTGATTTCGTATGCTGAAACCGATTGAAACATATGCCGTAGAATTGGTGTCTTGTGTTGGCCATCTATCTATCCTATAACTTGGTTGATCCCATGGCACTACACACACATAATTTGGTAGCAGATTAACTTGCTTAGAAATTCTGGCGTTTATGTGTATTGGTCTCCTTTTAAGTGTTGATGGGAACCAGTGTTGATTTCCATGATCTGACGCTGTACTAGAATAACCCATTGTGTAATGTGTTGTGGTGTCGAATTGAAAAGAGATGGGTTTGTAGAGTTTTCCATTTGGATGCATGTGGCCGGTGATGTTTATCTCGAAAGATGGATCTGTAGCTGACTGGCGGTTCTTTTGCCATCTGTTTCATGTCGAATATAGCATTGGTTATCAGCGTTTGCTTTTGCTGACCATGCTTTGTTCTTGTTCGTTTGCAACGAGGAAGGATGAAGTCGATCTGTGGTGTTCATGCGCTGGTGCTAGTCTTTGTTGTTGGCTTGCGTTTTTTTGTTTGACGAATGAATGCGTTTGCAGTGGAGTGTGCCGCCTGGATGCACTGGGAGGGGCAGATCTGCAGCCTATATATGCCTGGGTTTCTTGCAACGTCCAGTTGTAGTCTTGTGGCATGATTCTTGTATCCAAGTAGGAAAAGGCTTTAAAAGTTGCTCAATTTGCTGCTGTAATATACCGGTTTACAGGGCAATTACGCATTTCGAGAAAGAAGTTTGACTACAAATTTGATCAACAAGATATAAGATATATATCACCAAAATTATACCATTGGTTTCATATTCAAAAGAAGTTTCCAATAGTAATAATTTTGTGAGACATGTCTTAAATTTTGTTGACCAAATTAGTAGTCAATGTTTTTCTGCTGGTACAATAATTTTTGTGAGATTGGGTTGTCGATGGGTATCAGAGATCGAGAGGAGAATGGTGGTTGAGAGAAACGAAACGTGCGTGAAGCGATTTTACTACTGCTAGTTCCCGTGCAATCAAATTAACTGGGGCGTGATGAATGAATTGGCTGCGCGGGTGGGCGTTTGGTTTGTCGAGAGAAATGAATAGCCGTGGTGGAGAGCATATATGATTGCTGTTAGCATATATGATTATTGTTTATATCCATCTGTGACGGCGAGACAAATGAGTAAGTGCGATCGAAGTTGAAAAGCAACGTGACTACTTTTGGTGCTTGAAATCTCGTGATGAAACTCAAAAGAAAAGCACAGAAGGAATGAAGGCGTTTGGTTTGTCGAGACAAACAGATACATACACCTCGTACTTGTGTGGTTTGTTTGGTTTTTTCACGGCGACAGAGAGGACGCAGTAGCTGATATAGGCGCGTCGATCGTGTTCCTTTCTTGTTCCATTGTAAAAAGAAAAAGAAACAGATGTCAGACGTAGATAGGTACCGAATGATCGATCCAAATTAATCGATCGATCGATCGATTTAACGGAGAAGGCAAGGAACCGGGTTGATGCGCGATGAGTGTGTCGTGGTGGTGCTCTACTGTGCGCGTGCGTGTGCAGTGCGAGTCCGGTCAACCTGACGGCAGCAGCAGCCGGGCTACCACAGATGAAGATGTACGGGGAGAGGAAAAAACTCAGCCAAGCACCAGGGCTCGTCGAGGGCAAGCCCAGATGCGCGCTCCGCGGCGGTGATGTGCGCTCTACGACGGCCTCCCCGATTTGTGCTTGTCGTCGGCAGCCTGGGCGAAGCCTTGTCGCGCCTCCTGGTGGTCGGCGGTCAGTCGGATTCCTCTGCGCACTCGACTGTACGTACGTAGCCTGGTGGGCGAAGCTCTCCCCTGCACGGTCGACTCAGCCTGGCCGCCGCGGACGAGCGAGGATACGTGGGCGCCATAGAGCTTCCTTGCTTCGAGCGCACCACCTCAATCGACATAAAAGGGCATCACATCCGGCTTCAGCACCCGCTGCCGGCCGGCAAGTTCACCGCGCTCGAGAGTCTGTCTGTCACCGGGCAAATCAACGACCTTGGACCGTTGCTCATTCGTTGCCCGCGTCTGCGCGAGCTTAGCCTCACCGGTGTAACAAAAGGCTCGGATGGGTGCGGATGAATTGCCTACTAGTACTGGTTTTTACGTTTCAATGCGCGCGTGTAGTTTTTGAGGCCACTATATCCTAGGAATGAACGAATAAATTAAGTAATTAACGAGAGAAGAAAGTTGATGCATCATCATGTGGTTGGTTGGTTGGCACTTAATTCCGACGATTGACCGATGCATAACATGACGTGACGGTTGCAAAGTCATGGATGGATTACATGCATGCGCGCTCTCGAGAAATGATTAATTAAAGCCAGAACGGGGAAATTAATGGTAACTCGGTGTTTTGATTCCTTCATTATATTATTATTACAATAAATAACTCAGCGCTCTCGAGAAAATGACGCAGCGTCATGTGTGTTACGTGCTATTAGACTTGGAGTTGGACCAACCGGGCTAGATTAATTCGGGTGCAACCTTCACACATTTCTTGTCCACGTCCTCCTCACATTCGCCGAATTGCCTCATGTACAATCCCTTGAGGAATAGGCTACGGGCGACACGAGGACTCCAAGAACGCCGCCACCTCCTCCTTTGATTGGGCCCCAAGAATTGTGGCAGCTCAACTGCCCAAGGCGGCGCCGATGGCACCTCGCCGTCGCGTCTCCATGCAGCGCCCGTCGATCGACCCCCCTACTCTCCCGTTTTCTGGCGAAGTTGGACATTTGGCAACCGTACTAAGGTAGATGTGGTGAAGTAGCGCGGTGGCATGTGCATGTGTTGCAGTTATACCTGAGCATTTCTCGGGTCGGGCCGGGCCGACCAAGTCCCGACGCGGAAAATCTCGGCCTAGGCCCGGCCCGACCGTCGGGCCGGAAATCTTGGCCCAAGCCCGGCCCATCATAAGGAAAGCCCGTCGGGCCTCGGGCCGGGTCGCTTCCTTAAATCGCACAAAATGATGGCCCATGCCCGGCCCATGCTGACAATCGGGCCAAAAAATCTGGCCCAGGCCCGGCCCACAGGCATGGTCGGGTCGGGCTTGGCCCGGGAATTTCGGGCCGGGCCGTGCTGTCCATGGCCAGGTATAGCTGCAGTGAGCTACAACGGCTGCCGCATGGACGTGTATATATTTATTTGAGGAATATGTTTAGAAAAATCGAATAAACATAAATTTATTTTAATTGTCCGTGATTTAAATAAGAAAACCTAAATTTTGGGCATTAATTGAAATGTTTCCAAATTTATATATTTCGGTGCTACGACTCGGCGCTCAGCCCTACGTCTAAACACATCCGAGCCCCGCCGCTATTGTCACAAAATTTATAGGAGATGCAAATTTAAATAGTGGCACGGTCCAGTCGAGGGCGGGGCCGTTGTTGGCCGACCCCATCGTAGCTCTTGAATCCTCCGTACTTAGGGCATCTCCAACCGGGCGACCCATCCCGCGCCCGCGCGTCCGGATGGGTCCAGCCGGACAAAAACCCGGCCCAGCCCGCGGACCCATCCCTAAAACGGATGCCCGCGGCGTCCGGAACGACGCAAACCCGGCCCAAATCTTGGCCGGGTTTGCGTGGCCGCGGACGCGAAAGGCTGGTCGCTCGCGTCCGCCCGCTGTCCGCCCCTGGCCCGCGTGTCATAGGCATAAGTAATATATTTCATTAAATAGAGAACTCATTACATTTTTTTTTAGCTACTACTTCTATCCTATACGTACGGGGCCGGCGGCCTCGCCGGCGACTCCTCGCCGGCTCGCCGTCGGGGCCGTGGATTTCACTCGACGCGGGCGGCTCGTACGCGTGAGGATTCCACTCCGGCTTTCTACGGGCTGGGTGGCGCGTCGGCGGCGGCGAGGGCGTCGGCGGCGGCGCGGGCGGCTTCGCGGGCCTCGGCAGCTTGGACGGAGGGCATCATCCTCCTCCTTTCCGCCCGCGCAGCTCGGGCGCGCTCGCGCTCCGCCTCCTGCGGCGGAACCATCCGCTTCCCGCATAGCTCAAGCTCCTGCAGGTCGGCGCGTTCCACAGCGGTGCGCGCCTCCAAGCGGACGCGGCCGGCGGCCTGGGCCTCGTGGTTGTCCTGCCGCCGGCGCATGCGCTCTTGCCGGCCGCGCTCCGCCGACGCGAGCATCCTCCCGGGCGCGCCGCTCGGGCGGCGGCATCCGGATGAGGTCACGGGCTGCTCGCATAGCGAGCAGCTCGTTCTTCTGGCCGAGGAGGTCGCCTAAGCGGCGGCGGCCGGCCCGCCAGATGCCCTCGTGCTCCTTCGTCACGCGCGTGAGGTCGGCGAGACGCTCCTCGATGGCGGCGTTGATGTTCGCCATCGCGAGGTCCTCCGCGGCGACGGGCTCCTCCGCGGCGTCCGCCCCCTCCTCCACGGCCGCGTACCGGCCGTCCGCGGTCTCGTGCCATCCCTCCGCGGCCGCTTCCCCCATCTCCGCGTCACCGGCCTTCTTTGCCGCCGCCTCGGCAGCGACGCGGAGCGCCTCGTCGTCGGCGACCCACCGCGAGTCCGCGCGCTCCTCCTCGTCCGTCCGCGGGAACCTGGCCCGGGCGGCGAGGGAGAGCTTGGCCCATGTGGACTGAAGGGTGCGCGGCATGGCGCCGGACAAGGTGGAGGGGAAGAGAACGGTGATGCGGTCTGGGTGAGACCGCCGCCGTCTTTTATAGCCGGCGGTCTGGCGGGAAACTTGGGCGCGAGCGCGCGCCAATGGCGTTTTCGCGCGCGCGGGAACCTTGGTGCGCGCGGGATCTTTCCCGCGCGTTCCACCTCCCGCCATGGCTGTCCCGTCGAGGCCTGCCATGGCGCAGCGCCGCGCAGCGAAGACGAACCACGTGGCGTCTCTTTGGGTCGCCGCGTTGGGCGCCGCGTGCGACCCAAACGGACACGCGGACGCGGGGCGCTGTCCGCGTGTCCGGGCGGCCACGCAAACGGCCCAAAACGGACGGCCCAGCGCGTCCGTTTGGGTCGCCCGGTTGGAGATGCCCTTAGGTACGTAGATTTTGGCTAGTACGTACGTAATTAGGTGTATGGATTTTGGCTAGTATTAGTACGTACTAATTGGCACTTCTCCTGGTTCTCGCTCGCCTGAGCTGCATCAGCACCGCGGCGCAGACCAGCCTCCTCTCGCGTCGCTGGGGCAGCCTATGGATCGGCCTCTGGACCTTTCCCGCCGATCTGACCTTCCGCGGACTAGCTCCCGCAATGATCCAAACATTGTTCCGCCGCTTTGCTGTTTCACCACAGGTGTCCAACCTCGACATCGGCCTTACACGGAGCGGCGATGGCACCAGTGGCACCGCCGCCAACTTGTTGCTGTGCGCCGCCGTGCGGCTCTCGCCGGAGCACCTGATCTTCACCCTCCAGAGGCCTTGTTCGGGATACGTGGGCGCCATCGAGCTTCCTTGCTTCGAGCGCACCACCTCAATCGACATAAAAGCGCAGCGCATCTGGCTTCAGCAGCCGCTGCCGGCCGGCAAGTTCACCGCGCTCGAGAGTCTGTCTGTCACCGGGCAAATCAACGACCTTGGACGACAAGTATGCGCTCCTCATACCGGACGAGCACGGCGAGTTTCCCGCGCTGGAGAAGTTGTCCCTCTCCTGCAAGGTGTTCAATCATGACCCATTGATCAGCAGCTCCAAAAGCCTGCGCGAGCTGAGCGTCACCCAGCTAGAAACGTGTCCCCTTCGCATCATGCTGCCGCCGTCCGGGGAATTCCCGGTGCTCGAGAAGCTGACCCTCTCCGGCAACATCGCCGACCTTGGCATATTGCTCAACGGATGCCCGCGCCTGCACGTGCTCAGTGTCACCCTCCGTGGGATGAGGATCCACTCACTCAAAGCGGCGCTCTCCACACTCCAATGTGGTAAAAAGTGCCACTTGTGATCCTCCCTACAGCTGTCGGGAGACCCAGGTATCGTTCACTGAACGCCTCGACATTAATACCGAGCGTTTGCTTTAAACTATGCCTCAAAGCAGCCGGTGTATTTGGAGTAAAATAAATGGAACTCTTATTCCGGTTTACCCGCTGCCCTGAGCAAGAATCATAAATCTCAAGAATTTCATTGAGTCTAACCGCACTTTGATCACTTGCCTTAATGAAAATCAGACTGTCGTCAGCAAACAAGAGGTGGTTAACCCATGGTGCCTTGTAACTTACTCTGATGCCTGTATCCACATAATTGCCCCCATAAAACTTCAGAACGTTCCTGAAAGCATCAAGGAGTGTGGGGGATTGCATGTCAGTATATTCTTCGTACTAGTATACTCCAACTACTATGGCGAGGGAGGGGGCAGCTGCCCCCCACCGCCTGTTAACTTTGTGCCTATGAACCCTTGAAGGTTATCCATTTTCCTATTAAGTATGTTTTCAACTGCAAAAATCCACGGCCCCTTGAGAGCGGACCCATGGTGTGTGCCTTCACCAATGAGAAAACATGGCCTTGTTGACCACAAAGTATCTAGAACTGAAGACCAAAAAACTTATGTTAACAACACAATTTAATTAGTAGCATGAAATGATTTTTAGGAGCAATTAGATATAAAAGTATGCAACACGTGAATTATGATCGTCCATCTCACTTGGCAAGCAGAGAAACAGGGTGAGCCCGCGAATCAGGACGCTGGATGATATGCCGTTGCCGTCCTCTGCCCCATTGAGCATTGCAGCCTGGGCGTGGAAGGTGAAATGAGGGTTTCGCTTATGCACATGATCTCAAATCTCTACAAAGGGTATACACATGTTTTCTTTTTTTTTAAAGTCATGGATAGACATATTTTTGCATGGTTTGAAGACTTTTATTTGGACCGATCTTAGTTCGCCGATCCTAGAACAAAAAGCGCGGAGGGAGATGTTTAGCTATAGTTGTTTGGTTATCCTCTTCAGACCAATTTTAGTTGTCGTCACTCTAAGCAGATCGATATCGAAAAATTAGGGTGATGGAAGCCGGCTTAACAATTCAAATGAACTTGGATTAGCCATTTCTCGTTTCTTTTCCAAGTCACAAATATAGTCATAGACTCGTAGGTGTAAATAAAAAACCAAGTCAGATAGTATCGCCGTACTACCTTCCTGGACCGACAACAAATATGCTTAGGGTGTGCGCAGAGTTGGTGCTAGAAAAAATTCACTGGACCCGATTACAGATTTACAGTAGTGATTCTAGTTTCGGCTCAACCCCACGCAGGCATACGCACCCATTGCAGGTTTCATTTTGGGGTATCCCTTGTCGAAACGCTGGTAGAGAGACTGAGAGAGTGCAACTATTACTCCTAGTTGCTACCTCGTATGAACCCTGTGGCCTTTAGACTGACCTGCACAGTTGGAGCCATCCCTCCGGCAACCTGAAAAAGAGAAGGAATCGTTGCATGTTAAATCTCAGGAAAAACAGCATTTCCTCTTGCCAATTTGTTTGTTGTTCATCATCGCCTTGGTTAGTTGTCTAGCTAGCCATGACCCATGACCATCCAAAGAGTCGGTTAATTTTCAAGGTCCATGATAAAGACATGCATGAACCATGGAGAGGCTCTCCCCGCAGGAGCTTGTGGTCACTGCCAACTTGGAGGGACGCGATACCAGTGAGCACTTCACAGAAATTAAAGCCAACCTGCCCTGCTTCGCCCATGCCACGTCGATCGAGATGAGCCTGCGGCAAAACGTATGCTTCAAATCACTCAAGCCCGGTGATTTCTCGATGCTCGAGAGGCTATCCATATCAAGGTTGTGCAGTAGCGTCGACATTGGCACATTGGTTACCCGCTGCCCCCACCTACGTGTGCTAAAGGTGACTGTATCTACAGGGAAAGTGATGATCCACTCGGCCTCGCTGCAGAAACTTGATGTGGAATGGAAATCCGGTATGAAATGCCACGACATTGATATTATAACTCCTGTGCTTACACAACTTCATGTCGAGGTCCATGCTGAATGGGACATTGGTGTGTCAATCTCGGCGCCAATGGTGGACAATGTCTCGTGGCAGTGTTAGTATGCGGGGTTGGCTCTTGTGTTTGGTTCTTGGTACCTACATAGCTTCGGAGTACAGACCATGAAGGATGGCATGTGCTTGGACCTGAATGCCAATGTATGTATATGCATGTCCCTGCTCAATCTACCATTTGATTTGCAGACTAAATTTTAGGACGTTCGATGCATGATATCATGTTTAAACGTATTGCAGAGTCAACTGGATGCCATGGGCCATGGCCGAGCATGGCAAAGCCTCCTCTCCTCTCCGAGCAAGAGTCAAAGTCTAAGTCACTCGTCACGCGCTAGCCGACACGCGGCAAGGTGATCATGGTCTTATACTTATAGAGGCACTCACTGTTGGAGGGAATAGAGGAGGCGGGAATAATTTGATTCTCCAAACATTTCTGCTTGTTGGGAGATGGCGATGGAGGATTTAGATGCAAATCAACACTTACTGGCAAGTGGCAACCCCCTGTATGGCCCGAGGGTGCTTTATCTCGGTGTTAAATGACTCCTCGCTCTAGGCGTCACGTCCTGATTTTACTCCCTCGTAATTGTACCTAACATTTAAAGAATGCAGCTGACATTGATATTTATAGAAGCGGGATTGGAGGGAAGAAGAAGACGATACTTGCTGGGATCAAGAGAGGACGCACGGTCCAGATTCACCACCCTCCCACGGATTGGTGACGTGGAAGTGGTTTCCAGTAAATTAGCCAGGTTATAATTACGTCTCTTAATTGGGGGCGCTCCTCAATTTGCTTGGAGCAATGATGAACAGGCGGCTCAATCAAATGAAATTTTATGCGCGTAATAGTGGATGTCAGGCGGCTCAATCCACTAGCAACTTTCGGTCATATATTTCCTTCCCGCGTTTTGTCTACAGGATGCTGGAAGAGAATCGCTATCCCTGCGGTCCAGAAGGAACTCGAGTACTCCTATGTACCATTTGATGCAGTTTGTAGTAAAGGTACCTATGGTTTACTAGTTTTCAAGTCTTGTATTTTTTGCTTAAAAAAATACAATTAATCACGGTGTATTTTTTTCAAGAAAGGGGAAAGACACAACTTCTGCGGACATCTTGCTTTACTGCATAGTTTAGAACTTAATTAATCACCGTGTACATAGGTTGCTACAAATTACGACAAATACCTCTTTGTACAAAACAAGCCATCTCGTACATGTGACAATTAATTCATCAAGGCTTGAGTTCTACTACTCCTGGTAACGCTACATGCAAACTGCATCAACACCAGACCTCTTCATACGCTAGCTCGCACATGCTCTCTCCCCTCCTAGCTTCCTCATTACCAGCATCTTGTGTGGCCATGTAAAAGTGAATTCAGCTCACAACTGTTCGCAAGCTAAATGAATTTTTGTAGTGAAATAATCATCATACATCAGGCCAGCTAGTGCAACTATTCACAAAGGATTAACTTGTACGTCAGAACCAACTTTGCCGAAACACACGCAATCCATCGGTGTGTGTCCTCCAAGAGCAGCAGCAGCCAAAAGAAGAGTTCACTTTAAACTGAATCCACCATCAGCAGCACATAGCAAGCAAGTCACCGACATACTGCCTACCAGGAGTACCAGCACAGCCTACCAGCGTCTGGCAGCTTCAACATGCCTGCTCCTACCACAGCCTAACAGCAGCTTGCAGGTTCACTTCACTTCTTTCAACTCCTCTTCCCACCAGGGGCAGCACCGAGATGATCCCGTGCAGCGGCGGTGGCAGTAGCAGCAGCAAGGTCTGGTTCAGCAGGCACCTATCAAACATTCAGCTGCTTCTGCTTCTATCGGTATGTAGCTGATCATCTTCAAATATTCAGAAAACAGCAGGTCATACATAAGTGAGAGTCCTCCAGGAGCAGCACTAGCCAAATATGCACCCAAAAGCTCCCTATTGCGGTGCATAAGTGAACTGGATGTCATGTTGCCATGCCCCTCTCACCAACCACCTACAGGCCGCAGCAACATGAAACTTTAGCTATATCATATATAAAATGAACAATAACTTGTTTCACTTTCACAAGAACAACAACTTCATTTGGACCTGACATGACCCTGTTCATTCGTTCCCACATGTAAATATAAATAAATCAACTTAGGATTCTACCAGTTACGGATTTGCCGACATAAGGGATTAACAGTGGATTTTTGCACAACATACATTGTTTTCATCAGCAAGAGAAGTACAGGGAAAAGGAAACGAATTTTTGCAAGAATACAAGCAATAGAATGGATATTATTGTCTAATTCCAGTGAGCAAACTGTGATGGAAAAGAACTCGCCTAACAAAACAAAAGAAAAATAACTAACCAAAATTACATGTAGACTTGCCTCTAATGGCTCTAGTTCTAGCATCATTTTATTTATTTGAAAAAATTAGCACAGCACAGTAGGATAGCTGCACTTATGAACATACACAGTGACAGCTACTAGTCTAAGAGACTAGCATTATTCCAGCTCGATAGGAAAGCATAGCTAGATGCATTCCAGTTCCACCACCCAACACCCAAACGCGCATGTTTATTAACCACAAATTTAACATCCCCATTTTTGAAATACATAACAAGAGCATAACTATGACTAAAATATCACAAGTATGGCGGAAATTCCACCATACCTTTGCAGTACTCTCGCAAACTCGTTGTAGTATTTGAGCGGTCATGTGTACTTGGTTGACGCAATGCCCAACTCACCCCACCTCTCCAGTTCACACTCAACCATTTCAATTCTGGAACTGACGGCACTGCTCCCTTCTCCCAACTCCATCCGCTCTATGTTGCCGACAGGTAGAGATTCCCTGCCACCACAAGAACAATGATGACTAATACTTAGTTCCAAGCAGTTTCAAGGAAAACCAATTAAAGTCTGTCATATGGCCAAAATAAAGGTATTGTGATCGACCAATTTCTCATAGCACATTCTTCGGGCAACTGCAAAAATATATATGGTCAAGATACTCTTAGTGAATGCAGATTTGTATTCTTAATACGGAAATTCAATTCGGCTCCCGGGTGCGTATGCTCCCTCTACCAACAAAACATATTTTGAAGTGTGGAAAATTTTTGACAAAAAATTCTACATGTACATCTCCATAATATATGTGTATGCGTCAAGTTTCACGAAAAAATAATATTTTTTGTGGCCTATGTAAAAAAGAGAAAACTTATCTAGTGAAAAGCATTATTTTCAGCACTGAATTTTGTCTTTTTTACACACGTCACATGATAAGTTTATTTTTTATGAAACGACTTTGTGAGCGCGTAGCACGTGAAGATGTAAGTCACTCGTCACGCGCTAGCCGACACGCGGCAAGGTGATCATGGCCTTATACTTATAGAGGCACTCACTGTTGGAGGGAATAGAGGAGGCGGGGATAATTTGATTCTCCAAACATTTATGCTTGTTGGGAGATGGCGATGGACATTTAGATGCAAATCAACACTTACTGGCAAGCCCCCTGTATGGCCAGGCGGTGCTTTATCTCGGTGATAAATGACTCCTCGCTCTAGGCGTCACGTCCTGATTTTACTCCCTCATAATTGTACGTAACATTTAAACAATGCAGCTGGCATTGCTATTTGATAGAAGCGGGATTGGAGGAAAGAAGAAGACGATACTTGCTGGGATCAAGAGAGGACGCACGGTCCAGATTCACCACCCTCCAACGGATTGGTGACGTGGAACTGGTTTCCAGTAAATTAGCCAGGTTATAATTACGTGATGGCAAACGTCTCTTAATTGGGGGCCCTCCTCAATTTGCTTGGAGCAATGATGGATAGGCGGCTCAATCCAATGAAATTTTATGCACGTAATTTTATGCACGTAATGGTGGACGTCGGGCGGCTCAATCCACTGGCAACTTTCGGTCATATATTTCCTTTCCGCTTTTTGTCTACAGGATGCTGGAAGAGAATCCCTATCCCTGCGGTTCGGAAGGAACTCGAGTACTCCTATGTACCATTTGATTCCATGTTATGCCTTTTCTTCCTGTGGTCCGTTTTAAGTGCCTATGGTTTACTAGTTTTCATGTCTTGTATTTTTTGCTCAAAAAACTACAATTAATCACTGTGTATTTTTTAAAGAATGGGGAAAGACACAACTTCTGCAGACAGCTTGCTTTACTGCATACTTTAGAACTTAATTACTTTAGAACTTAATTAATCACCGTGTACATAGGTTGCTGCAAATTACGACAAATATCTCTTTGTACAAAACAAGCCAGCTCGTACATGTGACAATTAATTCATCAAGGCTTGAGTTCTACTACTGACGAATAACGCTACATGCAAACTGCATCAACACCAGACCTCTTCATACGCTAGCTCATACATGCTCTCTCCCCTCCTAGCTTCCTCGTGACCAGCATCTTGTATGGCCATGTAAAAGTGAATTCAGCTCACAACTGTTCGCAAGCTAAATGAATTTTTGTAGTGAAATAATCATCATACATCAGGCCAGCTAGTGCAACTATTCACAAAGGCTTAAGTTCTACGTCAGAACCAACTTTGCCGAAACACACGCAATCCATCGGTGTGTGTCCTCCAAGAGCAGCAGCAGCCAAAATAAGAGTTCACTTTAAACTGAATCCACCATCAGCAGCACATAGCAAGCAAGTCACCGACATACTGCCTACCAGGAGTACCAGCACAGCCTACCAGTGTCTGGCAGCTTCAACATGCCTGCTCCCACCACAGCTTAACAGCAGCTTGCAGGTTCACTTCACTTCTTTCAAGTCCTCTTGCCACCAGGGGCATCACCGAGTTGATCCTGTGAGCGGCGGTGGCAGTAGCAGCAGCAAAGTCTGGTTCAACAGGCACCTATCAAACATTCAGACGCTTCTGCTTCTATCGGTGTGTAGCTGATCATCTTCAAATATTTAGAAAACAGCAGGTCATACATAAGTGAGAGTCCTCCAGGAGCAGCACTAGCCAAATATGCACCCAAATTAAAGCTCCCTATTGCGGTGCATAAGTGAACTGGATGTCATGTTGCCATGCCCCTCTCATCACCAACCACCTGCAGGCTGCAGCAACATGAAACTTTAGCTATATCATATATAAAATGAACAATAACTTGTTTCACTTTCACAAGAACAACAACTTCATTTGGACCTGACATGACCCTGTTCATTCGTTCCCACATGTAAGTATAAATAAATCAACTTAGGATTCTACCAGTTACAAATTTGCCGACATAAGGGATTAACAGAGGATTTTTGCACAACATACATTGTTTTCATGAGCAAGAGAAGTATTGTTACACATTCACAAGGAAAAGGAAACGAATTTTTGCAAGAATACAAGCAATAGAATGGACATTATTGTCCAATTCCGGTGAGCAAACTGCGATGGAAAAGAACTCACCTAACAAAACAAAAGAGAAATAACTAACCCAAATTACATGTAGACTTGCCTCCCAAATTACATGTAGACTTGCCTCTAATGGCTCTAGTTCTAGCATCATTTTATTTTATTTGAAAAAAATAGCACGACACAGTAGGATAGCTGCACTTATGAACATACACGGTGACAGCTACAAGTCTAAGAGACTAGCATTATTCCAGCTCGACAGGAAAGCATAGCTAGATGCATTCCAGTTCCACCACCCAACACCTAAACGTGCATGTTTATTAATCACAAATTTAACATCTCCATTTTTGAAATACATAACAAGAGCATAACTATGACTAAAATATCACAAGTATGTGGGAAATTCCACCGTACCTTCGCAGTGTTCTCGCAAACTCGTTGTAGTATTTGAGTGGTCATGTGTACTTGGTTGACGCAACGCCCAACTCACCCTACCTCTCCAGTTCACACTCAACCATTTCAATTCTGGAACTGGCGGCACTGCTTCCTTCTCCCAACTCCAGCCGCTCTATGTTGCCGACAGGTAGAGATTCCCTGCCACCACAAGAACAATGATGATTAATACTTAGTTCGAAGCAGTTTCAAGGAAAACCAATTAAAGTCTGTCATATGGCTAAAATAAAGGTATTGTAATCAACCAATTTCTCATAGCACATTCTTCTGGCAACCGCAAAAATATATATGGTCAAGATACTCTTAGTGAATGCAGATTTATATTCTTAATAGTACTAGATTCCCTCAACAAGCACACATCCAGAATAAAGCAACTGCAGCTACGCAAATTTATAAAGGCACATTCGGGTTACTCAAATATATATCAGCATTTTACACCCTACATCATTATAGAATGAATACTTCTCATGGCCATGGATTATGCAGTCATGTTGGATCTAGTCTAAAGAACGAATCTATAAGATCACGAGATATCCTCAACGCAAGAGGCGACACCCCAATTTACCAAAAGAGAAAGAAGGCTCAAACATCAGGGTACCAAAACCAAACACTCAGCCGCAAGTCGATAAATGGCATGCAGTTCGAGGCACACATGTTATACAAACTATGAACTTGCACATTTCAGTTAACTACTAAACTCCAATGTTTTCAGTCATCTTAACTTGTAACACACAGTAGACAATACCAAACAAAAGGTGAAGCCGATCGACCTTCTCTATTGCTCGAGCCAGTCGCTCGACCTTCTCTACTGCTCGACCCGGCGCGGATTTGGAGACCCGGTGGCCCGCAGCGCGTGTTCTACAGCGGCGGTGCTGTATGACACGAATCTGGAGGCTCGGTGTGCCGGTCAACGAGGTGCTTCTAGGCTCCACAAACAGAGAACGGGGAGGAGCGGGTGACCTGGGCAGCGCGAGCTAGACCGTTCACGTCCAGGCCTGTTATCGCTAAGTACTGGCTTATGGTGTTTAGAACATGTGGGGGTTGGTAATGACTAATGAGGTTTGACCAAAACTGCATGTGTCAGATGGGGAAGGGGTGCGTACCTACCCCTATGGGTAGCGAGCTTCTTCCGGACAGAATAATCTCAGCCTAAATCCCTCAGCTGCAACACATTGATGCTCCAATCGATGATGCTCCAATCAAGTTAAAACAATTCGAGAGAACTGAAAGAGCAATTCAGGAGAACATCATGCTTTAACAAGAGTTATCGCTCTATAGTACGTGGACAAAAAAACAAAGCAGGCCACACAAGAGAATAACTATACACATTCTGATGAACATATTTGAGAAAAAAGGACCTTTGGGCGACGATGTCAACGATCTTCTGAATGGCAGCTTCGAGGCCGCCTCGATGGTGTTTGGGGGCAACCACCTTGACTTCCTGCTCGGCCAAGCCCATGGCCTCCCTGCCGATGTTTTCTCACTAAACACAAATGTTGAAGGCAGCCAGTATCAACTAGAAATCATGATGTTAGAATATAACTAGCTCAATGGCTAGTCTAATGAAATTCATGCATTCGTCATATAAAAAAATTATATGGATCATGACTCAGGAAGAAAGTGCTTCAAGAAACAAATTGTTGTTACCTCAGACAACATGATGGCAGCACTGTGATGTGTTTGCACCAAGGAGGGGAGCAGTCATGGCCTCCCAACTATTTCCCAACAGTGATCTTCCAATCAGGGTCCCAACAGTGTAGGTCGTGTCAGATGTCCTCCATGAGGAGCTGCATGAAAATTCAAACCGAATAATCAGATAAGATTTCTTCAATATCTTCAGTGACCAGCCGCGCAAAATCAATCATTAACCAATCATTGACAGGGTAACAGAAAATAGGTACTGACTTGCATGTACTACCTTTGTTCATCCCTAATGATTCATCATGGAAATCCTCTGTGTCCAGGGATCTTCCTTGGGCCAAACGTAGACAGTGCCTGATGATGAGAACACTAGCTGCGGAGATCAAATGAGAAGAGTTTAGCATCCTAATGATACAAATTTGTTGTGTCAAAAATACATAACCCTGCAAACAACAACCTTTATTGTAAAGACTAAAGAGAGATACGTGAGAAGAATACTATATGCTTTGGCAACAGGATGATACGCTAACAAAGGAAGTAAAGACAACAGTCTGAAGTTGTGAAAAACAAAGACACATATTGTAACATAGTAGTTGGTCTCGATATGATCGAGCCAAAAGCTACAAACATATCCAGATTCACTAAGAAGCTTTTGCCCAGATCTAACAGTAAATTGCTGTACAAATCGTTCGACCCTCACGGAAGTTGTTGCAGGTTTCTGAGATGGTGGCAGTGCAAGACCAAAACAAAGAAAAACAATTAGCTTGCAATATTTGATCAACTGATTCAGCATAAAGACTTGGTAATTAAAGGACCAGTGAAAAATAATGACTCACCAATCCGCTCCTTTGGAGAATCTCCACTTTTTGTTGAATCAAAGCTGCCAAAAGAATAGCTTCACGTAGACATTTAATTGGCTCAGTGTTTGCAACATGTTCTTCAGCTGCGAGATCAACAGGGAGTTAACAAAAACTCAGAGACGCTATCAAATGCAGAATGAATAATCAATCTTAGGCTCATTACTTCACTAGCATTTACAGATATTTGGTATCCAAATATTAGTAACACATTGACCAAGGATCTATTAAGTAGAAGAAGATTAACACCAAAGGGTTTATGTTCAAACTTAGCAGTTAACAATAATAGTAGAGAGCACATGTGCCTGCCCCAGCTAAACTAAATTGCACACTCACAAGTATAAACAGGATTATTTGTTATATAAAACAAGACATGCTAACAAAAATAAGTTTTAACACAGAAGAGATTTTCCAGGCCTCCTCCTCTGGAGGCTCAACAAAGAAGAGATTTTTTCAATCAGATTGGGGGCAGAAGATTAAATCATAGTTGCTTGATAGCATATAATTAACCTTTCTTCACAACTATGGTTACAACACAATAAAGAAAAAGTGCACAATAAGTACATGCCTCGTAACAAAACTTTCCTACATGAATCAACGCTTGGCTTAAGAATGATCCAAACAGATGGCGAGCTTCATAATATAATTCTTGATAGTATACATCAACGAAACAATCTCGTGCCTAGTTAATGGAAAATCAGTAGAAAGTGAACTTCAGAATTATCTTGTGTTAAAGACGTCAAAATCTTTACAAAGCAAGAAAATATTGTTGTTGTTGTTCTTGTGTTACCGTTAGATAAATTTTTACACATTGGATCAGACCTGGGAACTAGCATGATTTTCCAAGGGGGTACCTTCTTTGAGCTCTTCTCGGATGATGACAGTAACCAAGCTGCTCCCCCCCCCCCGGGACATCGCATGACCCCTGCGGCTGACAACAAAGCCTCGCTAGACAACTGTGGCTCCCTGCATAATTTTGGACAAAGTAAAATAAATATGTAGAACAATATGTGAGGCAAAATATAACATAGACAAAATTCAGACGATGCACAATTAATCAAGCAACTTGTCACCTTCCCATCAGTATGCATGCCATTCATGCACTACAGTTTGATGTTAGGACTGAGCCATTTATGTATGCAACCAAAGTAACAATATACAGGTCGACTACGAGCTGATCCTAAGTAGTTCTTCTTGATTTACGAATAGAACCTCAAAAGCTTGTAGCAATAACAGCTAGATCCATGTGCACGCATACAGCAGAATATAACAAGGCCGCTTTGACTTGCTACAACATACTAGTAATTAACATAGACATGACATGTAGAAAATGGATTGTTGTTAATGCTTCTGCTATATACCTTACTAGGAAAATCAAGAAATACAAGACTAACTCCAGGTTACAGCAAAACAAAGTTAAAAGCACCATTCTACAGACCAAACTATGGTAAACTATCCAGTCTCGAGTTGCAGCACACCCTCAATCAGCATTCAACATTCAGAATTATTAATTAAAAAGAAGTTTTTTTTAGAAATGGGGCATCCCCAGCCTCTGCATCAATCGATGCATACGGCTTTATTTTATTAAAAAGAAGTTTGTTTGTTCTTTTCAAGAAAAGAATTCAGATCGAGGAGCCAGCGTCAGCTGGTCAACATATTCAGAACGCCATCTGACCGGACATCCTACTTGCCGGCAACCAAACAAAACAATCAATCTTGGATGAAGGCTGCGACCTGAGCACCTCGCTACCATCCTGCTGCTACACATGGACAAGGGAGGGCGTCTGCTGCTCCGCATCGATGCTACCCACTGGACCGTGCTCACAATTGCCAGCCACCTAGCCGCCTTGATGCTTGCCATGCAAATTGTGCAGCAAACATGGACCTTCATATACGAACGAGAGCTTTGATTTAGTGAAATGGATTTCCATCTACCAATACATGCACACTCCTGTACTGCCTATGCAAAAGGAAACTTTTTTTTGCAAGAATAGGATAGAGGAGGAGAAAGAGAGTTCACGGGAGCAGATTGCTGGGGAAGTGGCCGTCGCCATCAGCATGAGCCCGAGAATGTGGCCATCGGTAACATCAGCTCCGAGAGGAACGCGACCTTGACAATGACAGCGGTGGCGGCGGAGAAAGAGGTGCGGGACCAGCGGGTGTACTGCTCCGAGAACTTGCATATTACCTTCATCAATTTGACCGACCGTCCATTTCGTCCTTATGCACAGGAAAGAATTCAATAGAATCAATACAAATATTCAGTTTAATGATTTATTGTGCATTTCATAGAAAAATCAGAGTTTGGTCTGCTAAATAGTAGCTGAACTTTGTATTCCGTACCCCAACAGAGTTAGGCGCAATATATACAAAGAAACTGAGAATACATGGATCAACAACCAACATAATTTTAGTTCGGTCATTCATTTATTATGTTAAAGAAAATATAACCACAGAATGTTAGCAATATTAGCATAATAACGTTTGATGATTTATTTATAGCAGAGTGAACCAACTAGTGTGTTCAAAAGTTTCAGCTATTATTCCTCATTTCGATATTAGGAGTTCCTGGATGTATGCACATGACGAGAACAACTAGAGATGCAATTATGCTCCCATGAAACATGACAAAAAAGCAAGGATCTGGGCGTACACCTGAATGTCAAGATGTAATCTTTTCAGCAGAAGAATCGATACAGGCAGTCCAACCAGTAGCAAAAATTCCATTGAGAGATAACTACTTAACAGGATCCTAAATATTTTCTCTAATATCAAAGGCGAAGCAGCAGATCCTAAATCTACATGAAGCATGGCTAGTAACCAAATCTTGCCCGAGTCTATGGGAGGCATGGCCAGTAGACAGATAACCAGGCTGAGATTTTCACCAATTAAGCTAGCATTAACCTATCTGCACTCAAAATATCTAAAACCAGTGGAGAAAACAAGTACCAGTTACATAAACGGATAATACAACAACTAAGAGGTAAACAAAGTCGTTAGAAACACATATTTAAATGCCAGCAAGAACTAAAACAGCAAAGGCCACTTGACTGACCTGCAGTCCATGTCTTGATTCATACATTAGATTTTTTAAATATTTTCAATCATGTTCCTCTTGAAGCCAAAAAAGTTAGTGTCAGCAAGAAACGATTATGTCGAAATAGAGATGGATTTTTTTCCAAATCCTACAATTTCGATCAAATGAAATACCTTTCGCCATTCAACTAGGAAGTGCACTTATAACGCGGGAAAAAGTACCCCTAGAGATCCAACAAGTTGCACAATACTGATGAAAAGGGGTAGGTACGTCTTGTGTTTCAAAGATAGCATCTCTTTCTTTAAAGATAATTCAAGGTAACAATGGTGCGACAAGATTAGACCTCAAATGCTCCACTGATGTAAAAAGTAAATTATGAGATACATGAGTGGCAAATTGTTCCAGAATAAGAAAACATATTCCAACAAAAAAAATTAGTAATCAGTTGAGCATATGCTCAAGTCTATTTGGAGGAACACCAACTGAACAGATGAAAAACTAAAAGCTACAAATCAAAATGCACTGAACCAGAAAAATGATGAAATGTGCAACATACAAGGAGTGAAATAGGTGTAGAAAATGCCCTCGAAGCTGATTGGACAAGATACAACACGAAGAGAAACGTAGAATAGAAAAACCGAGCACTGCTCTAAATTTGTCCATACATGTCAGTCTTGTAACTGACGAAGATTTCATTTAAAACTATGCATTCAGGCCACCCCGTACTTTCCCTTGAGACAAAGCAATGTCTGTTTGATCAAATTAAAGAAAACCGATACAAACACAAATCCATATCTTACCATCTAAGATGTTTCGTGGAAAATATAAAGTATGGGCCTGCCTATGCACACATCACATTTTATTTACTGAAAAGGGATTTCCATCTATTGCATAGGTGCACACGCAAGCTACTGCCTACACAATCAACCGAACAGGAAAATCGATTTTTTAGCAAGAAGAATAGATTGGAGGGGAAGATGGAGCTCACTAGTAATAGCTTGTTGGGGAGGTGGACGGCACCAGCTTGTCAGGGATGTCACCGACTGCAGGTGCTCTGGGACCGCGGCGGCAACGGCTCAGGGAGGTGGTCGGCGGAAGTCACCGTCTTTTCTCAATGGTTTGTGCACTGCAGCCTATGCATAACAACAAGTAAAGAATCAAAATAGTGATCACATTTATTTCATACACGTCTACTGCCTATGCACATGACAATTTTTGAATGAGTGAAGTGGATTTCCATCTTCCATAGAAGCTTTCTTTACTTCCTAGACTGAGCATGTCTGCGAGTTCCAAAATCATATACTATATTACTATACCAACTTTGAGTAGCGATGTTCCAGGAATAGAAGTAGCAGCCACGTACAGAAACTAGCTTCAGCTGGCTGGTGTAGTTAACCAATCGATTGAACTTGTTAGTACATATAAACAGAGTTAAACTACTGCCGACACAATACTTTTTGATTGACTGAAAGGGATTTCGATCTATTGCATACGTGCATGCTTAATTTAATGGCTACACAATCAACCGAACAAGAAAAAAAGAAATGATTTTTAGCAATAAAACTAGATGCGGGAGGGGAAAAGGTAGCTCACCCAGCAGTAGCTTGTTGGGATGACGCCGGCAGCGGCAGGTCAGAGCGGTGGTGATACGTCGCCGCCGGCAGTATCTCGGGGAGGTGGTCTGGGAAGTCGCCGGGAGGAGCTCCCAATGTACGCCGGGAGGAGCTCCCAATGAGCGCTAGCAGGCCCCGCTCCTACCGCCGGTCAGGTCGCGACGCTCGTTACCACCGCAGGTGGGGATGCGGAGGAGGGGAACCATGGCGGCGTCCCTCCCGGCTTGCGGGCGGGGAGGTCCGTTCTCCGGGGCGGCGGGGCTGCATTGGGAGTTGAGTAGGCAGAATTGAGTGCCTGAGCTAGGGTTCGTCGGGGAGGGTGCAGATCGAAGGTTTCACACCGTGTAGTCGGTGGAGAAGGAGGAGGGCCTCGCCGTAGCTGGCCGGAATCGAGCGGGCACGGTGGCGGCGTTAGGTGGCGTTGGAAGGGGCGAGGACGCGAGCGAGCTGGGAGATGGAGACGAATGGGCACTCAATTTTCAGGATCTAATTTGATGATGGAGACGAATGGGCATGTATTGGAAAATGGAAAGGAAATAAATGGTGAGTAATTATTATGGCGATTAATTTGGACCAGTGCATGACCGACTACTTTTTCGGTGAACATAGCGCGATTTTCCGCATTGGCTAATTTAATCGCCATAATGAGTGTGAGGAAATGAGATACGGAATTGTGTATACTAGTACTAGTTCACCGCCGCCACCTCGCATGATACCCGACGCCGCCCCTACCTCGCTAGCCCCGGCCTCTCTATTGCGTTGCGGGTGTGGCAACATCAGCACCGGTTAGAGAGGACCCACGAGGTGGCCGACGCAAAGGACATCGATGTGGTGGATGAGCCGGTCAGCGCGGAGTCCGTTGAGGCCGAGGTCGAGCCAATCATTGCGGAGTTGGACGAGGTCTGGGACGTGCGTTGTCGGCATACCAGCAACTAAGAGGTGTGAGCTCCTCGCCGACCTGCAGACAGGCGAGCTCCTCGATGCGCTCTATCGGTGACCGAGAAGGAAAGGAAGGAGAGGCGGCGACCGGCGATGGAGGACAGGCACGCCGGTCGGCTCTCGGAGGAGAAAGGGATAGAGGAGAGTCGGCGGCCATTATATGTTGGAAAGAGAAAGAACCGAGAGAGAGGAGAGATGACCCTTTTATTGGGTCGCTTATTCCTGGGCCAGTATGGACACCCAGCGGACATGGAAGGACATGCAAGGACACTAACACTATACACGCCTATCCGTGGAGACCCAATCTCGACCTACATTTCATCCGACTTTGGGTCACATACGGACAATGATCGAACAGTTTATTAGAAGGGGTGGTAGTGTTGGGACTAACTTTTATCCGCATAGACCCAAGCAGACTAATGGATGGAGTTTCCCTAACTTAACGAGTCTGATATAACTAACAAGGCTAAAAACTTGTCCTATTTTGGGTTTGTCATGTTTCTCTGATCTATTTTAACATGAACAGAGATTAAGGTCATGGAATCAATATTTTTGAACGAAAGCTAATAGGTAGTCATCATGGGCCCACAAAAGAGAGTTTCTCTTGAAATCGCATGAGAAGGGGTCGAAATCCTTACCCTCTTGCATGGTAACATAATATGGACACATGAGGTTTTTGTTTTCAGAGTGGTTATTGATTATCAAAGAGGTCTATCTTGTAGGAAGATATAGAACTTATAGTGCAAATCTCCTCCATTCGAGGCCACCGATCCAACTCTTATAAGTATTTGAAAACTTTTAGTTCGGTCATGTTCATATGACCTATTCTAACGTAAAAAGAGAGTAAAGTGACATGAAATAACCAATTTGAACGAAATGCTACACATTGACAGGCTCACTTGAAGTGCACGCATAACTTCGCGTGATAAGGGTCGGAAATCCTTGCATTGCACGTACGCAAAAAAATAAACTCCAAGCGACACTTTTCACAAAGAGGTCGATCTACCGCATAGGACGTTCCTATATTTATAGTGCAAATTTGGAAACTCTTGTAAGAATGTTGAAACTCTTTTGGTTTGATCATGTCCATATGATCTATTCTAACACAAAAATAGAGCAAAGTCACATGAGATCACCAATTTTAACAAAAATCTTGGGTATAATGTTATAGGGTTCGTCGGGTGGGGGCAGCACATGTTTAGGCGAGCGTCGGAAACCCTTGCACTTTTGGTCCATCGTCGCGGCCCTGTTCCGACGAACCGAGACACCTTGACTCAAACCCTTAGACGAACATGACAACCTCGACACCGAGATTTCCATTCATGCGATCAATCAGGTGAGTCATCAATTCACAACTCCGTGATATGTGCATCTAGTGAAGCTCGATTAGAAAAGTTCACCGCGCTTGTTGAGAATTGATGAGTTCGATTCTCGTAACCTAGCTCCTACTCTATATCTCAGTTTGATTGCGAATACAAGAGAGATAGATTCTTTTTGATCGAAGAGAGACATGTACGCATACGTGACATCTGTATTAATATTTTTTAATTAATCAAGCAACTCGTCGGCAGATTGTTTGTGTGCGCCAGCAAAGCAAGAAGTTCCCGGGCAGGATTTTGGCTCATGCGCCAAACGAATTTAGTCTTGGACCGAAAGCGGGGAGAGACCAGAATTTGAGCCCATCATCCGGGAGACGAAATGTGGAGCTTCCCCCAGCGCCGCCTCCCTCCTCTCCTCTCGATCGCCGCCAGCCACTCAGACTCAACCTGTCCGCCGACCCAGCCTTGAGCCTTGCCTCCCAACTCCGGCCAACACCTCAGCCAGCCAGCCCCTCTCTCCCTCGCCCGCTGCGCACGACCCGATCCAGATCGAGCCGGAGCTCCGGGGCCCTCCTCGCCAGCGGCCAGGCTTCCACTGTCGCCCGGGCCGCGGCCTGGTGCCCATCCTTCCTCTTCGCCGCCGGCCTCTTCCACACCAGCCCCTCTGCCGCTCCTCCCCGACGAAGCAGCCTCGATGGGCGGCAGTGCCGCGGTGGAGCTCGCCGGCGCCTAGGTCTGCAGCCCCTACCTACACGAGATGCTGCTCGTAGCTGCTACCGGCGACCACGTTCTCGAGCTCCTGCTGCCGGCCACAACTCCGTGCTGCTGATGCCAACCATCTCCAGCTCAAGCTGCTGCTGGTGAGGCCCCTCTCCTCCTCCCTGTGTATTCTTGCAAAAGATCTGATTTTTTTATATCATGTCAAATATGCTAGCATTTGAGAAACCATGCATTCATTGTTGTGTGCCATGCTTCTCTTGCCGTGGTGATTAGGATTGGTTAAGACTTCGTGTTTGGCAATTTTTTGGTATCCAAACTGTTACCAGTACAGAAAAGCAATGACCACCTTTTAATCCCAAGTTGTGGATATCGAGTTGCTATGGTGTTATGTGAGTGTATTAATCATGCAATCTTTGGTGTTAGAGAGCTGTACTTGTCTGCACCCAATTACTTGACTGAAGTCGCTGATCTGAAATGTTCAATACTGTTGTAGTTTCTTGCTCAAACCTTAGATATGTGAAAAATGATTAAAATTTTGTTTTAGATAGGATAGGAGGATATCGGCCATTAGTGTTCTAGCTTTCGCATGGCAGGAGCTAGCTTTAGTTGCTAGTTAAATTTAGTATGTTTCAGAAAATTTAGAGTTCACTTATTCCATTTGCTATTGATTCTTTCTTGAGCAGCCGGAGAAGTGGATGGTTCGGACAGTTTGGTGGGAAACTTCTCAAGCGCCGGTCCAGGAGCACCTTCTTCTGTTCTGTGAACCGACTTCATCGTAAGGTCATGTTCCTGTTCTGATGCCCTTTTTGTGCACCTAGGATTCTGGTCTCGTGTACATTTGTAGCTGCATCTTTTATTAGGTACAAGAAGTCAATTTGATCTCATTTTATGTGGCAGGGCAGATGGTCTCGGAAATGGCTGCGGCTGAGCATGTGAAGTTGGAGCCAAGGAGATTGTAGGCGTAGCTGTAAGTTGTTGATATGCTGCTGCTGCTGTCGGCGTCCAGCACGCCCTGCTGCCCCTGCCTTCTTCGATTGGGATGTCTCCTACAGTACTGGGTCACCCTGAAGGTCTCGCTCTCTCTCTCTCTCTTCCTTGGACTGCACTGTGTATGTGTGCGGCTATTGATTCTCCAAGATTTTATTTTGTTTACTACCTTGTTGTGCTGTAAAGGTGTTGGGCATCATTGATTATTTGTTATGCTTGATTTCGTATGCTGAAACCGATTGAAACATATGCCGTAGAATTGGTGTCTTGTGTTGGCCATCTATCTATCCTATAACTTGGTTGATCCCATGGCACTACACACACATAATTTGGTAGCAGATTAACTTGCTTAGAAATTCTGGCGTTTATGTGTATTGGTCTCCTTTTAAGTGTTGATGGGAACCAGTGTTGATTTCCGTGATCTGACGCTGTACTAGAATATCCCATTCTGTAATGTGTTGTGGTGTCGAATTGAAAAGAGATGGGTTTGTAGAGTTTTCCATTTGCATGCATGTGACCGGTGATGTTTATCTCGGAAGATGGATCTGTAGCTGACATGCGGTTCCTTTGCCATCTGTTTCATGTTGAATATAGCATTGGTTATCAGCGTTTGCTTTGTTCTTGTTCGATTGCAACGAGGAAGGATGAAGTCGATCTGTGGTGCTCTTGCGCTGGTGCTAGTCTTTGTTGATGACTTGCGTTATTTTGTTTCACGAATGAATGCGTTTGTTCTTCTGCAGTGGAGTGTGCCGCCTGGATGCACTGGGAGGGGCAGATCTGCAGCCTATATATGCCTGGGTTTCTTGCAACGTCCAGTTGTAGTCTTCTGGCATGATTCTTGTATCCAAAGTAGGAAAAGGCTTTAAAAGTTGCTCAATTTGCTGCTGTAATATACCGGTTTACAGGGCAATTACGCATTTCAAGAAAGAAGTTTGACTACAAATTTGATCAACAAGATATAACATATATATAACCAAAACTATACCATTGGTTTCATATTCAAAAGAAGTTTCCAATAGTAATAATTTTGTGAGACATGTCTTAAATTTTGTTGACCAAATTAGTAGTCAATGTTTTTCTGCTGGTACAATAATTTTTGTGAGATTGGGTTGTCGATGGGTATCAGAGATCAAGATGAGAATGGTGGTTGAGAGAAACGAAACGTGCGTGAAGCGATTTTACTACTGCTAGTTCCCGTGCAATCAAATTAACTGGGGCGTGATGAATGAATTGGCTGCGCGGGTGGGCGTTTGGTTTGTCGAGAGAAATGAGTAGCCGTGGTGGAGAGCATATATGATTACTGTTTATATCCATCCATGACGGCGAGACAAATGAGTAAGTGCGATCGAAGTTGAAAAGCAACGTGACTACTTTTGGTGCTTGAAATCTCGTGATGAAACTCAAAAGAAAAGCAAGGAAGGAATGAAGGCGTTTGGTTTGTCGAGACAAACATAGGCGCCTCGATCGTGTTCCTTTCTTGTTCCATTGCAAAAAGAAACAGCTGTCAGACGTATAGCTAGGTACCGAATGATCGTTCCAAATTAACCGATCGATCGATCGATCGATTTAACGGAGAAGGCAAGGAACCGGGTTGATGCGCGATGAGTGTGTCGTGTTGGTGCTCTACTCTGCGCGTGCGTGTGCAGTGCTGAGAGTCCGGTCAACCTGACGGCAGCAGCAGCCGGGCTACGACAGATGAAGATGTACGGGGAGAGGAAAAAACTCAGCCAAGCACCAGGGCTCGTCGAGGGCAAGCCTATATCTGCTTGCCGGTCGACGGCCTCCCCAGATTTGTGCTTGTCGTCGGCAGCCTGGGCGAAGCTAGCCTTGTCGCGCCTCCTGGTGGTCGGCGGTCAGTCGGATTCCTCCCCGCACTCGACTGTACCGGCCAGACGTACGTAGCCCCCGCTGCGACCCACTTATCCTCGCTGGGAGTCAACCGTGCACCGCACCTCCTCCCGTGGGACCACGTGTGCGACGCGGAAAACTCTCGCGCGCGGGCATGCGTCTGAGTTCTCCGCTCTACCTCACGTAACTTGCTAGCTCGTGGCCTTGTTTTTTTGTTTTTGTTTTGATGAATATCACGGGCTTGGTGTTCTGAGTTTGATCGATCATGGGCTGGGCTGGGCTGCGTGACGCTTATAGACGGCTGAGTCACTGCTGGGTTTTTTTCCTAGCCGAAGTTGCAGCGCCTCACGTCTGCCATCGATGGAGATGCGATCGGGGCGTCGCCTCAGGCGCTCGTCGCCGCCGCCGCCGCATGGAACTCGCTCCCGGCGCATGGACCGCATCAGCGCTCTTCCCGACGAGATGCTCCTCCTGGTTCTCGCACGCCTGCGCTGCATCCGCACCGCCGCGCAGACCAGCATCCTCTCGCGTCGCTGGCGCGGTCTATGGATCGGCCTCTGGACCAGCCCTACCGATCTGACCTTCCGCGGACTCGCGCCCGAAACGATCGAAACATTGTTCGGCCGCTTTGCTGCTTCACCACAGGTTTCCACTCTTGACATCAGCCTTCCGCAAGGCCGCCATGCCAACTCGTTGCTGCGCGCCACCGTGCGGCTCTCGCCGGAGCACCTGATCTTCACCTTCCAGGAGCCTTACTGGGAATACGTGGGCAACATCGAGCTACCTTGCTTTCAGCGCACCACCTCAATCAACATAAAAGGGCATCACATCCGGCTTCAGCAGCCGCTGCCGGCCGGCAAGTTCACGGCGCTCGAGAGTTTGTCTGTCACCGGGCAAATCAACGATCTTGGACCGCTGCTCATTCGTTGCCCGCGCCTGCGCGAGCTCAGCCTCACCTACCCAGACAAGCATGCCCTCCTCATACCCGACGAGCACGGCGAGTTTCCGGCGCTCGAGAAGTTGTCCCTCTCCGGCAAGATGGTCAATCCTGGCTCATTGCTCAACAGGTGCCAACGCCTGCGTGAGCTCAGCGTCACGCACCTAGACACGTGTCCCCTTTGCATCATGCTGCCACCGTCCGGGGAGTTCCCCATGCTCGAGAAGCTGACCCTCTCTGGCAACATCGCCGACCTTGGCATATTGCTCAACGGATGCCCGCGCCTGCACGTGCTCAGTGTCACCCTCCGTGGGATGAGGATCCACTCACTCAAAGCGGCGCTCGCCACACTCCAAAAGGCGGTATCGCTCGGCCTCGTGTTGTCCACCCTCGGCGTCGAAATTCCATGGAGAGACGACATCAGCGCGGCTCGCTTCGCCTCTCTTCTCCGTACCATGGAGAGGCTCTCCCCGCAGGAGCTTGTGGTCACTGCCAACTTCGAGGGATGCGATACCAGTGAGCACTTCACAGAAATTAAAGCCAACCTGCCCTGCTTGGCCCACGCCACGTCGATCGAGATGAGCCTGCGGCAAAACATATGCTTCAAATCACTGAAGCCCGGTGATTTCTCGATGCTCGAGAGGCTATCCATATCAAGGTTGTGCAGCAGCGTCGACATTGGCACATTGGTTACCCGCTGCCCGCACCTACGTGTGCTAAAGGTGACCGTATCTACAGAGAAAGTGATGATCCACTCAGCCTCGCTGCAGAAACTTGATGTGGAATGGAAATCCGGTATGAAATGCCACTACATTGATATTGTAACTCATGCGCTTAAACAACTTCATGTCGAGGTCCATGCTGAATGGGACATTGGTGTGTCAATCTCGGCGCCAATGGTGGACAATGTCTCGTGGCAGTGTTCGTATGCAGGGTCGGCTCTTCTGTTTTGTTCTTGGTACCTACATAGCTTCAGCGTACAGACCATGAAGAATGTCATGTGCTTGCACGTGAATGCCAATGTATGTATATACATGTCCCTGCTCAATCTACCATTTGATTTGCAGACTAAATTTTACGACGTTCGATGCATGATATCATGTTTAAACGTATTGCAGAGTCAACTGGATGCAAAGCTAAACTTTGCACATGAGTTGGAGAAACTTCCGGTCACCAACTTCTCTACGTTGGAGATAAATTTTGATGCCGCTTGGCATGTTTACGGAGCACTTGTGTTGCAACTCCTTCGAATGCGTCAAATTCATGTCGCTGCAAAAAAACTTAAGGTCGAGCTGCCATGGTGGCCTAAGGTAATTATTCACCATGCTTATAGATCTTATATAAATACACATTACATGTCCAATACAACATATTTACGTTGTTTTGATATATAAGGTCTCAACCAAGAAATATAAATAATGCATTGTCATGCTCATCATTTGGTTTAGGCGAAACAAGCTTGCCCACGGAATTGTCATTGCGATGAGCCCAAAAATTGGAGAAGGCAAAGTATCTTTTGTACAAGTCTTGAAGAAGTGGAAATCCGAGGCTTCAATGGTGAGGATCATGAGCATGACTTCTTAAGACTAATATTAAAATGTTCGCCAATGCTTAAAAGGGTAATGGTGCAAACATCACAACTGTTTAAAGGTAGTGCCACGGAATTGTCCAACATATACGTGGCACATCCTTTTGTGAAATTCCATAAATAAACTGCTTCGGCGCGCATCTACTTAGCATTCTCCTCCTTGATGCAACAAATTATTCTGTATGCAACTATATATATATTTTTATACTTACTGATATTGCAACTATGTTTAGCTGGTTCCACTTGCATCTGGTTTGTATGTTCCTTGATGCATGAAAATTGTTTTGTGCGAGGGTGGTGTAACTACATATATCCTTACCCGGTTTCCTTTTTGTGGGGGAGATGCAACAAAAAGAACTGTTATCCTTAGCTGGTAATGTCAAAACCTAAACTAGTGCAAACATTAGAACGTGGTAGCGATGAATATTATGCAGGGACTTATATAGTCTCTCACAGTCTGCAAACATTAAATTTTAGATGGTCGGTATTAAAGCACAAAACACTTCCTGCTGTCAAGATATGGTAAGCATACTAGTGCATGGACTGCATAGTAGTACTGATTAGCAAAAGATCTGTTGCTATGCAAGACACTATAATATCTGGAGAAATATATCCCAAAGTATCCCGTCACAGATTTTGTTAAGGTTACCTTATTTGCATTTTCTGTACATGCAGCCACTCGTCATTCACTGTAGCATGTTAAGGTAGTGTACCTATCACTGAATCAGGTAGTGTAAAGCCTACAGCCTGCACGTTCCACTCCAGTAAAGCCTACAGCCTGTAACATATTGCACACAGAAGAAGAAAAAAAAACCTGAACAGCAACACTTTGGAATCACTGAGGAAAAAAGCATGATCAGGTAGTTGAACCTCGTGCAGCTCCAGCATGCAAAGGAGTCTGTTTGGACGAGAAAAAACTAAATTTGAGAATTGCTTGGCTCGAAAATTTGATTGGCATGAACACCTCACAATTCTCACGAAATTGTTTCGCAATATTTGTAGCACCATGTCATGCCGAAAAGTGGCTTTGGCAGCCGAGCTCCATGAACCCTTTAAAAGAAAAAAAATAAAATAAAAACACCTGGATGTACCTCAAAAAAATCATTGACTACATTATTGTATTTGTTCAAGAAAAAAATGAAGCTTTGGATTTGAATATTTCTAAGTTTTCAAAAAGCGAACTCCATGGAGCCTTGGAGCTCGGGTGCCAAATTGATGCACTCCATGTCATGCCGACAATTTTCATCACCCAGCCATTTAGCCAAGTTAGCCTATCGTGCGAAATTCACAATTTACTCGAAAACATGCATTTGCATTTACGATAACAAAGTGCCAACAGTTTACAAGGTTAACCAACATGCTCTGGACTCAGCAAAATTAAATGTTAAAATACTAGCCACAACATCTCCACTATTCGTCCAAGGGTTCAGTCAAACCCTGCCACTTCCCCTGGCATCGGAGCAAGCTCATTCCGCCCGAACCTCTCCTCGTCGAAGAAGGTCGCATGCACGACCCGCCCGCCAAAGAAGCGCTTGTCCAGGTCAACCAGCGCCTTGGTCGACTCCTCCGTCCGCTCAAACAGCACGAAGATCCGCACCGCCTCGTCCGCTGGGAAGTTGGCCTGGGTGATCTCAAATATCAGCACACGCAGAACGATCCCATACTTGGAGCACTCCGAGGCCACCTCGTCTTCCAGCTCGTCGTCCACCTCGCTCGGACCAATCTGCGCATGTTTCATGGTAATGGTTAGGTTAAGAACATCCTGCACTCGACCAAAACACTCGCCTTGCTAGAAATAAACCATATACTTGAATTATCCAGCAAAGAATGTATGGTAGTATCCCCCTATTTCAGCATTACAAGGCCCCGGCTTAAGCAGTGCTAGGCATTGCAAGCATCCAACAGTTAAAATAGACGCACAGTTCAATAGCACGGAAGGTTTGTTAGAGCAATCCCCAATTCCAGAGGATAACTCTTCATCATGTACCTTCGGCCAACACCAGGTCAAAACACAAAACAGGGTACAACTGTTGTAGTAGCACCTTCAACCATGTTAATGACGTTTTACGCACATCATGTACTATTCAAATTTACTAACCACTTTATAAAAATATGTATTTCAAACTAACATACGATTCAAGTTTACTTATCATGTTGCCAAACTCGTATATAAGCTCTTTTAAAATAAGCTCTTTTAAAAATGAAACCATTAAGTTGTTGGTTTGATGCTGCTGATGGAAGAGATTTTGATCGAGTTAATGAGGCGTATATCATGCTGTAGCCAAAAAAGGAGGATGCTCTTGATGTGGGGGATTTCAGACCCATTATTTTGATACGTACATAGCTTTGCAAAATTTATATCCAAAGCAATGGCAGCAAGACTTGCAAAACCTCTCCTGAGTTTAGTAGATATAAATCAAAGTGCTTTTGTCAAGGGACGGTCAATCAAAGATAATTTTTTATGTTCTTTTACGATCAAGACAAAAAAAATGGTTAAGCCATTGGTTCAGAACCTGCACAAACGGCGCACGCCAACCCTTATGTTGAAATTTGATACCGTGAAGGCCTTTGATACACAGAGGTTTTGTCCCAGATGGTTAGCACGTGTGGCGTTAATTCATTCTAGCTCATCCACGAGTGTTTTGGTGAACGGGATGCCAGGTGGTCAGTTCTGTTCGAGAGGACGAGACAGGGAGATTCTTGTTCTCCAATGCTCTTCATTTTGGTGTTTGATGTCCTGAACGTTGTGTTCAAACTGGCTGAAGAGGTGGGCATCTTTACCTCATTTGAAAGCTGTGGAATCCGCCATCCCTTATCTCTCTTAGCGGATGGTGTCGTGCTCATGATGAGGCCAACAGCAGTGGCAGTGCCAGGAGTTTAATTCCGTGTTGTCATTTTAAATCTGCAATGCCGAATACGACTAATTTTACAGTATTGTTTCATAATTTATACCTATATACAAAGGATTTTTGAAAATCCTGTGTGGTCAATTGACCACACTGGCCATCAGTGGAGGAAGCAACCGCTGTTGTGGAGCTGTTGGGGATTTTTGGCAGGCTTCCGGTCTGCATTGCAACATGGAAAAGATTTCTTTATCATCGATAAGATGCCAAGAGCCCAAGACGTAACTAACGACCTTCCTGTATAATATACCTACATTATAGTAGTACCAAATTGCAAAGCAAGAGTAAGTAGCTAGGTTCCAGAACCATTTCATCAAACTTCACAAATTCCAGTTATGTTTCACAAGCTAACTTGCACTGCATCAGAGAAGAAGTATATCAGCTCTGCGGCCTCTGCCCGGCTTCCTAGCAGGAGCGTGCTTTCCGTTCCTTTTTTTTTGCGGTAATTGGAGATCTTTATTCAAACATAAGCGCTTGCTGGACAGTCTGCCAGAAGACAGCTGAACAAAAAGCTAGGAGTCTCGTCCATCCAACTCTCGGTCACATTCAAAGTGCTCGCACGCTTTGCACAAAGATTCGCCGGGTAGTTGGATGTCCTTAATACATGCTGAATAAGAAAATAACTAAACGAAGAAGCTAACTCTCCAATCTCAACTAACAGAGGAGCCACAATCGAACGAGAACTGTGGCGAGTATTCCAGAGGTTGACCACCTCTAAGCAGTCCATCTCCATAACCACGTGTGTGAGGCCCCGAATCTTGGCGAAGATAACTCCATCACGCACCGCCATGCACTCAGCAATGAGAGGGTTCATGATACCAAGAAGAGGTTTACTCCACGCACCAATAAGATGATCAGGGGAGCGTGCAACACCTCCAGCACCTCCATTGGCACCAGCAAATTTGATGGCGCCATCGGTATTGATTTTGACGAAACCCGACTCAGGCGGCCGCCACCCATGTCCAGACAGCACAGTAAGCTGCTTAGGAATGTCCAAGAGGGTTAGAGCCTCCCTCGTTGCCTTCACCGCATGCACCAGGTCAGAAAGTTCCTTGTCATGCTTCGACCGGTTGCGAGAGTGCCATATCGACCACATCACCGTAATAATTTTGGTTCGGTCTTGGTCAGTAAACCTTTGGTCACAAAGGATATCATTTGCCCATGTGATAGGATGTAACCTTGGCAGATCGACATCAAGCCATCTCCGAGCTTCGTCCCAGAACGTTCTGGCATGAGAACATGTGATCATAGCATGCATCAAGTCTTCATCTCCTGCTAGACAAATGTTGCACCTACTGATCTCTGCAATATGCCTCCGCTTAAGCGTGCATTCATCGGGCAGAATACCACGTAGCACCCGCCACCAGAAGACCCTCACTTTCGGCACCACTTTGAGCTTCCATAAGGCAGTCCACATATCTTTTTCTGTCGTTGAGGATTCAGTAGCTGTCCCTTCCTCTAGAGCTAGACGCTCTTTCTGAGTCACGAGAGCACGGTACGCAAATTTGACAGTGTAAACACCCGAGGATTCAAAGTTCCAAGCATAGTAATCTTCGCCACCACCTGATCTGAGAGGGATATTTAGAATAGCCTCAGCATCTGGCAATGCAAACACAGCACGGACTAGTTCCCTCCGCCAAGTCCAGTTTTCAGTATCAATCAAGTCACTTACATTCACTAGCTCACTCGGCTTCACCAAGTCTGTATCATCAGGTTTAAACAGTGGCTTCATAGAATGTGAATCAGGAATCCATCTATCATCCCATATGGATATAGAAACTCCACTTCCAACTCGCTTGATCAAGCCTGCCTGCAGAGCCTCCCGTCCCACAACAATTGCTCGCCACGTCGCCGAAGCCGATCGAGGTACAGTAGCATGCATGAAATCACAGTCGGGGAAGTATCGACCTTTCAAAACCCTTGCACATAGAGAACTTGCATCTGTCATGAACCGCCATCCACGCTTTCCCAAAAGTGCTAGGTTGAAGAGATGAAGGTCGCGGAATCCCATTCCGCCCTTTACCTTAGGAGTAGCAAGATTTTTCCAAGAAATCCAGTGCATCGATCTCCTATCCAGAGAGCTGCTCCACCAATATTTAGCCATTGCCGAAGTTAGACTTTTACACACTTTCTTGGTTAGCAGAAAAACCATCATACAGAAGGTTGGAATTGACTGGATCACTGATTTTAGAAGCACCTCCCTTGCAGCACACGCAAGATATTTTTCAGACCAACCCTGCATTTTGCCTCTCGACCTTTCACCAATGTGGTAAAAAGTGCCACTTGTGATCCTCCCTACAGCTGTCGGGAGACCCAGGTATCGTTCACTGAACGCCTCGACATTAATACCGAGCATTTGCTTTAAACTATGCCTCAAAGCAGCTGGTGTATTTGGAGTAAAATAAATGGAACTCTTATTCCGGTTTACCCGCTGCCCCGAGCAAGAATCATAAATCTCAAGAATTTCATTGAGTCTAACCGCACTTTAATCACTTGCCTTAATGAAAATCAGACTGTCGTCAGCAAACAAGAGGTGGTTAACCCATGGTGCCTTGTAACTTACTCTGATGCCTCTATCCACATAATTGCCCCCATAAAACTTCAGAACGTTCCTGAAAGCATCAAGGAGTGTGGGGGATTGCATGTCAGTCGTACTAGTATACTCCAACTACTATGGCGAGGGAGGGGGCAGCTGCCCCCCACCGCCTGTTAACTTTGTGCCTATGAACCCTTGAAGGTTATCCATTTTCCTATTAAGTATGTTTTCAACTGCAAAAATCCACGGCCCCTTGAGAGCGGACCCATGGTGTGTGCCTTCACCAATGAGAAAACATGGCCTTGTTGACCACAAAGTATCTAGAACTAAAGACAAAAAAACTTATGATCGTCCATCTCACTTGGCAAGCAGAGAAACAGGGTGAGCCCGCGAATCAGGACGCTGGATGATGGCGTTGCCGTCCCCTGCCCCATTGAGCATTGCAGCCTGGGCGTGGAAGGTGAAATGAGGGTTTCGCTTATGCACATGATCTCAAATCTCTACAAAGGGGTATACACACGGTTTCTTTTTTTTAAGTCATGGATAGACATATTTTGCATGGTTTGAAGACTTTTATTTGGACCGATCTTAGTTCGTCGATCCTAGAACAAAAAGCGCCGACGGAGATGTTTAGCTATAGTTGTTTGGTTATCCTCTTCAGACCAATTTTAGTTGTCGTCACTCTAAGCACATCGATATCGAAAAATTAGGGTGATAGAAGCCGGCTTAACATATTCAAATGAACTTGGATTAGCCATTTCTCGTTTCTTTTCCAAGTCACAAATATAGTGCATAGACTCGTAGGTGTAAATAAAAAACCAAGTCAGATAGTATCGCCGTACTACCTTCCTGGACCGACAACAAATATGCTTAGGGTGTGCGCAGAGTTGGTGCTAGAAAAAATTCACTGGACCCGATTACAGATTTACAGTAGTGATTCTAGTTTCGGCTCAACCCTACGCAGGCATACGCACCCATTGCAGGTTTCATTTTGGGGTATCCCTTGTCGAAACGCTGGTAGAGAGACTGAGAGAGTACAACTATTACAGTTGGAGCCATCCCTCCGGCAACCTGAAAAAGAGAAGGAATCTTTGCATGTTAAATCTCAGGAAAAACAGCATTTCCTCATGCCAATTTGTTTGTTGTTCATCATCACCTTGGTTAGTTGTCTAGCTAGACATGACCCATGACCATCCAAAGAGTCTGCTAATTTTCAAGGTCCATGACAAAGACATGCATGAACAAAATATATTTGGTTGCAAAGATTCAGTTAACTACTCCCTCCGTTCTCTTTTAATTGACTCAGATTTAGTACAACTTTGTACTAAATTTGAGTCAATTAAAAAAGAACGGAGGGAGTATTTATGTTAGATGCAAGTGAACTATGTATTTTGTACTAAAAATTTACACATGGATAGAACAAATCCTTCGACTACCTCAAAAGAAATCATTGACTACATTCTAGTATTTTTTCTAAGAAAAAGTGAAGCTTTGGATTTGAATATCTCCAAGTTTTCAAAAACGTGCTCCATTGGACTATGAGTAAGGCATTTAGCCAATTTAGTCTATGGTGCAAAATTCAAAATTTTCAAGCACAATTTACTCCAAAACACGCATTAGCATTTACGGTAAAAAAGTACAGTTTCCAAGGTTAACCAACAAGCTCTGGATCCAGCAAAATTTAAAAATAGAACACTAGACACAACATCTCCACTGTTCGTACAAGGGTTCAATCAAACCCTGCCACTTCCCCTGGCATCGGAGCAAGCTCATTCCGCCCGAACCTCTCCTCGTCGAAGAAGGTCGCATGCACCACCCGCCCGCCGAAGAAGCGCTTGTCCAGGTCAACCAGCGCCTTGGTCGACTCCTCCGTCCGCTCGAACAGCACGAAGATCCGCACTGCCTCGTCCACTGGGAAGTTGGCCTGGGTGATCTCAAATATCAGCACACGCAGAACGGTCCCATATTTGGAGCACTCCGAGGCCACCTCATCTTCCAGCTCGTCGTCCACCTCGCCCGGACCAATCTGCACATGTTTCATTATAATGGTTAGGTTAAGAACAATCCTGCACTCAACCAAAACACCCGCCTTGCTAGAAATAAATCATATACTCCCTCCGATTCATATTAATTGACTTCAATTTGAATGTATCTAGAACTAAAATGTGTCTAGATACATCCATATTAGAGTCAATTAATATGAACCGGAGGGAGTACTTGAATTATCCAGCAAAGAATGTATGGTAGTATCCCCCTATTTCAGCATTACAAGGCCCCGGCTTAAGCAGTGCTAGGCATTGCAAGCATCCAACAGTTAAAATAGACGCACAGTTCAACAGCACGGAAGGTTTGTTAGAGCAATCCCTGATTCCAGAGGATAACTCTTCATCATGTACCTTCGGCCAACACTAGGTCAAAACAAAAAACAGGGTACAACTGTTGTAGTAGCACCTTCAACCATGATAATCACGTTTTACGCACATCATGTACTACTGTATTCAAATTTACTGATAAAAAATACTGCAGAACCACTTTCTAAAAATACGTATTTCAAACTAATGTACGATTCAAGTTTACTTATCATGTTGCCAAGCTCGTATATAAACCAATCTCTCTAATTCAGCATAACATGGCCCCTGCTTAGGCATTCAACAAGATAGTAGGTTAGTGAGAGTGACCTCTCATCCAACAGAACACAGCTCTTCACCATGTACGATCAAAATACCCATTAGTTCGATCAATTTTGTTTATCACTGACTTGGGCCACGCCATTGTTCTACCAACTTCAACAATGTTAATCAGGTCCTACACAGCACATCGAGTACTTTTCAAGTTCACTGATAAATACCACAGAGCTGTTTCCCAAAAACTCGCCTTCCACACTAACATGCTATTCATGTTTCCTGATACAATAACAGACCTGTTTTCCAAGAAATACTCCTTCCAAAATAACATACTATTCAAATTTAATGGTATACTACGACAGAGCCGTTTTAAAAAAACTCGCCTTCCACAATACATACTATTCAAGTTGACAAATTACATTGCACAGGTAATATGAAACATTACACCTCCTCCATTGATACAGAAACAAGCATATGCTGAACCGTCTTCACATAGACTTGAACCTTATTTTCTGCTTGTTTACATGTAAGAAATAGATTGACCTAAGAAGCAAAGGGCTTATATATTGAACTGAATAATCCAACAGAAGCCCATAAAAATACGGAAATTCAGCATTTTAACCTTTCAAGCTGTTTATTTAACCAATGTATAACCTGTGTATGCTATGCGTGGTCGAATCTGGGCTCTGGGAGTTAATGAACTCAGCAAACTACTTAACTAGATAGTTGGTATTTTGCACTACCTTGTTCACCCCGAGTTGGCGAGTTCTCAAGTAGGAAAAACAACCAACAATAAAGAAATACAGTATCATACATAGCTTATCAATTTGTATACATTGCTATTCACCCTTGCAGATTCAAGACTTAGGCAATAGCATGCCATATCCTCTGAAAACAGATCAAAGAATAGGGCGTGCACTTCAACCAGAGCAGAAACGGAATTATCCCAAATTCAGTATGCCACATACTACCTCTATGTGAACATCCAACTTTAAATTAGTACGTATCACATATCAGTCAGCACCCACAAGCCAATCATGTCTCTAGGTAACTATATTTTGCCTAGCATTTGGTATCAGCACCGTCAATTACTCTTGTGTATGTACAAGAAACCAATAAAGAACAAGTCAACAGCAGCAGCGGACGTATAGTTTGCTAAGGTGATACCTAAATTACCCAGTGAACTAAATAAATTAAGAAATCTCTAGGTTATAATGTTGCCTAGCAGTTGGTATCAGCACCGTCAATTACTCTTGTGTATGTACAAGAAACCAATAAAGAACAAGTCAACAGCAGCAGCGGACGTATAGTTTGCTAAGGTGATACCTAAATTACTCAATGAACTAAATAAATTAAGAAATCTCTAGGTTATAATAATGTTGCCTAGCATTTGGTATCAGCACCATCAATTACTCTTGAGACAACATTATAAACTATACCTAAATTACCCAATGAACTAAATAAGTAAAGAAATCTGCACTCAGTCCCTAAGCCAATCCTTGTAAAGGCATGCATAATAACCACCAAGTTCTTTCATGGAGGAAAACTGAAAACATTGGCGGAACGCGGTACTCTTGTAACAGAGAAGCGGTGGAGAAACATTTACCATGTTACGCAGCAGCACTACTCTGGTGGGCGGGCCTTCAATGTTGACAGATTTGGGCTTCTTTTCTTGCCTGGAGCTGCTCTCATCGACAATAACCCCAGCCCTGCGGTCGGTCTTCCTGGCGACGAGAGGCGCGGTGATGCCCTGCTCCTGCTTGCCGAGCCCCTGGCCCTCCTTCCACCCCATCTTGGCCATCATCCTCTGGGCAGCGGTCAGCTGGCCGCCGGCGCCCAGGCCGAGGCCAGTGGTAGAGGAGCCGGGGATGTTGAATCCGCCGCTGCCGCCATCGGCCTGCGGCGGCGGAGACGAGGCCCTCTGCGCGGAAGCGCCGCCGCTCATGGCGGCCCTCCTCATCCAGGCCTCCTCGCCCGATATGTTGAGGGCGGCGGCGGATGCCCTGGCCTGGTCGGCGGCGGAGGCCCGGCGGGCCTCGGCCTCCCTCTGCTCGCGCTCCTCGTCCTCGCGGCGCCGCCGGTCGAGCTCCTTCCGGACCTCGGCGTCCTTGGCGCGGCGCAGCCTGTCCTTGCGGTAGTCCTCGTAGTCGTTGGGCCTCGCGGGGTCGTACTCCTCGAGCACGGTGGACTGGACGGAGACGAGGGCAGCCGGGTGGAAGGTGGTGGTGGTGGTGGGTGGAGGCTGCTGCGGCTGGACGGTGGTGGTGGTGGTCTTGGGACGAGAGTTCCTGAGGAGGGAGGTGGGCGGGGCGAAGGTGGCGGAGGGCTTGCGGAGGGTGGGCGGCGCCATCTTGGTGGCGCTTGACCAGACGGAGGCGGCCGCCGGCTTGTCGTCGTCGCCGGGGGCCGAGGTCGGCGGCGGCAGGTCGCCGTACAGGCCGCCCAGCATCTTCGCCAGCAGCAGTAGGATCAACTAAATTCTATTGATTGACTGACTGTGTTGACCAGAACCAGATGCAGTAATTCACCTCGATATCTGAGGAGCAAACCCTAACCCTAACCCTAACCGAGTCCTGCCTCGGGGGATCTTGGTCGGAGGAGGAAGAAGAATCTATCTCGACTGGAACCGCGGCCGGCCAGGCCTCCTCTCGTATGGGCCGCCAGCGTTCGACTAGGACACAAAACCCACGATCTAATCGGCCTTTCCTCAGCTCTTTTTTTTCTCACTGAAGATATCTGGCCATGGGCAGCCCGGCCCGAAATTCACGGGCCGGGCCAGGTCCAGCCTAGCCACCGGGTCAGGCCTGGGCCTAGAAATTCAGACTGAATAGCATCTTGGGCTGGGCTTGGGCTTCAGTTTTGGCCCAAATTTGGCCCGACCCAGCCCGGCCTTCTCCGTCTCAACTTCTTACATCCCTTCTCATATTTAGCCCAACAAAGGTCCAGCGCAGGCGGAAAGGTGGTGCCCTAATCCTCTAGGCCCCATGCCCCAACCCGCAAAACCCCACCCTTCTCTCCCTCCCTACTTCCCCCAGTCCCTAGGCGGCGCGCCCAACCCTTCCCTCCCTTGGCGGGGCGCTCGACCTCTCCCCGTCCTTCTCTTCCACCGATCATCGCCTCACCGCCAGCCTTCCCCAACAACAGCTTCCCCGATCGCCGCACCTCCATCCTCGCCCGTCGGCGTTGCACTCCGACCTCGCCCAGCGCTACTGCATCAACCGGGCCTCCACCGAACTAGGTCTCTTATTCCTTTCTGTTGGAGTTACATCTAGATATAAACTAGGTCTCTTGTTCATTTCTCAATCTAACTTGTATGGTAGATGGACATTAGATCTAATATTTTCTAACCTTTTTGGTAGACGGAAAACGCGAACGTAAATCAACAACTGCATAGAATCTCCCTAGTTTGGCAGCACTACACCTGAGTGGAGATCACTACAACAATAGATAGCATTATTGTGGTACTACCCTGGGCATGATGCAATTTGTGCAGCTATACATGCACATACCATCCATAGAATTGAACATGGATGCTATATCGACATCTGAAGCAGAAGCAAAATGTTTGAAATTGTAGGTTGTACCATAGTTTTGATGTTGTTTGATGTGAAAACAATGTAATTTTGATGTTCTTTGCTATCAAATATGTTGTAACACTAGTAGAAAACAAGTCTTTCGTTCAAAGTCCCTGGGAGCTTTAGTTCCGGTTTAAGAAGAAATCGGGACTAATGGTCCGCATTAGTCCCGGTTCGAACGGGCGAGGGAACCCTTTAGTCTTGGTTCGTTTGGAGCCTTTAGTCCCGATTGGTATCACCAACCGATACTAAAGGGCCATCTCTATGTATACCCTGACATGCCCAAACTTGTGAGCGACACTTAGCTATTTACTTTTTTTCTTAGCACAAAAGGTGTATGTTGCTTTGCTCTCTCTTCTTATGCACAAGAGGTGTATGTTGCTTTGCTCTCTCTTCTTATACACTAGAGGCTCTTTTTCTACTAGTGTAAAATGTGCTATTTTGTTGTATTTCTGGTAAGTGCTATTGTAAACGAAGTGCTATTGTAAACGATGAACACAGTGACTCAAATAGCCATATTTTTGCTGCTGAAAATAGGTAGGAAACTATCAGCTCCGGGCCATCGGGTTGGGTCGGGCCATCAGGCTTTTGCGTCAGGCCAGGCTCGGGCCTAGGAAATAATGAATTTCGTTGGGCCAGGCCTATGCCTGACCTTCTAACATTGGGCTTTTTTGGTCTCGCCCAAAGCCCGGCCCAGTCCGAGATATGCACAGGTATACTAGGTACACTGAAAGCCTAGTCTCAAAAAATTAAAAACTAGTCTAAGGGATTTTTTATTTCCTCAAAATTAAATCATCACCTTACAAAACGAGCTACGTCTTAAAAAAGGAACACAAGTCCATTCTTCCTATAAGAGTAAAACATCCATCTTGTCTTCTTGCATTTAGAGGAATGGTGGGATAATTCACATTTTCTATTTTTTTTTATACTTTCAGGTATTAAGTTAAACCGCTACTTTGTTCTGTTTAGTCGTAGACAACTATAACCGTGCACTCTAATTCGAGAGAGTAAGTAGCTTTTTCTTCCTACTTCTGCGGATCGACACTCGTCTCCTATATTGAGAGGTGCTATAGTGATCCCCTGCTATTAGGGGTTATCAAGTACTTTTCTAGCGTTGTTGTCGGGGAGCGTCGCTCTTAAGCTTTTATTCTTATTTGCACCGAGAAACATTAGATTTACTTAAGTTTTGTGTCTTACATTAGTTTTTATTATCAGTTTGTTGCATATATCTTGTCGTCACCAAATCTTGGAGAGGTTTACTTCTTTGCCTTACTTGACTACGAGCTTTTCTTCAGTTTGTTGAAGTGGCATTGTAGATTAGTTTATTTTTAGTTTTGTGTTTAACTTTTCCTCATATAGAAAACCATAAAAATGAAAAATGATGATATCACAAAATGCATTTTCGCGGTTTCGACATGATTAGAAATTCATTACGTTTATATGTAAAAAACTTGAATCTTCCTCCTTGTACTAATTCTTTGAATAATAGAAATTATGTTGAGAGTGCCATGGAGGGTACTAATTGATGGGATTCCTACAAGAAGCGAACAAAAAGATGATCCAATATGCAATCTACAAGATACTAGCAACACGTGAGATTAGATCTACATACCCATGTAGTCCGCACAATGGAAATGGTTTATAACCATTCTCCACGTGGTACAATCCGATCGATGCCGCAACAGACAACGCCTACGAGCTATGCACACGTGCAACGCAACGCAACATCGTCCCCTCCTTCTTGATCCAACAAGTATAGCTGCAGATAAGATCTAGATGCCAATGACCCAAAAAGTGACTAGCGTTTCCATACGCCCATGGAGATGCTCTCGTAGTGGGAGTAACATAGCTAGTACCATGCAATGCCACGTAGGCATTTAGCTGACATGGCATCTCACTAAATGAGGAGAGATGTGCTTGTGGTAACTAGCTATGTTACCATAACATCACAATTTATTATAAACAAGATTAGTCTCCAACCTAATAAATATGATTTTATGTGATACCACACGTATGTTACTAACCACTATAGAGGTAGTAACATAGATTAGTAACATTAGTAACATGTGCATGTTACTACCCTATGTTACTCCCATGTATGACTAGCCTTACGGAAATGATACCAGTTTATATAGTGCATTTTGCTCCGATTGATCATAACAATTGGGCTACCCACAATTGAACAAAACGTAAGCGAATGGAAATAGTCGATGCCTTAAACACCAACGAGACTCTACAACGGCCGAACCATCTCGTAATCCTTTGGCGATACAAAAAGCATAAGTGGTGCACGATCGCTAAGGAGGAGGGCACAACATAGGCAAATGTTGCACTAGTAGAGAAAACCCCCTTTAGTACCGGTTCCAAAGGAACCGGTACTAAAGATTCGGTACTAAAGGTCTCCCACCTTTAGTACCGGTCGCCTCCACGTGGGCACGGAGGAGCCCGCGGGGCTAGAGACCTTTGGTACCGGTTCGTAACACGAACCGGTACTAAAGGCTATTTCGTTTAATTTTTTTAATCCATTTTTTCTAATTATTTTTCACTCCCTCTTTTTTTTTCACTCCCTCTTTTTCTTATTTTTTTCAGAATTTCTAGTATTTTCGTTAGTCTCTAACTACACTTTATCTCTAGTCAAATTACTTACCCGTGGTCAAACTTCCTGGTCGGTCACCCATCCTCACACTACTCCCGCACTAGCACGCTTAACTTTCGAGTTCCATCCCGTTTCACTTCCAAGTGCTTCGCATGCATGTATGTGATAGTACTATCATATCAATCCTATTAACATGTTGGTCGATGTCACACTTCTTTATTGTTTAAAATCAAATAATTCTTTTAATAAACAAAAGTAATGATGTAATAATAATGTTGAATAAATAAATTAAATTAAATTTTATAATTTGTATTATTTTTAATTATTTTTTAAAAAATTAATATTTTTTTTTGCCAAACCTAAAACCTGAAAATTTGAAAATCTTATAATTTGCTAAAAGTAATAGTAATATTTTAGGACTCAAAAAATCTTATAATTATTAATTTTAATTTTTTAAAAATAAAAAATATATAAATTTCTAAATTTCTGGAAAAAAAACTAAAATCTTCTTGCTTTCATATTTTCATTTGGAATTTTGAGAATCTAAAAATTGGCTAACCGGGTAAACCCTGGTGAATTCGGATGTAACTTTTTCTCACGATGATTTTGATATATTATACGCATTTTTCCGACGTCGTATGAAAAATTAATGCGATTTTACCTTTTTTCGAACTTTTTTTGCAAAACAAGTCAAAATTCGAATTTCTTAATTTCACCGATAGTAGGTTGCATAACATACAATAATCTGAAAACATTTTATTTATTGAATTTTCTTTCATTTTCATTTGTATTTTACAAAGCAAAAAAAGGCGTGGGGAGCAGAAAAACCTTTAGTACTGGTTCGTGACACGAACCGGTACTAAAGGTCCTTACGAACCGGTACTAAAGGCCTGAGCAGTGCAACCGGTACTAATGCACCCTTTAGTACCGGTTCGTAAGGAAACCGGTACTAAAGGCCTAGACGGAACCCCTTTTTCTACTAGTGTTGGTGGCGACAACTCCAGTGCCGGACGTAGAACCAAACGTGACACGATAGATGATGAAATCCTTCCCCCACAATCCAACTAACCAAGTCCAGGCCTCCAGGAGATGGGTTGTCATGGTTTGATAGACTTTGAACTGGGCCCTTCTATTTTTTAGATAAACAATGCTTTTTTGGGATTCTTGATTCGCTAGGCTTTGAATGGGAGCTCTATTCATCTCGCATTGTGGGATGCAATCCGTCTCGCCCAAAGGAATATCTTCATGGGCCAGAGCATAAACAAGTATTCTTATTTTTTTTCCTTTCTTTTATCATTTCTATTTTATTGAAATTTTGAATATTATCAAAATCAGAACATCAATATTTCCCAAATAAAAAATAAAAAATGATTTTTTTGAATTCGAGATTTTTTTGAAATTTGAACATTTTTCAAAATTGAAGAATTTTTAAATTCAAATAAATTTTAAAAATTAAATATTACTCGAACTTGGACGATTTTCTTATTTGTAAAAAATAAAAAATGAATACTTTTCAAATTTCAACAATTGAAAATCAGAAATATTTCAAATATGAATAGTTTTCGAAAACAGAAAAACCAAAGAAACTGGTAAAAACAAATAAATAATCAAACAACAAAATAAACATGGGAAAACTAATAAAATAACCGGAAAACTAATAATATCCATTCAGTCCTACCACTACCACCCAACGCCCCCCCGGTGAGAGGCGCACAATGAGTCCCGCTTTGAACGATTTATAGGATTTGCCGCTTGATCTTCTTGGGGATTTGATATGTACATCTCCGCAGTGATCGATGACGTTCAGGATATCAGATTCTTGGAGCTATCTTCAAACCTCCTCTAACCTATGTTCCAGGATACGAGGTGATGAAAATTCAAGAATTAGCTATTGCGACATGGTGGTATATCTGGTGGCTAACGTCATTGTCATACCCATGGTGGACAGGTTTCTCCGGTGCGTAATTGTGCAAATTCTATCCTTAGCTATACTTGCAAATGCGGGATGGGCACATACCCCGACAATAGCTGCAAAGATGAAGCCGTGTGCAAATAATATGAAACTTAATGTTGATGCAGCATTCTCGGTTGATGAATAGGCAGGGCATCGGTGCAACTATATGGGATTGTCACATAGGTTTTATATCGGCATCGTCTTCTTTCATACCACATGTGTCTTCGGCTGCAATGGTGGAACCATGGCGATGTTACATGGACTGGACCTAGTAAACTCAATTGGAGGTAATGATGTTGAAGCCGAATTTGACTCGCTAGAAGTTATTCAGCTTTGCTTAGGGGAGAATAGAATTTGGAATGAGGCCACTTCGATACATGCTGATGTTTTTTTCACAAGATGGAAATATAGGAAAGGTTGAATGCATGCATTGTGGGAGAGATCCAAACTTAGTTGCCCACGAGTTGGCTAGGAATAGTTTTTTCTTGAATCCATGAACCCCTAGCTTTCCAAATCATTTTTCTTCAGAATGTATATTATTTAAAACGAATAAAGCTAGCCATGATGTTCTTATCTTAAAAGAAAAACCAAACTGTCGTTTGAATCATTTTCTTTAGATGGCATACTCTTTTCAGAACGAGCAGAACACATATGGAAGAAAAATACTGTACACCGGGGCTGTCCCAGCAGTGACCCGAATCCGTGGCGGACCCTACAACCGATTCCGAGTCGTGGCAATGGTGGCTAGCTAGGGTTCGTAGCCCTCGGCCGCTCGCTATATATATACATCGCCTCCTCGTCTCCCTCCTCAAAATTCCACACCCGGCAAATCCAACTTCGAAATAGCTCCTGCAGCTTAGATCCACCGATCCATAGCCCGGGTCCGCTGAACGAACGCAACTTGATAGCCTCGAGGAACACCTCGGCGCGCGCCGGACTCGATCGGTCCACGAGATGAAGATCAAGCAGATCAAGGCGCCGGCCTCACCCAAGCAGATCAAGGCGGCGGACTCGACGAAGCCGATCAAGGCGGCTGACTCGACGAAGCTGATCATGGCGTCGGCGTCGACCGAGAAGAACCAGCTGGGGCACGACAAGGCGGCGACCGGCGGCGGCGACCGGCAGAAGCAGCCCGAGATCCTCCGGACCTGGATCCCGAGTACTTCCCCCCTCTGGTGAGCAGCAATTTGGATCTCTACCGCCCCTTCGAGGAAATGGAAGGCTACGTGATTCTTCACGGCGAAGAAGGCGACGAGGTCATCTACTACGGTGAAGAGGAGTAACCTGGATGAACTTGGGTGATGGTGACAAGTCTATATCTATCTATGTGATGTATTGCTCCTGATGTTAGCCTTGATGTGGTTCAAGTGTCACCTGAGTGTGTTAATGGCCACCTATATGTGGTTTATGAACAAGTGTCTCCTGATGTTACCCTGTCTCCTGATGTTACCCCAGTCTGTCATTGTCTCTTATTCATCTTGTTTCAAGTACGTTTTTTTTTTTTGTCCCGGTTCGAAATATCTGCCAAAGAAGATTGATAAGATTGGTTTTTGGTAGAGCCAATTTCACGAAAGAAAGTAGAGATGAACACTTATATCCTGCACACTTGTCTCAGGACTGTATCCATTTATTTTGTTACAAAAAATCTTTCTTCAGAAGCTGCCCAGAATAGTTGAGAATCTTGATAAGTCTAGTGTCACGGAAGATGAAGTTTCCGAGGAGGCCATCTATTACGATGAACAGTGAAACCCTGGGTGAATTTTGGTGATGGAAGATGGAAGTGAGTTGAGAAATCCATATGGCACGAAACATTTCCCTCCGCGTCGTTCCCCGCGCGAGGGGTTCTATGCGGGGCAGGATCGGCTGGCAGTGGTGGTTTGTGTGACGGAGACGAGCAAGTCAGGGTGAGGTGAACTTATGAACGGGCGACTGCGCCCGCTAGATGAGCCCCGACAACAAACCGTGTTTGCATCGAAGGTTTGGAAGGGCACCGCTGTGACTCCTCACATGGTGATGGCGGAGCCAACCGAGAGGGAATGACAGTGCACCAGGAACAGATTGTGAGATCGAACTGGTTCTCACGATTTTACTGTTCAAAGCCACAGAGAATTTGGGAGCCTCACACTAATCCTTGCCCCGGGAGTCAAAAACTAATCTGATACTACTAATAACAGATTGCCGGTGTACTAATTATCACACACCCTTGCATGTGATTGCCGCTGAGGCATCGCACCTCACCTGACTTGGAAGTTGGACCAAAAGAAATTACCAGAAGAGATATTAAGGCAATGTTTTGGTTTCTTTTTCAAAGTTTAGGCTGATCCCAATACTCATTTACAGCTGCAACGTACAGCCGTATTGGACAACACAACAAACTTGGCCACACACTCAGCCTACGGATGGCTAAACCCCACTTACAGTCTGACGCCACTAGAAGACGACTTTCTCTTCTGGTGCCATCGATGCAACAAGGCCAAGCACGGACGTTGTTGGCTGTGACACTAAGCTGCAACAACTACTTTTTTTTATAAAGGATGCTTTATTATTTTTGATAAGCAATTATATTCAGCCTCTGCATAACCAGGATGCACACAGCCGTTTATGAGTCTTAAGTCCAAAAAGATGTCAAACTAAAAAAGAAACTAGGCGGAATACATATCGGAACGATGAATCATATAACGCCTAAGATGTGGGTAGGGCTTCAATCCGTAGACTATACTGCCACCCATGTAGGGAAAAAGTATCCCTCGCCGTAGCCTCCAACCGTGGACAGACCTCCGTAAATAGGTCTCGGTTCTCCATGCGCTGAAGAGGTAACCACAAACGGAGAATACATGTACATCTGTAGATGACCTGCATCAAAGAGCAATTTTTATCATTAAAAATCTTGTCATTTCTACTCAGCCACAGTGCCCAGATAACTGCTAGCGCCCCCACCCTAAGAAGCAACTTAAACCTTGAATCTATACCATGAAGCCAATTGCCAAAGACATTGACCACACTAGTCGGAGGATACAAGGTAGACGCTACTTGGATGACAGACCAAATAGATCTCGCGAACTGACACTGGAAGAAAAGGTGTTTAATAGTTTCATCATGATGACAAAAAACACATCGCTTACTTCCGTGACAATTCCGCTTAACAAGATTGTCTTTGGTGAGGATGACACCTCGACGAAGATACCATCCAAATATTTAAATTTTTAATGGTATCTTCATCTTCCAAATATTCTTATTATTATCAACTGGTAAATCAGAATGAAGTATGGCGTTGTATAAAGATTTGACCGAGAAAGAGCCATCTACATGTAAATTCCACCTAAATTCATCTGGTTCAGGTGATAGATTAGTATCCCCCAGCCTTTGAATTAAGGCATTCCACGCCAATAGCCTTTGTCCTAGCAAAACTCGTCTGAACGTCACATTCGGTGGAGAGGTAGCCATTACTGTAGCAATGGTATCTCCTTTGGGATGAACGATACTATACAACGCAGGATACTGTTCACTTAGGGGTGCATTGTCTAACCAAGCATCTTCCCAGAACCGTATCTGTGCTCCATTCTTAATTGAGAAAGTTCCATGGCGAAAAAAGACATTTTTTGTCACCATTAGACCAGCCCAGAAGTGTGAATCCCCAGGTTTTCAAACCACTTGGGATAACGCCTTGGAGCCGATATATTTTCTCTGAAGAATAGTTTGCCAAATTCCATCCTCTGTAAGGAGCTTAAAAAGCCATTTACCCAGCAGAGCTGAATTCTTGACCTCCAGGTCATGAACTCCAAGCCCGTCTTGATCTTTGGGACTACAAACTATACTCCATTTAACCAGTCGATATTTTTTTTCTCACTGTCTCCTTGCCAAAAGAATCTGGATCGACAATAATCGAGTTTATGCAGAATTCCTTTTGGTAATAGGAAGAATGATAACATATACAGTACCATATTTGTCAGTACCGAATTAATGAGTACCAATCTTCCTCCCAGGGACAACAATTTACCTTTCCAACTACTAAGACGCGTCTGTAATCTTTCTTCCACTATTTTCCATTCAGCAATCGTAAGTCTCTGATAATGAATCGGAATACCCAAATAGCGAATAGGAAATTGGCCTTGCCCACAACCAAACAACTCTGTATAAAGAGCTGTATCATCTTGGGTATCACCGAAACAGAACAATTCACTTTTATGGAAATTGATTTTCAATCCCGACAGCTGCTCAAAAGCTGCCAAAATTAATTTCAGGTTGTGAGCTTTTTCGAAACCGTGATCCATAAACAGAATTGTATCGTAGGCATATTGAAGGATAGATAAACCACCATCAACCAGATGTGGAATCACACCTTCAATCTGACCATCAGACTTGGCCAGCTCTATGAGTATAGCCATCATATCCGCCACAATATTGAATAACATTGGTGATAACGGATCCCCTTGGCGTAACCCTTTTCGTGTTTGGAAATAATGGCCGGTGTCATCATTAACCCGAATTGCCACACTACCTCCATACACGAAATCATTTATTAAAGCGCGCCATTCAGGAGAAAAACCTTTCATCCTGAGTGTCTGTTGAAGGAAAGACCACTTGACCTTGTCGTAAGCCTTTTTCGAAATCTAATTTTAAAATAACCCCATTTAATTTCTTAGTATGCATCTCATGTACCGTCTCATGCAAAACCGCCACTCCATCAAGGATATTTCTTCCTTGCATAAAAGCGGTTTGTGATGGCAGAACGACATGATCCGCAACCGTATTAAGTCTAATGGTGGCCACTTTCGTGAAAATCTTGAAACTTACGTTTAAGAGGCAAATAGGTCTATATTGTTGAATCCTTTCTGCCTCATTAACTTTCGGTAACAAGATTACTTCACCAAAATTTAGATGAAATAATTCTAGTTGTCCTATATGCAGAGCACTGAACAAATCTAGAAGATCCGCTTTAATAGTATCCCAGAAAGTTTGATAAAACTCTGTTGGAAAACCATCGGGACCCGGTGCTTTGTTGCATTCCATTTGGAAAATAGCCTTCTGCACTTCTTCCTCAGAATAAGGTGCACCATTTTCTTCAATAGAAACTTGGGGTATGTCAGCTGTTAAGTCCTCACTTAGAGAAAATGAACTTTCATCCGGAGGACCGAACAAGCCTTTATAATAATTAGTAATGTAAGATTTGAGTTGCTCATGGCCTTCAATCAACCCTTCATCTTGAGAAAGAGAGTGAATATGTTTTTTCCGATTTCTTCCATTGGCTATGCCATGGAAATATCGCGTATTTGAGTCTCCTTTCAAAATGAATTGGGCTTTGGAACGTTGATACCATTTGAGTTCCTCTTTACGAAGGAGACTCGCCATCTGCGTATTGGACTGATTCTTAAGTTCAATCTCATGCGGAGACAATGGTCTTACCTTAGCAACCGCCTCTAGCTCATCAATCAAAGTTGATAAGCGAGCCTTCTCTTTCTTAAGAATACCAGTCATATGGGCAGCCCAACCAGAGAGATGTTTGCGCAATGCACGCATCTTATTATTCCATCTCAATATTGGAGTGCTACCACGAACTGGCCTTTCCCAAACCGTCTTAACCATCTCATGGAATCCTTCTCTCTGCAGCCAACCAAGTTCAAATTTGAAAGGCCGCTTACAAACAGGTCGGGGATTTCCAGTAGTTAGGAGGATAGGAGCATGGTCAGACAATTTTTCAACACGTTCTAGTGCACAGACAGACACCATAGCGTATTTATCATCCCATTCGGTATCCATCAACACGCGATCTAGCTTTTCGTATGTGGATTCAGGCAAGCTGTTGGCCCAAGTAAACTGTCGACCTGACATAAACACCTCTCTTAAGTCAAGGCTATCAATGACAGCATTTAACAAGAAAGGCCAATGTCCATCAAAAAGACCTTTACTTTTTTCATGAGGAAATCTTAGTAAATTAAAATCTCCATCGATCAAAATCGGGTAGGGATTATCTTTAGTAAGATTTACCAACTCACGTAAAAAGTCAGCCTTAAAAGCGTCTTGGGCGGCACCATACACGACAACCAGACTCCACATGAAATCGTCAGCCTTATTCTGAATGTCGAGTTTAATGTGATACTCTCCATCAGAACTAGCTAGAACAGTCATGGTGTCTATGCGGACGCCAAGTAAAATGCCACCAGACCTACCACGAGGCGGGCGAGAAAACCACTGAAAGTTAATCCCGCCTGATAAACGGTCAAGGAAACTCTGTGAGAAATTCCGCCTACCCGTCTCTGATATTGCAATAAAATCTAAATCATACTCTCTACAACCGTCGGCAATGTGAGAATGCTTAGCCAAGTCACCAAGACCTCTGCTACTCCGGAACATGCCATTCATTGAGAAACTATTTTTGATTTAGAACTTTTGGTATATCTACGAGACTTCTTTCCAGCTGAAGACCGAGAACCTCGTGCTGAAGCTTTTAGATCATAGACTGAACTAAGCTCTGAGTGTTCTAAGTCGACTTCTGAGATATTACCAATGATAGCCGAGAGAAGCTGATCATCTAGGATGCCATCCTCTTCATCGTCGTCTATCATGGGAGTTTCAAGCCCAGTGAAGACGTTCCTAACAACCGTTAAACGGTCAAGTTCCGTCTGTCTCAACACATTAACCGAAACCGAGATCTCATCAGACGTATTACCCAATGATACCCCAAGACTACTCAAATTAGAAGAAATACGTGAGTACGAGCGGATGCGGGTTACATACATTAAGCTATCAGTGTTCGAGTATTTTCCAATGTCTCCCAAACCTAGACTTGAAGTTTGCACCCATGCACACTGGTCTTGCTGGCTCACATCCATTACCAAGAAAATTATGATGAACTCACAAAGTCACAAAGATGGCACCGATACAATACACGGATATGTGCCTTTGCTCTCCACTTAGGCAAGGAGATTTCTATGGATTATGGTAGCATCCGTTTCTCCACTTATAAGTAAAGGCACTGGTCTTTAAGTAATCTGACTCAATGCAACAACTGATCATAAAAATTCTCCCAGCGTAATATGACGAAGTGTGCTACCAAAATCAGGGCCGCTCATGGGTGATAACGCGTGAAGCACACGTCCGTTGGGAACCCCAAGAGGAGAAAGGAAACAATTTCAGTTTTATAATGTTTCCATCTACATCCTTATATACTTTTGCATTTCACAAAGTTCAACAAAATTATTAAGATGGGCAGCAGCATCATCAGAACTAACACCAGAAAATTGATCTCTCATAACAAGATTTAGTAAAGCAGGTTTAATTTCATAGAATTCTGCTGTAGTAGCAGGTGGAGCAATAGGTGTGCATAGGAAATCATTATTATTGGTGCTAGTGAAGTCACACAACTTAGTATTCTCAGGAGTACCCATTTTAACAGTAGTAAATAAAGCAAACTAAATAAAGTAACTGCAAGTAACTAATTTTTTTTGTATTTTTAATATAGAGAAAGCAAACAAAGCAGAAAATAAAGTAAAGTAAAGCAAGACAATAACAAAGTAAAGAGATTGGATGTGAGAGACTCCCCTTGCAGCGTGTCTTGATCTCCCCGGCAACGGCGCCAGAAAAAGACTGCTGGCGTGCAGTTGACGTGGGAGATAGAAATCTTTGTGGTGTAACTTTTCTTCAGGTCCCCGGCAACGGCGCCAGAAAAAGAGCTTGATAACGCGTGAAGCACGTGTCCGTTGGGAACCCCAAGAGAAGGTGTGATACGTACAGCAGCAAGTTTTCCCTCAGTATGAAACCAAGGTTATCGAACCAGTAGGAGATGAAGACCACGTGAAGGTTGTTGGCGGAGGAGTGTAGTGCGGCGCAACACCAGGGATTCCGGCGCCAACGTGAAACCTGCACAACACAACCAAAATACTTTGCCCCAACTTAACAGTGAGGTTGTCAATCTCACCGGCTTGCTGTAAACAAAGGATTAAACGTATGGTGTGGAGAATGATGTTTGCTTGTAGAAAACAACGAGAGAACGAGAGATTGCGATAGATTGTATTTCAGATGTAAAAGAATGGACCGGGGTCCACAGTTCACTAGTGGTGTCTCTCCAATAAGAAATAACATGTTGGGTGAACAAATTACAGTTGGGCAATTGACAAATAGAGATGCATATATATCATGATGATTACTATGAGATTTAATCAGGGCATTACGACAAAGTACATAGACCGCTATCCAGCATGCATCTATGCATAAAAAGTCCACCTTCGGGTTAGCATCCGCACCCCTTCCAGTATTAAGTTGCAAACAACAGACTATTGCATTAAGTAAGGTGCGTAATGTAATCAACATAAATATCCTTAGACAAAGCATTGATGTTTTATCCCTAGTGGCAACAGCACATCCACAACCTTAGAACTTTCTCATCACTCGTCCCGGATTCAATGGAGGCATGAACCCACTATCGAGCATAAATACTCCCTCTTGGAGTCACAAGTATCAACTTGGCCGAGCCTCTACTAGCAACGGAGAGCATGCAAGAACATAAACAACACATATATGATAGATTGATAATCAACTTGACATAGTATTCAATATTCATCGGATCCCAACAAACACACCATGTAGCATTACAAATAGACGATCTTGATCATGATAGGCAGCTCACAAGATCTAAACATGATAGCACAATGAGGAGAAGACAACCATCTAGCTACTGCTATGGACCCATAGTCCAAGGATGAACTACTCACGCATCAGTCCGGAGGCGGGCATGGTGATGTAGAGCCCTCCGGTGATGATTCCCCTCTCCGGCAGGGTGCCGGAGGCGATCTCCTGAATCCCCCGAGATGGGATTGGCGGCGGCGGCGTCTCTGGAACTTTTTCTGTATCGTGGCTCTCGGTAATAGGGTTTTCGCGACGGAAGGATTTTATAGGCGGAAGGGCAGGGTCGGTGGAGGCACGAGGGCCCCACACCATAGGGTGGCGCGGGCCCCACCCAGGCCGCATGGCCTTGTGGTTTGGGCGCCTCGTCGCCTCACCTCGTATGCTCTTCGGTCTTCTGGAAGCTCCGTGGAAAAATAAGACCCTGGGCGTTGATTTCGTCCAATTCCGAGAATATTTCCTTTGTAGGATTTCTGAAACCAAAAACAGCAGAAAACAACAACTGGCTCTTCGGCATCTCGTTAATAGGTTAGTGCCGGAAAATGCATATAAATGATGTAAAGTGTATTAAAACATGTGAGTATTGTCATAAAAGTAGCATGGAACATAAGAAATTATAGATACGTTTGAGACGTATCAAGCATCCCCAAGCTTAGTTCCTACTCGCCCTCGAGTAGGTAAACGATAACAAGGATAATTTCTGAAGTGACATGCTATCATAATCTTGATCAATACTATTGTAAAGCATATGAAGTGAATGAAGTGATTCGAAGCAATGGTAAAGATAATGATTAAACAACTGAATCATATAGCAAAGACTTTTCATGAATAGTACTTTCAAGACAAGCATCGGCGAAACTTGCATAGGAGTTAACTCATAAAGCAATAAATTCTTAGTAGAAAGTTTTGAAGCAACACAAAGGAAGATATAAGTTTCAGCAGTTGCTTTCAACTTCAACATGTATATCTCATGGATAATTGTCAACACAAAGTAATATGATGAATGCAAATAAGCAAGTATGTAGGAATCAATGGACACAGTTGACACAAGTGTTTGCTTCTAAGATAGAAAGAAGTAGGTAAACTGACTCAACATAAGGTAGAAGAATGGCCCTTCGCAGAGGGAAGCATGGATTACTATTTTTGTGCTAGAGCTTTTATTTTGAAAACATAGAAACAATTTTGTCAACGGTAGTAATAATTCATATGTGTTATGCATAATACATGTTATAAGTTGCAAGTCTCATGCATAGAATACCAATAGTGTCCGCACCTTGTCCTAATTAGCTTGGATTAACATGGATTATCATTGCATAACATATGTTTCAACCAAGTGTCACAAAGGGGTACCTCTATGCCGCCTGTACAAAGGTCCAAGGAGATAAATCGCATTTGATTTCTCGTTTTTAATAAATCTCAACCATGGACATCCATACCGGGACAACATAGAAAACAGATAATGGACTCCTCTTTTAATGCATAAGAATTCAACAACAGATAATATTCTCATAAGAGATTGAGGATTAGTGTCCAAACTGAAACTTCCACCATGATTCATGGCTTTAGTTGGCGGCCCAATGTTCTTCTCTAACAATATGCATACTCAAACCATTTGATCATGAAAATCGCCCTTACTTCAGACAAGACGAACATGCATAGCAACTCACATGATATCCAACAAAGGTGTAATAGTTGATGGCGTCCCCAGAAACATGGTTACCGCTCAACAAGCAACTTATAAGAAATAAGATACATAGCAACATATTCAATACCACAATAGTTTTTAAGAAATTTTCCCATGAGCTATGTATTGCAAAGACAAGGAATGAAATTTTAAAGGTAGCACTCAAGTAATTTACTTTGGAATGGCAGAGAAATACCATGTAGTAGGTAGGTATGGTGGACACAAATGGCATAGTTTTTGGCTCAAGGATTTGGATGCGCGAGAAGTATTTCCTCTCAGTACAAGGCTTTGGCTAGCAAGGTTGTTTGAAGCAAACACAAGTATGAACCGGTACAGCAAAAATTACATAAGAACATATTGCAAGCATTATAAGACTCTACACTGTCTTCCTTGTTGTTCAAACACTTCACCAGAAAATATCTAGACCTTAGAGAGACCAATCATGCAAACCAAATTTCAACAAGCTCTACAGTAGTTCTTCATTAATAGGTGCAAAGTACATGATGCAAGAGCTTAAACATGATCTATTTGAGCACAACAATTGCCAAGTATCAAATTATTCAAGACAATATACCAATTACCACATGGAGCATTTTCTGTTTCCAACCAAATAACAATGAACGAAGCAGTTTCAACCTTCGCCATGAACATTAAAAGTAACGCTAAGAACACCAGTGTTCATATGAAACAGCGGAGCGTGTCTTTCTCCCACACAAGAATGCTTGGATCCGAGTTTATTCAAACAAAAACAAAAATAAAAGCAAACAGACGCTCCAAGTAAAGCACATAAGATGTGACTGAATAAAAATATAGTTTCACTAAAGGTGACCTGATAAGTTGTCGATGAAGAAGGGGATGCCTTGGGCATCCCCAAGCTTAGATGCTTGAGTCTTCTTGAAATATGCAGGGATGAACCACGGGGGCATCCCCAAGCTTAGACTTTTCACTCTTCTTGATCATATTGTATCATCCTCCTCTCTTGACCCTTGAAAACTTCCTCCACACCAAACTCAAAACAAACTCATTAGAGGGTTAGTGCATAATCAAAAATTCACATGTTCAGAGGTGACATAATCATTCTTAACACTTCTGGACATTGCACAAAGCTACTGAAAGTTAATGGAACAAAGAAATCCATGCAACATAGCAAAAGAGGCAATGTGAAATAAAAGGCAGAATCTGTCAAAACAGAACAGTCCGTAAATACGAATTTTTATGGGGCACTTAACTTGCTCAGATGAAAAAGCTCAAATTGAATGAAAGTTGCGTACATATCTGAGGATCACGCATGTAAATTTGCAGATTTTTCTGAGTTACCTACAGACGGGGCTACTCAATTTCGTGACAGTAAGAAATCTGTTTCTGCGCAGTAATCCAAATCTAGTATCAACCCTACTATCAAAGACTTTACTTGGCACAACAATGCAATAAAATAAAGATAAGGAGAGGTTGCTACAGTAGTAACAACTTCCAAGACTCAAATATGAAACAAAAGTGCAGAAGTAAAATAATGGGTTGTCTCCCATAAGCGCTTTTCTTTAACGCCTTTCGACTAGGCACGTAAAGTGTGAATCAAGTATTATCAAGAGATGAAGCATCAACATCATAATTTGTTCTAATAATAGAATCAAAAGGTAACTTCATTCTCTTTCTAGGGAAGTGTTCCATACCTTTCTTAAGAGGAAATTGATACTTAATATTCCCTTCCTTCATATCAATAATAGCACCAACAGTTCGAAGAAAAGATCTTCCCAAAATAATGGGACAAGATGCATTGCATTCAATATCCAAGACAACAAAATCAACGGGGACAAGGTTATTGTTAACCGTAATGCAAACATTATCAATCCTCCCAAAAGGTTTCTTTGTAGAATTATCAGCAAGATTAACATCCAAATAACAATTTTTCAATGGTGGCAAGTCAAGCATATTATAGAGTTTCTTAGGCATAACAGAAATACTTGCACCAAGATCACATAAAGCATTACAATCAAAATTATTGACCTTCATCTTAATGATGGGCTCCCAACCATCTTCCAACTTCCTAGGAATAGAAGTTTCAAGTTTTAACTTATCTTCTCTAGCTTTAATGAGAGCATTTGTAATATGTTTTGTAAAGGCCAAATTTATAGCACTAGCATTAGGACTTCTAGCAAATTTTTGTAAGAACTTAATAACTTCAGAGATCTGACAATCATCAAAATCTAAAACATTATGATCTACAGCAATGGGATCATTATCTCCAATATTTTAAAAAAATTCAGCAGTTTTATCACAAACAGTTTCAGCAGCTTTAGCAGTTTCAGGCAGTTTTGCACGCTTTGCACTAGTAGTAGAAACATTGCCAACACCAATTATTTTACCATTGATAGTAGGAGGTTTAGCAACATGTGAATCATCATCATTACTAGTGGTGGTAATAGTCCAAACTTTAGCTACATTATCTTTAGCTAGTTTTTCCTTTTCTTCTCTTTCCCACCTAGCATGCAATTCAGCCATCAATCTAATATTTTCATTAATTCGAACTTGGATAGCGTTTGCTGTAGCAAATGACTTAATATCTTTATCTTCATTAGGCATAACTTTCAATTTTAAAAGATCAACATCAGCAGCAAGACTATCAACCTTAGAAGCAAGAATATCAATTTTACCAAGCTTTTCTTCAACAGATTTGTTAAAAGCAGTTTGTGTACTAATAAATTCTTTAAGCATGGCTTCAAGACTAGAGGGTACACTTCTATTATTGTTGTAAGAATTACCATAAGAATTACCATAACCATTACCATTATTAGAAGGATATGGCCTATAGTTGTTACCATAATTATTCCTATAAGCATTGTTGTTGAAATTATTACTTTTAATGAAGTTCACATCAACATGTTCTTCTTGGGCAACCAATGAAGCTAAAGGAACATTATTAGGATCAACATTAGATCTACCATTCACAAGCATAGACATAATAGCATCAATCTTATCACTAAAGGATGAGGTTTCTTCAACAGAATTTACCTTCTTACCTTGTGGAGCCCTTTCCGTGTGCCATTCAGAGTAATTTATCATCATATCATCAAGAAGCTTTGTTGCCGCCCCCAAGGTAATGGACATAAAAGTACCTCCAGCAGCTGAATCCAATAGGTTCCGCGAAGAAAAATTCAGTCCTGCATAAAAGGTTTGGATGATCATCTAAGTAGTTAGTCCATGGGTAGGGCAATTCTTTACCAAAGATTTCATTCTTTCCCATGCTTGAGCAACATGTTCATTATCCAATTGCTTAAAATTCATTATGCTACTTCTCAAAGATATAATTTTTGCAGGAGGATAATATCTACCAATGAAAACATCTTTACATTTAGTTCATGAATCAATACTATTCTTAGGCAAAGATAGCAACCAATCTTTAGCTCTTCCTCTTAAGGAGAAAGGAAACAATTTCAGTTTTATAATGTCTCCATCTACATTCTTATACTTTTGTATTTCACAAAGTTTAACAAAATTATTAAGATGGGCAGCAGCATCATTAGAACTAACACCAGAAAATTGCTCTCTCATAACAAGATTTAGTAAAGCAGGTTTAATTTCATAGAATTCTGCTGTAGTAGCAGGTGGAGCAATAGGTGTGCATAGGAAATCATTATTATTGGTGCTAGTGAAGTCACACAACTTAGTATTCTCAGGAGTACCCATTTTAACAGTAGTAAATAAAGCAAACTAAATAAAGTAAATGCAAGTAACTAATTTTTTTGTATTTTTAATATAGAGAAAGAAAACAAAGCCGAAAATAAAGTAAAGTAAAGCAAGACAATAACAAAGTAAAGAGATTGGATGTGAGAGACTCCCCTTGCAGCGTGTCTTGATCTCCCCGGCAACGGCGCCAGAAAAAGACTGCTGGCGTGCAGTTGACGTGGGAGATAGAAATCTTTGTGGTGTAACTTTTCTTCAGGTCCCCGGCAACGGCGCCAGAAAAAGAGCTTGATAACGCGTGAAGCACACGTCCGTTGGGAACCCCAAGAGGAAGGAGTGATGCGTACAGCAGCAAGTTTTCTCTCAGTATGAAGCCAAGGTTATCGAACCAGTAGGAGATGAAGGCCACGTGAAGGTTGTTGGCGGAGGAGTGTAGTGCGGCGCAACACCAGGGATTCCCGCGCCAACGTGGAACCTGCACAACACAACCAAAATACTTTGCCCCAACTTAACAGTGTGGTTGTCAATCTCACCGGCTTGCTGTAAACAAAGGATTAAACGTATGGTGTGGAGAATGATGTTTGCTTGTAGAAAACAACAGAGAACAGAGATTGCAGTAGATTGTATTTCAGATGTAAAAGAATGGACCGGGGTCCACAGTTCACTAGTGGTGTCTCTCCAATAAGAAATAGCATGTTGGGTGAACAAATTACAGTTGGGCAATTGACAAATAGAGATGCATATATATCATGATGATTACTATGAGATTTAATCAGGGCATTACGACAAAGTACATAGACCGCTATCCAGCATGCATCTATGCCTAAAAAGTCCACCTTCGGGTTAGCATCCGCACCCCTTCTAGTATTAAGTTGCAAATAACAGACAATTGCATTAAGTATGGTGCGTAATGTAATCAACACAAATATCCTTAGACAATGCATTGATGTTTTATCCTTAGTGGCAACAACACATCCACAACCTTAGAACTTTACGTCACTCGTCCCGCATTCAATGGAGGCATGAACCCACTATCGAGCATAAATACTCCCTCTTGGAGTTACAAGTATCAACTTGGCTAGAGCCTCTACTAGCAACGGAGAGCATGCAATAACATAAACAACACATATATGATAGATTGATAATCAACTTGACATAGTATTCAATATTCATCGGATCCCAACAAACACAACATGTAGCATTACAAATAGACGATCTTGATCATGATAGGCAGCTCACAAGATCTAAACATGATAGCACAATGAGGAGAAGACAACCATCTAGCTACTGCTATGGACCCATAGTCCAAGGATGAACTACTCACGCATCAGTCCGGAGGCGGGCATGGTGATGTAGAGCCCTCCGGTGATGATTCCCCTCTCCGGCAGGGTGCCGGAGGCGATCTCCTGAATCCCCCGAGATGGGATTGGCGGCGGCGGCGTCTCTGGAACTTTTTCTGTATCGTGACTCTCGGTAATAGGGTTTTCGCGACGGAGGGATTTTATAGGCAGAAGGGCAGGGTCGGTGGAGGCACGAGGGCCCCACACCATAGGGCGGCGCGGGCCCCACCCAGGCCGCGCGGCCCTGTGGTTTGGGCGCCTCGTCGCCCCACCTTGTATGCTCTTCGGTCTTCTGGAAGCTCCGTGGAAAAATAAGACCCTGGACGTTGATTTCGTCCAATTCCGAGAATATTTTCTTTGTAGGATTTCTGAAACCAAAAACAGCATAAAACAACAACTGGCTCTTCGGCATCTCGTTAATAGGTTAGTGCCGGAAAATGCATATAAATGATGTAAAGTGTATATAAAACATGTGAGTATTGTCATAAAAGTAGCATGGAACATAAGAAATTATAGATACGTTTGAGACGTATCAATGGGCGAGAGATTAATGTTGCATGTTGTATTGATGAAAGCAAGTCTACTATGTTCACAAATGAGTGGTTGGTGTAGAGATTGGCTTAAAGATTACTTGCAACACTACATGCATATCATACCGTGTCCAATTTATGCATCTTCAGATGATGACTATGGCAAACATCTCGATGATGGTGCTCCGTGGCATGTAGAGATACAAGACCCCTCGAAACAGGCCCTACTATATTAATATAGCAAATACACGATATAACTGCGAGATTTCGGGCAACCAACGCAAACAAGGCTAAGAGAAACACAAGAGGAACTACGCCAAATTGACAAAAGCGATGATGACCCGCAACCCGCTACGCCCTCCGGAGAAGTCCCACCACGCTCCTATGTCTGAATTGCCGTGTACCAAGAAACACCTTCAAGAAGGAATGTGACGATGACGATATTGTTGCCTAGACTGGTGCTATCATTTCCCGGTACACAGAAGCGAGTGTGGAATGGGTACACCTGACACCCTTACTACTAGAAGGAACGACGGCGCCCGAAGGCGTCACCGAGTCGGTGTCGGTCAAGTTGACGGGGATTTCTCCCGACTCCCAAAAACCACAACCCGGACAATTCGTAGCACTCCACCAAACTTGCCGTCCACCAACATGTGCCACCACGATCTTGGGGTCACCGTCGACGTCTCACCATAGCAAACATTGCGAGGCCGGACGGACCGGAAAGAAACAACTATAGACAAGAGCCGACAGTACCGCAGCCACATGGGAGGGAACAACCTCCACAACCATAGCCGGTAGCCAACCGGATGCACCAGCAGAAACACACAAGAGAGCGGCAGTAGGACAACCACCTGGAGGACTTCCTCCACCGCCATCGGCGGGTGCATACCGGATGCGGTAGCAGGGACAAATCCCCACCTGCACCATGGTGCAGCACGTAGGCCACCACCACCTCTACCCTCAAGCTAAGTGCCATAGGTCCGGCTGGGCCTAAATTGGGTCCATGAAGCTCCGGCCACGTCGTTGTAGCAGACACGGCATCAGCACCGCTACCCCCACCCCGAGCTTCTTGACAATCCAACCAGAGGCGGCGCGGCGCGGCTGAGCCCGAACCAGCCCGCATTGACCCAGATTGAGCTCGATGGGCCTAGATCTGGGCTTGAAGGCACTTCCAGTCAAGTCCTGCACCATGCTGCTCGTGCTGCCAACTGGCGGCGCGAGGGGATGAGGCCAGAGAGGAGCTCTGGGGGAGGAGGGGAGGGCCTCCCGGTCGCCTCGCTGGTGACGCGGAGTACATGAAAATTCTGCCTCAGTTTGTAGAGATGCAAGCCATGGTAGTCATAAATACGACACATTCATCTGTCCTCTTTAACAAAAAAAAAACTAGTGTTCATTTGAACGCCGGTATCAACATCTAGAGAAACACAGATTATGTACACGACAACCAGGCACTTTGTGTGTACTCTTCGGTCTTCTCTATTCATCCTACTTTGATTTCAAAATCATTTAATATATACCCACATACTTTCTTTTTTCTTCTCGACACCACACTGAGTTATTCAAGATACAACTGAAACAATCACAGCATCAAACATTGTGGGATTATGTTTTCTACATCGACCGCGTTCTTCGTCTACTACTGTTTTCGAGCATACCATCCTCTTATCTACACATTGGTCAAACAAGGGATCCAAAATCTGTCAATTATGTGTACACCGTAGAAAACTCCAAAGGCAGAGATTGTGCTTATTAATTTATTTATATATTGTAATGTCAGCTGCGTGTTTTGAAGCTCGTTGACTTGTGCTAACTTCTTCTCCACTATCAGCTTCTTTTGATATAGTACTGACATCTATCATATCAGCTTCGGGCGGCTAAAGTGAGCTCAGCTGTACCAATTCTTGGGTGCACACTTTTGCACTAAAAACTGATATTTCTTCCTTCATAGAAATAGAAAAGGTTCATTCGTCTAATAGTGCAAAGTTAAAGAAACATCCAGCCTAATAAGCTGAGGACCGTTATTTTTGAATCGGGGGAATCGTTGCAATCACCAGAGTTAATCTGAACATCTGACTTTTTTTCAATAAAGGATCTAAAACATCTGATAAAGAGATGAATGGAATGATGCGCCCAGTGTGAAGCATGGGAAACCTGCTGTCTGGTTTAGCAGATCCTCTGAAGAGACACCAGTGCTTAAAATTAACAGTGAGTTCAGATCGATGAGCGAATTAACTGTGTAAGGTAACATTAACTGTAAATCATGCCGGCTATTCTTGTTCCCCTCTGCTGGTTTTCTGTTGGTCCTGGACGACAATGGAGTTGGAGAGTAGTCCCAATACCGCATCTAGTAAGACGCGCTCCATTGAATTTCGGGTATCAAAGGATGCACGTAACGTACAGTACAGCAGGCTACCAGTGTTGAAGTGTTTTCCAATGTCTCCCAAACCTAGACTTGAAGTTTGCACCGATGTACAATACAATGGTTTTGCTGGCTCACATCCATTGCCAAGAAAATTGCAGATGAACTTGTAAAGATGGCACCGCAACACGAATGTGTCTTTGCTCTCGGAAAAAGCAAGGAGACTTCTATGAACTATCACAAGCATATATGTCTTCCATTCCTCCTACCTTTAAGGGGGCCGGTCTTTTAAGTGATCTGACCCAATGGCCGGTTGATTGATGTTGTATTGCTGAAAGCAGTCCGCGACCGTAAATATGTTCACTTGTGAGTTGTTGGTGCGGAGAGGCTACCAGATTACTTGCAAGTTGCAACATGTATATCGTACCGTGGCCAATTTATGCAACTTGAGATGATGGTTGTGGCAAACGATTTGGGAATGGACAAATAATTGTTTCCATACAATCAATGTTAAAAAACGGGTTTTACTATTTTTCAGCCGAGAGTTAGCTTAGTTCTCAGGTGACTCATAAACAATAGAATTGCGTCGTAATTTATGCTAGTCATGAGTTGCATCTCTGATTTTTATGGTTGCTCATGAGGTTGCAATTAAGATTCGGAAACTCAAAACTGATCTCGGGTGCATATGCACCCGATATGTACAAAACATATTTTAAAATTTTATAAAATTTAGAAAAATAATTTCGCATGTAAAGGGACATGTTCTATGTGCGCACGTAAAATTTTACATAAAACCGATATTTTTATGCCCTGTGTAAAAAGACAAAAGAAATGTCTTGAGAAATGGATTATTAAAGAACCAAAATTTATCTTTTTTTTACACAGGACACAAAACATGTTGGTTTTTTGCTGAAATAACTTTGTGAGCATGTAACATGTCTTAGCATGCACAACACATTTTTTTGTATATTTTCTTAACATTTTTAAATATGTTCAAAATGCATTTCAAATAAAGGTGCATATGCACCCGGGTGAAGAAACATCCTCTCCATTGAGATTTAGCTACTTACACATAAATGACATTACATGACTAATAATTAACTTAATTCTGAGCTGATTGAAAATCAGTCACATCCTAAAAATAAATATGTGCAAGTCGAGCAAGCGTTTCCAAACTTCTTTGTCGTTGTCAAATGGGTGTACTAGCCACGACCCTGTCCGTGGGATGGCATGGATAAAACAGATCGTAGGTGTAACATCCCAAATTTTAAAACAAGGAGAAAATGAATTTCCCTTTTTCCAAAAATGAGAACCAATAAAAACTTTTCTGAATGAGGTGCTATGCATAATACTTGTGCTTGATAATTGTGTTATTACCATGATGTTTATGTGAACTACCTTGAAATATTCCAAAACTCTAAACCTCACCCCTCTTGTCACCATCCAATATAAAATAAATAAAAAGAATTTAAATTAAAAAGAAAAAGCTTATGCAAGCCTATGGCTATAATTAAAAATAATCAACCATACTATGTTCTAACTTATTAGAAGGTTTGCAACACCTCCATAAAACTAATATAGGGTTTATCAACCAAAATCCCATGTGAAACCAAAATAAAATAAAACTTGCATAGAGGCATATGTGGCACATAGCCATTTTATCAAATCTTGACCTATGCCATTATACTTGGCCCAAATAGCTTGAAACCATTACTCAACTTAATTTAACATTCCATGAACTCAAAACCAAGACCTAGGGTCAAAGAAAAAGAAAAGGGAATGAAAATATGAAATGCACATATGTGCATATGGCCATTTTTGCAAATCATTAAACTAGACCCTTTGGGCTTGCCCCATTGGTTGGAAATGGTTACTAACCACTTATTAACACATTTGGAATCAAAGAAACTCAAATCAAATCAAATTTGAAATCAAAATGAGCTCACATGCACTAATGGTCAAAATTGACAATTTTAATATCATACCCACTTTGAGCCCTTGTATTAAGAGATTCTTAAACCAAACCCTAACAACTCTTTGCACCTCATCCAAGACCTCATCAAGACGAGCAATTTTGATGTTGACCACTTTGACCAGATCTTTGACCATTGCTCAAAATAGTCAAGCCATGAGGCTATGTTGAACTAGATTCTAGATTCCCTCAAAATTTAGAATTTTCACAAATCCTTTCCAAATCTCAAATCAATGCCACACCTGGCTGCCCAACATCATTTAGAACACATCCATCACAAAAATTGGTCAAAAGTCATCACACATGAGACCCTAGCAAATAATCAAAGTAATGCCATAGAGGTACAACCACTATTTCAACCACCCTCCATCACCTCACTTCTCTCTCCCTTGTGCTCATCCACAATACCTGGTGCCCAAACCATCTAGCATGACCTCACCAAGTGTGCATGGTTGATACGTCCAATTTGCATCACTATTTTATATCATAATTTGATGTTATTCATTGATATATTTCATATTGGGACACAATACTTATGTTATTTCATCTATTTTGCATGTTTCATCATTATTGGAGGATCGAACACCGGAGCCAGGATTCTGCTGGAAAAAGCACCGTCAAACGCAATATTTCGGAAGATCAACTCGGAAGGAAATTATACCAAAAATCCTATTTTTCAAGATGACGAAGGAAGCCGGAAGGAGGGGCCAGGAGGACCCGGTGGTGGGCCCACACCCTAGGGCGGCGCGGCCCGGGCCCCGGCCGCGCCGCCATGTGGTCCGGGGGCCCACGACCCCTTTCGCCTCCTTTTCTTCGCCAAACCCTTCGTCCCGAAGACCTAATCCACGGAGGGTACCTCGCGAAGAGTTACAGCCGCCTCTGCGGGGCGGAGAACACCAGAGAGAAAAGAGCTCTCCGGCGGGCAGGAATCCGCCGGGGAAATTCCCTCCGGGAGGGGGAAATCGACGCCATCGTCACCGTCATCGAGCTGGACATCATCGCCATCACCAACATCATCATCTCCATCATCATCACCGCCGTCATCACCGCTGGACACCGCCACCGCCGTAGCAATTTGGGTTTGATCTTGATTGTTTGATAGGGGAAACTCTCCCGGTATCGATTTCTACTTGTTGTTGATGCTATTGAGTGAAACCATTGAACCAAGTTTATGTTCAGATTGTTATTCATCATCATATCACCTCTGATCATGTTCCGTATGATGTCTCGTGAGTAGTTCGTTTAGTTCTTGAGGACATGGGTGAAGTCTAAATGTTAGTAGTGAACTATGGTTGAGTAATATTCAATGGTGTGATATTTAAGTTGTGGTGTTATTCTTCTAGTGGTGTCATGTGAACGTCGACTACATGACACTTCACCATTTATGGGCCTAGGGGAATGCATCTTGTATTCGTTTGCCAATTGCGGGGTTGCCGGAGTGACAGAAACCTAAACCCCCGTTGGTATATCGATGCAGGAGGGATCGCAGGATCTCAGAGTTTAAGGCTGTGGTTAGATTTAATTCTTAATTACTTTCTTGTAGTTGCGGATGCTTGCAAGGGGTATAATCACAAGTATGTATTAGTCCTAGGAAGGGCGGTACATTAGCATAGGTTCACCCACACAACACTTATCATAACAATGAAGATTATTTAGCCGTATGTAGCGAAAGCACTAGACTAAAATCCCGTGTGTCCTCGAGAACGTTTGGTCATTATAAGTAAACAAACCGGCTTGTCCTTTGTGCTAAAAAGGATTGGGCCACTCGCTGCAATTGTTACTCTCGCACTTTACATACTCGTACTTTGTTCAACTGTTACATCAAAACCCCCTGAATACTTGTCTGTGAGCATTTACAGTGAATCATTCATCGAAACTGCTTGTCAACACCTTCTGCTCCTCGTTGGGATCGACATTCTTACTTATCGAAGATACTACGATACACCTCCTATACTTGTGGGTCATCAAGACTATTTTCTGGCGCCGTTGCCGGGGAGTGAAGCGCTATTGGTAAGTGGAATTGGTAAGGAAAACCTTTACTTGTTGTGCTGATTTTATTTCGCCTGCTCGCTATAAGTCATTATGGAGAGATCTTCTCTTCAATTTCTATTTGGGAAATCTACTACTACTGCAACGGTAGTGGATGAAGCGCCAGGTGAGGAAGTAATACCATATAAAATACCTATGAAAATTATTGAACGTGTTATGGATAACCGCTATGAAGGGGATGGAACTGTCCATCCCGGTGATCATTTACTGTTTTTGCATGAATTATGCGGGTTATTCAAATGTGCAGGTATTGCTATGGATGAAGTGAGGAAGAAACTATTCTCTTTATCGCTGTCCGGTAAGGCGGCGCATTGGTATAAATTACTCGGATAATGGGGATTCTCTTGAATGGAATGATATTGTGCCCCGGTTTTATTCTAAGTTCTATCCTCCAAGTGAAATTCATAAGGATCGGAATCGCATATATAATTTTTGGCCTCATGATGGAGAGAGTATTGCCCAAGCTTGGGGGAGATTTAAGTCTTTAATGCTCAAATGCCCCATTCATGAGCTTCCTGGTAATGTTATTATTGATAATTTCTATGCAAGACTTTCTTTTCAAGACAAGACCTTGCTGGATACTTCTTGTTCTGGATCATTTACACGCAACAAAGAAGAGTTTAAAAGGGACCTTCTTGATCGAATCCAAGAAAATACTGAAGGTTGGGAGAACGACAAGGATAGAGAATCAGGTATAATTTATGATTATAAATGCATTGAAGCTTTTATGGATACTGATAAATTTCGTAATATGAGTGCTACATATGGTCTTGATTCTCAAGTTGCTCTAAATCTTTATAAAGCTTTTGCCTCTCATTATGAATTGCCAAAGAAGAATTTTGATAAGTATCATGAACCGTATAAAGATAAAATTGATTCATCTATTAATAAATGCATTGTAGTTGAAACTGCTGATCATGTTATTCCCGAAGCTTATATTGAAAAAACTCCTTTCCCTGCTAAAATGAAAGAGTACTCTGTTATAAATAGTGCGGTTCATAAAAGTGAAAAGAAACCCGTAGAACTCGAAGAATAAATTAAAGTTGAACCTCGTCGTTGCAATAGTTAAAGATCTTGTGACTCGAAAATGTGGAGGAAGGTCATATTATTTTCTGTGAAGATGCTTCTCATATTGTTTCACATCCTAATAAACCCAAACAAGCTAGTGTTCCTATGATATCTGTTAAAATTGGTGATCATTGCTATTATGGATTATGCGATATTGGTGCAAGTGTTAGCGCTATTCCGTATGAGCTTTACACGGAGATTATGCACGAAATTGATTCTTGTGAACTTGAAGATATTGATGTGGTTATTCAGCTGGCTAATAGAGAAACTATTTCTCCAATTGGTATTGTTCGAGATGTGGAAGTTTTATGCGGTAAGATTAAATATCCTGCTCACTTTTTGGTGCTTGGTTCTGCTGCTAGTGATTATTGTCCTATTATTTTTGGTAGACCTTTTCTAAATACTTGTGGAGCTATTATAGATTGCAAGAAAGAGAAAATTTTGACTAAATTTGCTGGTGAATCTTATGAGTTTAACTTCTCTAAATTTACTAAAACTCCTTATAAAGCTGATTTGCCTAGTAATGATTTTAGAATGGAGCAATGTGCATCTATTGTTCTTGTTCCTAATAATCCTTTGCAGCAACATTTGGAGGATAGCGAGAGCGAAATTTTTAGGAAAGAAAGAGATGAGCTTGAGGAAATTTTTCTTCGTCAACCTATTCTCAAGCATGATTTACCTAGTGGAAGATTTGGGTACAACACCGCCACCTAAGGAAGATCCTGTTTTTGATTTAAAGCCTTTACCCGATAATCTTAAATATGCTCATATTGATGATAAGAAAATATATCCTGTTATTATTAGTTCTAAGCTTTCGAGAGATTGAGGAAGAAAGGTTATTGGAAATATTGAAGAAGCACCGAAGCGCTATTGGCTACACTCTTGATGATTTGAAAGGGATTTCTCCTTCTATTTGCCAACATGCTATTAATATGGAAGATGATGCAAAGCCTGTTGTTGAACCTCAACATCGTCTAATTCCAAAGATGAAGGAAGTGGTAAGGAATGAGGTATTACGACTCCTTGAAGCTGGTATTATATATCCTATTGCTGATAGTAGATGGGTTAGTCCTGTGCATTGCGTTCCCAAGAAAGGAGGTATGGATCTGTTGTGCCTAATGATAATGATGAGCTCATTCCTCAAAGAGTAGTTGTAGGGTATAGAATGTGCATTGATTTTCGAAAAGTTAATAAAGTTACTAAAAAAGATCATTACCCTTTACCATTTATTGATCAAATGCTAGAAAGATTGTCTAAAAATACTCATTTTTGCTTTCTTGATGGTTATTCTGGGTTTTCACAAATTGCCGTTAAAGCTAAAGATCAAGAGAAAACCACCTTTACTTGTCCTTATGGAACTTATGCTTATAGACGCATGCCTTTTGGTTTATGTAATGCTCCTGCTACTTTTCAAAGATGCATGTCTGCTATTTTTCATGGTTTTTGTGAAAGTATTGTGGAGGTATTCATGGATGATTTTTCCGTCTACGGGAATTCTTTTGATAGTTGCTTGCGAAACCTTGATAAAGTTTTGCAGAGATGTGAAGAAACTAACCTTGTTCTTAATTGGGAGAAATGCCACTTTATGGTTAATGAAGGAATTGTATTGGGACATAAAATTTCTGAGAGAGGTATTGAAGTTGATAGAGCTAAAGTTGAAGCAATTGAGAAGATGCCCTATCCGAGGGACGTTAAAGGTATTCGTAGTGTTCTTGGTCATGCTTGGGTTTTATAGGAGATTTATTAAAGATTTCTCCAAGATTTCAAAGCCTCTTACTAATCTTCTTCAAAAAGATGTACCATTTGTTTTTGATGATGATTGTAAGGAAGCTTTTGAAACTCTTAAGAAAGCCTTAACAACTCGCTCCTATAGTTGAACCCCCGATTGGAATTTACCCTTTGAAATTATGTGTGATGCTAGTGATTTTATCTGTAGGCGCTGTTCTTGGACAGTGAGTAGATAAAAAACTAAATGTTATTCATTATGCTAGTAAAACTCTTGATGCTGCTCAAAGAAATTATGCTACAACTGAAAAAGAATTATTAGTCTGTAGTCTTTGCTTGTGATAAATTTAGATCTTATATTGTTGATTCAAAAGTTACTATTCATACTCGATCATGCTGCAATTAGATACCTAATGACAAAGAAAGATGCTAAGCCGAGGCTTATTAGATGGGTACTTCTTTTGCAAGAATTTGATTTACATATTGTAGATAGGAAAGGTGCTTGATAATCCTGTTGTCGATAATTTGTCTAGATTGGAAAATATTGCTTATGATCCTGTTCCTGTTAATGATAGTTTTCCAAATGAACAATTGGCTGTAATAAAGGTGAGCTCGCGAGACGAGTCCTTGGTATGCTGATTACGCTAACTTTATTGTTTCCAAGTACTTGCCTCCAACCTTTTCAGCTCAGCAAAGGAGGAAATTCTTTTATGACTTGAGGCATTATTTCTGGGATGACCCACACTTATATAAAGAAGGAGTGGATGGTATTATGCGAAGATGTGTTCCAGAATATGAACAACAGGAGATATTGAGTAAATGTCATGGTAGTGCTTATGGGGGACATCACGCCGGAGAAAGAACCGCGCAAAAGGTTCTACAATCAGGTTTTTATTGGCTAACTCTCTTCAAGGACGCGAGAAAGTTTATTTTATCTTGTGATGAATGCCAAAGGGTTGGTAATATCTCCAGACGTAATGAAATGCCAATGAATTATACTCTTGTTATTGAACCGTTTGATTGTTGGGGATTTGACTTTATGGGACCTTTTCCGTCTTCAGAAGGTAACACTCATATACTCGTTGCTGTTGATTATGTTACTAAATGGGTGGAAGCTATACCTACAAAAAGTGCTGATGGTGAGACCTCTTTAAGAATGCTTTTAGATATTATTTTTCCTAGATTTGGAGTACCAAGATATATTATGACTGATGGAGGTTCTCATTTTATTCATGGAGGTTTTAGAAAAACTCTTGCTAGGTATGGTATTAATCATAGAATTGCTTCCGCTTATCATCCTCAAACTAGTGGTCAAGTAGAATTATCAAATAGAGAGATTAAATCCATCTTGCAAAAGACCGTTAATAAAACTAGAAAGAATTGGGCTAGTAAATTGAAGGATACACTTTGGGCTTATAGGACTGCTTATAAAAATCCCATGGGAATGTCACCTTATAAAATGGTTTATGGGAAAGCTTGTCATTTACCTTTAGAACTAGAGCACAAAGCTTATTGGGTTGTTAGAGAATTAAATAAAGATCCTAAACTTGCCGGTAATAAGAGGTTGTTGCAATTGAGTTCTCTAGATGAATGGAGAAGTGAAGCTTATGAAAATGCTAAACTCTTTAAAGAGAAAGTTAAAAAATGGCATGATAGGAGGATTATCAAAAGAGAATTTAATATTGGGGATAAAGTCCTATTATATCGGTCTCGTCTCAGATTCTTTGCAGGGAAATTACTCTCGAAATGGGAAGGACCACATGTTGTCGAGGAGGTGTATCGTTCAGGAGCAATCAAAATCAGCTCTCTCCAAGGCAATGCTACGCAAGTGGTGAATGGACAAAGACTCAAGCATTATATCTCGGGTGATTCTTATAATGTTGATGTTGATATTATTCAAGTGGAAACACCGGAAGCTTTCATCAAAGGGCAAATTGACGATCCGCCGAACTCGACTTTGAATAGGTAACGATGCTTGGTAATGAAAAGTACGCAATTTACTTTCCGAACAATATTTTCGCTGTTTTTGGAAAATATGAGAAATTACGAGTTCGAAACGGAGTGGAAAGGACGCACGAGGGGGCGCCACCATAGGCCGGCGCGGCCAAGCCTGGGCCCGCGCCGACCTATGGTTTGGCCGCCTCGTCGCCCCTTTCCGACTCTGGTTCGATCTGGTACTTTCCGTTTGTCGTGAAAAATTTTGCTATATAATCCCCCGGACCCCTGGAGGTCCGTATATCGTGTTTTCGACGTGTTTTGTTTCGAGCTGTTTCTGCCAGGATCTGTTTTCAGTCTGGAAGCACCATGGCCTCCAACAACAAGGGCAAGGGGCTTTCGGAGGAAGGAGTGAAGGAGGTGCCATCAAGACAAGAGCAGCAAGCCGGAGGGAGCAAGCAAATCTTGGTGGGATCTGTTGACACTCGACGTTCTTTTTCTCATAACCTGCAGGGACCTTTACCACCTGCTCTTAGCCTCGACTCCTTCCCCATGATGGAAGAAGTTCTACGGATTACCGATGAGTTTTGTGATCAATATCGGGCTCTAAGAAGAGAAGTGGAGATACTCCAGGAGGAGAATTGCCGTCTCCGAAGAATGATTGAATACCACTCGATTCGCGTCACAAGGTCGTCATCGCCAACTTCGGATAACAATGAATCTCTTCGAATCTTAGTGCAGAATTGTCAAGCTGAGAAACTGAAGACGAAGGAGCTTATTAAGAAGCTCGGGAGGAGTTCATCACCATCATCGCCGCAGGAGTAATTCATCATCGGTATTGGCATCCCCTTGGTTTGTTCCAAGCTTGGGGGAGTGCCGCGGTATCACATTATCACTACCTTTTACTTTTATTGTCAAGTAGTGTCATATCATGAGTAGGGAAGTTATCATATAAGATGGGTTGCGTTTGGAAGTATCTCTCCTTTAGTTGGTTATCTATGTATCCCTTGGTGTGAGTTATCGTTATGGAATATTAATGAGAAGTCTTATCATTTACATATTGCACATCTTATTTTAGCTTGCAATCTCTACTATATGATTCACCTTGTTGTTAGTATTGGTATCACTTTGGGAGCATTGAATAAATCTATTTGGTTTTGGCAAACTTAGCATTGGTCAATAGCAACAACACTTTGAAGTTTAAATAGAAAAGAGAAATACATGTAGATGTTTCATTGTCTTTCTTGTTAGCTCATAGCTTGTTATTCTGAAGTTAAAATTGTTTGTGCTTACAAGGAAGATGCATGATTGTTTCTATCATATGTATATTTGTTTGTTTCCCTCGACTCTTATGCTTGCTAATTAACCTTGCTAGCCAAAGACCTGTACTGAGAGGAAATACTTCTCGTGCATCCAAACCTTAACCCAAACCTATGCCGTTTGTGTCCACCATACCTACCTACTACATGGTATTTTCTGCCATTCCAAGTAAATACTTCATGTGCTACCTTTAAACAATTCAAAACTTAGTATCTCTTATTTGTGTCAATGTTTCATAGCTCATGAGGAAGTATGTGGTGTTTTATCTTTCAATCTTGTTGGGCAACTTCCACCAATGGACTAGTGGCTTCATCCGCTTATCCAATAACTTTGCAAAAAGAGCTGGCAATGGGATTCCCAGTCCCAAATAAATTAAATTAAATAGACACTCCTCCATGGTATGTGATTGATGGACGGCACCCGAAGGATTCGGTTAGCCATGGCTTGTGTAAGCAAAGGTTGGGGGGAGTGTCATCATCATAAAACTTAAAATAAAAAGGCACTCCTTCATGGTATGAGATTGTTGGCAGGCACCCGAGGATTCGGTTAGCCATGGTTTGTGAAAGAAAGGTTGGAAGGAGTGCCACACAAAATGAAAATAATATGGGAGCCGCTCTTAGGAGGTTGTCTGGCAAGGGGGTTAGAGTACCCGCTACCAGTCGTTGACAACAACAAACACCTCTCAAAATGTTACTTTTATTCTCTTTATATGATTGCAAAACTGAAAAAGCTCTAGCACATGATTTAATCCCTGCTTCCCTCTGCGAAGGGCCTGTCTTTTACTTTAAATTGAGTCAGTAAACCTATTTCCCTCCATCTCGAGCAAGCATTTGAGTAGTTGTGATCAAACCATTATATTGTGATTTGCTGCATCATGTCTTTTATTCTTCTTTGTTTAGTACAAGTTTTATCTGAATGAATATAGCTTTGCAAGTTATCAATGATCATGAGAAGACCATTATGATTGAGTATGCAAGTTGTGCCTTATAAACTTTAACATGAGAGCGCTGCTCAATGAGATAAATATAATCTGTTAATTGTTCTCTGACCAAGAACGAAGTTTGCCATCACCAATCATGATTTCTCATGCACCTTTACTTGTGATTACCTTATACTTGTTTCAATATGAGTTATAAAGAGGTTGTTTACTATAATGTCCTGTGTGAATGAATATGATGCTTCTTGTCCGTATTTTATTTATCGACTCTTCACTCCATAAACATGTGGTCATGTCTATCGAGTTCAGTTTCGCTTGGGGACAAGCGAAGTCTAAGCTTGGGGGAGTTGATACGTCCAATTTGCATCACTATTTTATATCATAATTTGCTGTTATTCATTGATATATTTCATATTGGGACACAATACTTATGTTATTTCATCTATTTTGCATGTTTCATCATTATTGGAGGATCGAACACCGGAGCCAGGATTCTGCTGGAAAAAGCACCGTTAGAACGCAATATTTCGGAAGATCAACTCTGGAAGGAAATTATACCAAAAATCCTATTTTTCAAGATGACGAAGGAAGCCAGAAGGAGGGGCCAGGAGGACCCAGGGTGGGCCCACACCCTAGGGCGGCGCGGCCCAGGCCCTGGCCGCGCCGCCATGTGGTCTGGGGGCCCACGACCCCTTTCGCCTCCTTTTCTTCGCCAAACCCTTCGTCCCGAAGACCTAAGCCACGAGAGGGTACCTCGCGAAGAGTTACGGCCGCCTCGCGGGGCGGAGAACACCGGAGAGAAAAGAGCTCTCCGGCGGGCAGGAATCCGCCGGGGAAATTCCCTCCGGGAGGGGGAAATCGACGCCATCGTCACCGTCATCGAGCTGGACATCATCGCCATCACCAACATCATCATCTCCATCATCATCACCGCCGTCATCACCACTGGACACCGCCACCGCCGTAGCAATTTGGGTTTGATCTTGATTGTTTGATAGGGGAAACTCTCCCGGTATCGATTTCTACTTGTTGTTGATGCTATTGAGTGAAACCATTGAACCAAGTTTATGTTCAGATTGTTATTCATCATCATATCACCTCTGATCATGTTCCGTATGATGTCTCGTGAGTAGTTCGTTTAGTTCTTGAGGACATGGGTGAAGTCTAAATGTTAGTAGTGAACTATGGTTGAGTAATATTCAATGGTGTGATATTTAAGTTGTGGTGTTATTCTTCTAGTGGTGTCATGTGAACGTCGACTACATGACACTTCACCATTTATGGGCCTAGGGGAATGCATCTTGTATTCGTTTGCCAATTGCGGGGTTGCCGGAGTGACGAAACCTAAACCCCCGTTGGTATATCGATGCGGGAGGGATCGCAGGATCTCAGAGTTTAAGGCTGTGGTTAGATTTAATTCTTAATTACTTTCTTGTAGTTGCGGATGCTTGCAAGGGGTATAATCACAAGTATGTATTAGTCCTAGGAAGGGCGGTACATTAGCATAGGTTCACCCACACAACACTTATCATAACAATGAAGATTATTTAGCCGTATGTAGCGAAAGCACTAGACTAAAATCCCGTGTGTCCTCGAGAACGTTTGGTCATTATAAGTAAACAAACCGGCTTGTCCTTTGTGCTAAAAAGGATTGGGCCACTCGCTGCAATTGTTACTCTCGCACTTTACATACTCGTACTTTGTTCAACTGTTACATCAAAACCCCCTGAATACTTGTCTGTGAGCATTTACAGTGAATCCTTCATCGAAACTGCTTGTCAACACCTTCTGCTCCTCGTTGGGATCGACATTCTTACTTATCGAAGATACTACGATACACCCCCTATACTTGTGGGTCATCAATGGTCACCTCACATCACCACCATGCCCACAATCTTGTCATTTGTCACATACACTTGGAAAATTATTAGATGTGCAAGCTCTAGACCCCTCTCCACTTGCTCACCTTGTCAATTCACCTGGAATCACCCCACTTTACCAAGCCATGGACCCAGAGACCAAAATATTGCACAAGAAATCACAAATCTTGACCATGCCGTCCCTCATGCTCACCACCATGTCACCTCTCTCTCCCTTCACCTCAGCTCTGCCCAACCATGTCCTGGAGGATCACCACCTCACACTACATCTGCTGGCGCACGCCCTGGCCCAGGAGAAGACCACACACGCCAGGCCATGACGTGATCACCCAGGCCCGACTCGCCAGCGCGCGCACAGGCCTGGCCACGGACACGCCAGTACACCGCCATGCCCTGTCGACTCAACCCACCCCACGACCTCTCCTTGTACCTGCAGCCTCCCCTCGACGTCAGAAAGCTCGAGGACATCTCCAATTGGCCGCGGACGAGCTGCAGACGACGCCCACGACGACTGTCCGCCACCGTGCGCGGGTACATGGTGATGACGCCGACGCTCCCGTGCTCCATTTTCAACGCCAGGACGCCCGTCGCGTCTGCGGTGACATCGCCAACACTGTCGCACCCTCGCCGATGACGCTAGCCCACCGTAGCCTTGAAGACGACGACGACCTGCCCCGCGCGCCACGGCCACCCCCTCGCTCTATAAATAGAGGCGTCCTCCGCTCGATCTCCCCACACCAATCTGCCTCCCTCACCTCACACTCTCTCCTCGAGCAGCGCCGCCCACCAATTTAAGCCATAGCCCACGAATTGCTTGCCGGAGCTCCGCCGGTACCCCTGCGACCTCGACGACGATTGGAGTCCCCATTGGAGCCGCTGTCTATGCCAGGAGCCTCACTGCCCTCTTCTACGACCTCTGCCCGCCTCGCCGACGCTCGCCCGCCTCCAGGTAGCTCCCCGACCCCCTAGTCTGGCCGCTGCTAGGGTTACCTCTCGCCGGCGTTATGTCGAGTATGAGGACGACCCTCAGCCGTGCGATCGCCTTTTGATCCGACGACCCTCCTCGCGTACCGATTCGGGCTGGGAAACCACTGGCTGACAGTGGACCCCGCCGTCAGTCCCCTCTCGTCCAGCGTGGCTGCCCACTGGGCTGGCCCGTTTAACCCCTCTGTGGCCCGTTAGCATTTCCCGCCTAAGCCCGTCAATTCAAATGCGAATAAATAATTTCAGTTTGAATTCAATACTGATGCATTGCTAGAATTTAAATAGTTTCAAATTTACAAATCCAAACCTGGTGATTCAAAATGTTATAAAAAGCTTATGAAATGATCTAACTAATCCCACTGGTTTCAATTAAAAACTCATTCTACATCCTCTACAATAAAAATGACAAATCAGTAACTTTTCAAATTTCAAATAAATATCTAAAATCAACCATAAACTATTTTGAAGTGATTCCAACTCTCATAAATCACATTTGATGTTGTCTAATTTATTATGTAATAAAATACTATAGTTGTTTCATATGATCATGGGCTAGAATCAAGAATTGGCTATGTAGTCAATACTAGCCCATTTAAATTATTTCCAAATTTAGGATTTCAAATCTATGAGGTGTAGCACCTCATTTAAATCATCTTCCCAAGTGGTATGAAGTAATGTGATGACCCTTGTGGCTTGGTCTCATAATTGCACACTTGAGGATATTAAATCAAATAGGATTTAAATGGTATGAGGTATGGAACCTCATTTAAATCATGTTTCTCAAAGGGTAAGTGTGAAGTGTTGACCTTGGTCAACATGTGATCCTACCTTGCTATTTGAGGAGAGTAAACCTTAACAAGATTCAATGAGAGGAAATTATTTCTCCAAAGAACTAAAGAGAAAACCCTAATTCAATAAGAGGAGTTGTTTTCTAAACACTAAAGAAGAAACCCGAGTCAAATGTTGAGTAAGGTAGATGATGATGCTAGATCATCTTGAGTGAGCCATTAAGGCTATTTAGGTTCTTTTAAGTATTGATTTGGTGTTTGTATCCTCGTATTCGTTTATAGACGCTAGTACCGGAGACTATCAAGAGGAGGAGGTTTTCTACCAAGAGGAAGAAGAAGAGAACTTTGACCACAACACCAACCAAGGCAAGCTAATATTCTTGCAAAGTGCAAAGCTCTACTAGAGCAAGGCACACTCACCAATTACTTTATGCTTCATGATCCCATCCCAAGTTTTATTCTTCCAAACTTTTACTTTGATTATTATAACTTGCTTTTATAGTTAACTTTGGTCTAGAGATAGAGTAGAACAAGGGCATCAAACTTAGCCTAGAAAACTACAAGCTAGTTAGCACCCCTCATGACTAGTTGCTAGTGCTAACAAATAAAATTGACTACTCTAGATGGGAACATGTGAAATGAAATGACTTTGAAAACCTTGGAATGATGAGTCATTCTATTGAAAGATTTTAAAGGTGAATGTGACTTGTGAATGACATGGTGAACTTTACAAAAACTGATGGTTGGGTTCGGATGCGATACCATTCCAATTTTACAAGTACCCCCACAATACCTGATATGGGTAGGGCTTAGCTAGAAGTTTATGTATCTTAGTATGGGTTCCCTCTAAACAAGCGTCATCGGGGTTATGCCAAGGGGTGCCTCCAAAGAAATATGAATGATGTGAAATGACGTGAAATGAGGTGAATGTCCGGCCCAAGCCCTGTGCAGTTCCCAGGCTGACTGTCTGTCTTCACTGGGAGGCCAAGCTCATGGGGAGAGGTGCCTATACTAGCTAGGGTATGTAAGTGAAAGGTTATGGTTGGTAGTCCGCACACGGAGTGTGATAACTCAGGGCCAGTTAACCCTGACGGATTATTGCAAATGTTGTGGCACAAGTGTACGACCTCTGCAGAGTGTAGAACTATTCGAATAGTCGCGTCCACGGTTATGGACGGTTGGAAAGGCCATACTGTTCCGTCATCAGATTTTTTTCAAAAATATGACATATGACTTGTGACTTGAACTTGAAAGATGAATGGTGAATTTGACTTGAATCACAATAGAGTTGTGGGAATGACACTAATGTTCTCACTTGAGTTAGTTAGTAAATGAAGAGGCTTTTACTAAATGCTTGTGAACTAAAATTGGCTTTATGCAAATAAACTTATAGCTTAGCACCCCCTTACTATAGGTGATAGTGCTTACATTAGTATTAGTTTGCGAGTACTTTAAAGTACTCATGGCTTTGTCCCTGGCTATTCAAATGGCCAGACTATGAAGAGGAACAGCAGTACGAGGAAGATGGACAGCAGTACGAGGAAGATGGACAGCAGGACGTCTATGACAACTAGGACCACTCCTGACGTCAACAGTTGCCTGTGGAACGGATGAACCAAGACCGCTACTTCGCTTCCGCTATATATGTTGTAATAGGATCTCTAGATCCACTATGATGTACTAAGACTGGATCATGTGATCCTTTGTTGTAAGACGATTATGTGTTGTAATGAATGATGTGTTATGATATCAATCTATTATGTCTCGCAAAAACAATATTCTTGGGATTGCGATGAATGGCATAATAGACATCTGGACTTAAAAATCCGGGTGTTGACAGTAGGCACCGCGGGCTTGTTAGTAGAGAAAAGATAAAAGATTACGTGTCGCACTGTCGTTGTGTGTTCTTAGTTAATCACCGGAGTCCTTTCATGTGCATTGGTCTGGGGCTGATCCAACATACATAAATTACTTTGGCCGTTCAATCCATTGTAACAACTTTTGTAGTATGTAACCGTACGGCTCAATTCTATGTCGATATGTAGACAAGGCCACAATTATCCTAATAGGATAAGTGCAATCCTAGTATACATTGGTATATTTTAAACTGGAACATACGAATGAAAGTTTTGTTACAATGCATGGAGCTCTTGCTGAACTTACATATCAAATTTGTAGTGCTAATTGTCCACTACAAAAAAAAAAGTCGCTCCCTAAGGAAGGGGATCAGACCATGGTCTTCTGCAAGACTAAGATGCATCGATTACTGGATCAACGAGGTACTCAGTCGCCACAGTCCAGTAACGAGGTACATCAAATTTCACTCGATCTCGTGTTAAAAGGATGCAGGTACCGTTCATTAGGTTCTCAGTGTTGACCTATTTCCCGGTGTCTCCTAAACCTAGACTTGAAGTTTTCACCATTGTACATTGCTCTTGCTGGCTGACATCCTTTGCCAAGGAGATTATAAATGAACATGCAAAGATGGCACCAATACAGGGATGTGTCTTTTTTACCTCTGCCACATTTTCATGAATTATTGAAGCATCCGATCTTTCGTGCCTCCTACTTTTAAGTAAGACCACTGGTATTTAAGTGATGTGGCTCAATGCAACAACTAGTCCTGAAAATGCACCCATGGTAAGGTGACAAAGTGCTGCCAAAATCAGGGACATTGATGGCCGGGAGCTTGATGTTGTACTATCAATGAAAGTAGTCTATTATAGTATGGAAACCGCAAATGGATGCTGAGCTCCAGCGAGCCTTTTTATATATAAAAAAAGCACATTTCAAAGCTTAAAAAAATCTGTAGAAAAATCTGGAGGTAATCAATGATATATAGTACAAGTGTCTAAAATCTCACTGCGAGGTAATTTATATTTTAGAATACACAAAAAATAATAAAATCTGATAAATTTTATAGTTTTAAAATATGCATTATTCACTCCTAACACACCACCAGTGTAAGTCGCGGAGGATGCGCCTGGTGTGTTCTTGTCCATGCCACATAAGTGGGGCGCAACATGCCCTTTGCCGGTGACCTTGCAATCCTCAGGATTCGGGTCGTCTTTTTCGATCAAAGGAGAGCACAGACACATTCGCTCGATGGCATGTGAGGTGAGCCAAGTTGCAGAAACCGGATCTCAGTGAGCGAGGTTGCCGTGGTTGCTGCATTTCCCCATAGCTTCAAGAATAAACTTTGTATGTTGCAAAGCCTTGAAAGACACAACCTTGGAAGGCACCGTTGTGCCTCCTCGACTGGGCTGAGCCAACCAATCCACGAAATTACACAAATCGAAAAAATATAATGATATCAAATTCCAAAACCAAACCTCTTCTCGGGATTTTACAGTTCATAGCCACAACGAATTGGGAGCGCCAGATGAACCCTAGCCCCGCAGATAAAAAAAAATCTGATAGTAACTGTCAAACCACCTTGAAGGCGTGAGGTTTCGCTCCTCACTTGCCTTGGAAGTTGGAACGGAAGAAATAACAGCAAGAGAGAGAGAGAGAGAGTCAGAGACTGCAAAGTTTTGGTTTCTATTTCCAGGTTCAGGCTTATTCCAATTTTTAGTTACAGTTGTCTCTGATAGGACATCACACTTAACAAGCACATAGGCCGTACATGCACGCTACACCTCACCGACCCCTCAATTTACAGCCTCGCGCAACTGGAAGACGAGTTTCTCTTGTGGCACCATCGATGAACTAAGGCTCAACGTTCTTAGGCATTGGCACTATGATCGACTACCGAATAATTTATATGCTGAGTCGCAACATCGAGTACAACGCGTCTCCCAGGATCTCCCATACGAGAGGATGCAGCTAACATACATTAGCCTATCAGTATCGAACTATTTCCCAGTGTCTCCCAAATCTAGACTTGAAGTTCGCGGGGAGCACAGTGGCCTTGCTGGCTCACATCCATGTCCATTGCCAAGGAAATTACGTAGGAACTTGCAAGGATGGTACCGGTACAATACATGGATATGTGTCTTTGCTCGACGCCAAAGCAAGGAGATTTGTATGAATCATCAAAGCATCCGTCTCTCATAGTCTCATTCCTCTTTCCTCCTCCTTTTAAAGAAGGGCACTGGTCTTTAAGTGACCTGACGCAATGCAACAACTGGTCTTGAAAATGCTCCTAGGGTAAGGTGATAAAGTGCGGGAACCTCTAGGAATCCACTACAAGAGAATTGGCATGTAGAGACACTATTTTGGTCCAGTAGAGACACGTAAATTGCTCTTACGTAGTTATAGAGGCACTTTCCATATTGTCTCAAAAGTGTCACTACGGGCGGTGTCTCTACGAGCTAAGGACAATAGTAATAATGTCTTTACATTTTAGAAGACATAAAATAGGCATTATATTGTGTCTCTAGTGTAAATAAATGTGAAGAAACCATGTGAAAAGCAATACTCGAACTGATGACCTTAATGATTAAGACTTAATCCATTAACCATCTCACCCTTTCACAAGTATATGTTGATACGTGGAACAAATTTGTAATTAGTATTGCCCACCATGGCCCAAACATAGAACAAATGTCTCTAGAGAACAAGCAAAATGCCTCAAACATTGCCTCTAGAGGAAAAGTAAAGACATACAATCAAGTGTCTCATGGATTGCCTCCTGATAACTTATCTATGACACTTTTGGAATGTCTCATAAGTTGTCTATAGAATGAAAATTGCAATACCTTACGGAAATGTCTCAACTAATGTCCCTACATTTGTGACTATTTCTGAAGTGTCGCAAAAAGTGCCACTACAGTATGCAAAGTGTCTTAATGTGATTTTTAATGAGGCAAAGTAGGAAGTGTCTCTAGTAAAATGTCTCTATGGAAGGTTTTTCTTGTAGTGATCGGAGCCCGATATGTGGCTTCCCATCGGACCATTGTATGGCCACACGATTGGAAACACTCTGGATGTCGGATTCTGCACGACCACGCGCGACTCTCTTTCCGTGAAACAAGCATTTGATTGCATGCTCCAACAATAACTGCCCCGTATTGCCAGCCTTCCTTAGCCGTAATAGCTGATTATTAGGATGCGCAGTTAACTGCTCCCCAATCTAGTTCTTGGGGATTTTTAGGAAACCAAAACCATGTTTTGATGGGAACCAACAACTTCAGCAAAATTTGAGGAATGCGAATTTGCTTCCGTGGGAAAGAAATTTCTTTCTGATTTTATTTATTTATGCTTCATCTGTAATGAATTTTGCTTCTATAATAAATGAATTTTGCTTCGGTCTAAAAATATTGTTTTGAAGCATTTCAAAATCTGTTTCTGTGGACAGGAAAATATTGCTTCCATGGTGAATGAAAATTCTTGAACGTAGCATATAGAATTTGTGTCATGTATAAGAGGATACATATTTCGCAAAACAATGGGAGGTAACAACATGAAATTTGACTGATTCATTCATATTCCTAGGAAGCATAGCGCACAATAGTTAGAAGCATGATTAGCATATTAACAAACATTGTTCACATGCCTATGAAGCATACGTGTATTGCGAAACATGCAACAATTATTTTTTTATGTGTCCGTAGAAGCTTCATTTCTATACTTGGACTACATTTTAGTGCTTCATACAATTGCTTGATATATTTTGGACCAAGCACATATTTGCTTCGTTCAGTTCATCAAAATAAGTAGCTTGGCACTTTCATACCACATGTTTCATGCATGTTACAAATTTACTTCATTCTACAAGATATTGTATGTTAACGAACAATGTGTTACAAACACTTGGTTCATTCCCCTTCGGCGCATGGAGACATCAGTCCAAAAGTCCTTAGCCATTGATTGACAAGACGCATGCCCCAAGCTCCCTTGGTTCTGCTAGTGGTCCTCCTCGTCCACTATAAGCTCTGCCATCAGGATGGAATCCATTGATGACTAGGCTAGGATTTGTAGGCAGAGTGTAGTCTCAATCATGTTGATAGAATCTACCTGATCTTCAATATAAAAAAACCGCATCAAAAAAGTCATGCAACACCCAAGAAATCATCTAAAAAAAGCACACAACAACAATTCTCAGGGAAGCATGCTCACTAGTTGGTGTGGAGGATGCATGCTCACGTATGATCAATACTTGTGGATGTTGTCGCTGGTGAGCCACACCATCGATCAGATCAGACCAGTAATCATACAAAGAGAATAGATCAGCAGCCACAGTTTGATTTCTGGAGGGGAAAACCGAGCGGTGTCAGATCGATTTGTGGGTTTGTGGGGGAGAAAACTGAGCGGGATTTCAGGGATTGATTATGGTGGAGCTGACCGGAAATTATAGGCTGGAAGGTGGGCAACATGCGACGTTTTAGGGGGTAGATTTATTTTCCCGTGGGATGCATGCATGCCGTGCGATGGGATGGAAATCGGACGGCGTCCGATCGGTCCGATGTTTTGCTTCACATCGGACTACGATCGGCAGTGTTTACCATAAAGTGCTGCCAAAATCAGGGCCGTTCATGCCCGGAAGATTAATATTGTATTGATGAAAGCAGTCAATTATGTTCACTTGCGAGTGGGTTGTGCAGAGATGTTGACACAATACTTGCAACGCTACATGCATATGCTTCAGATGACGACCGTGACAGCAATTTCAATTTGTATTGTGGTGCTCTGTGACATGTAGAGATACGAGCCATGAAGGTCGTATGTTCCAGTTTGTTCGTATTTTTATTAAACTTTACAGTGTTCGACTTTAACTGTAACACACCCAGGACTTGAAGTAAATAAAAACCCAGAACGCAAAGTAAATAAAAGTCAAATGAGTACTAACATG